>NC_057714.1:103412826-103424809 GCF_004010195.1 Chiloscyllium plagiosum | reverse complement strand
AAAGGAAGAAGCGGAGGGCTTTGAGTCCTTCGTGATGGGGGATGGAGGTGTATGGGGACTGGATGCCCATGGTGAAGATAAGGCCGGGGAAGCAAAAATCATGGAGGAGGTGGAGGAGGTGGGTGGTGTCCTGAACGTAGGTGGGGAGATCTTGGACTAAGGGGGACAGGACCGTGTCAAGGTATGCAGAGATGAGTTTGGTGGGGCAGGAGCAGGCTGAGACAATGGGTCGGCCGGGGCAGTCAGGTTTGTGGATTTTCAGCAGGAGGTAGGAATGGGCAGTGTGGGGTTGTGGGACTATGAGGTTGGAAGCAGTGAATGGGAGATCCCCTGAGGTGATGAGGTTATGGATGGTCTGGGAGATGATGGTTTGGTGGTGGGAGGTGAGGTCATGGTCAAGGGGGCAGTAGGAAGAGGTGTCCGCGAGCTAGCATTTAGCCTCAGCAATGTAAAGATCGGTGCGCCAAACTACCACCACGCCTCCCTTGTATGCCAGTTTGATAGTGAGGTTGGGGTTGGAACGGAGGGAGTGGAGGGCTGCACATTGTGAGGGTGAGAGGTTGGAGTGGGTAAGAGGGGTGGACAGGTTGAGGCAGTTAATGTCGCGGCAGCAGTTGGCTATGAAGAGATTGAGGGCGGGTAAGAGGCCAGCATGGGGTGTCCAGGTGGATGGGGTGTGTTGGAGACAGGAGAAGTGGTCATCAGAGGGTGGGCAAGAATCCTGGTTGAAGAAGTATGCGCGGACTCAACACCACCTTCTTGACCTGCAATCTTCTTCCCGACCTCTCCGCCCCCACCCCCTCTCCGACCTGTCACCCTCACCTTAACTTCCTTCCACCTATCGCATTCCCAACACCCCTCCTCCAAGTCCCTCCTCCCTACCTTTTATCTTAGCCTGCTTGGCACACCTTCCTCATTCCTGGAGAAGGGCTTATGCCCAAAACGTCGATTCTCCTGCTCCTTGGATGCTGCCTGACCAGCTGCGCTTTTCCAGCAACACATTTTTCAGCTCTGATCTCCAGCATCTGCAGTCCTCACTTTATCCATGTGCTTATCCAAGGATTTTTTAAATCTCCCTAATGTAGCTGAGTTAACTACATTGGCAGGAAGGGCATTCCATGCCCTCACCACTGAGTAAAGAACCTGCCTCTGACGTCTGTCTTAAATTTATCACCCCTCAATTTGTCATTATGCCCCCTCGTACAAGCGAACATCATTGTCCTAAGAAAAAGACTTCCACTGTCTACTCTAATTCTCTGATCATCTTGTATGTCTCTATCAAATCCCCTCTTAGCCGCCTTCTTTCCAATGAGAACAGACCCAAGAGACTCAGCCTTTCTTCATAAGACCTTCTCTCCAGACCAGGCAAAATCCCAGTAAATCTCCTCTGCACCTTTTCCAATATATCCACATTCTTCCCGAAATATGGCGAACAGAACTGTACACAATATTCCAAGTGTGGCTGCACTAGCATTTTGTATTGTGTCAGCATGATATTGCGGCTCCGGAACTCAATCCCTCTTTCAATGAAATCTAACACACTGTATGCCTTCTTAACAGCACTATCAACCTGGGTGGCAACTTTCAGGGATTTATGTACATGGACTCCAAGATCCCTCTGCACAAGAATATTTTCATTGACCCAGTACTCTGCCTTCCTGTTATTCTTCCCAAGTGAATCAGCTCACATTTAGCTGCATTGAACTCCATTTGCCACCCCTCTGCCCAATTCTGCAGTTTATCCAAGTCCCCCTGCAACCTGCAACATTCTTCCAAACTGTCCACTACTCCACCGACTTTAGTGTCAACTGCAAACTTACTAACCCATCCATCAAGCCTGCGTCTAAGTCATTTATAAAAATGGCATACAGCGGTGGTCCCAAAACAGATCCTTGTGGCACGCCACCAGTAACCGGACACCAGGCTGAATATTTTCCATCAAGCACCACTCGCTGCCTTCTTCCAGAAAGCCAGTTTCTAATCCAAACTGTTAAATCACCCTTAATCCCATGCCTCTGCATTTTCTCCAAAGTCTACCATGTGGAACCTTATCAAAGGTTTTACTGAAGTCCATGTATACCACGTCAACTGTCACATGCTTGGTCACCTTCTCAAAAAACTCAATGAGGTTTATGAGACATGACTTGCCCTTGATGAAACCATGTTGACGATCTGCAATCAAATTGTTGCTTGCTAGATGATTATAAATCCTATTTCTTATAATCCTTTCCAAAATGTTTCCTACAACAGACGTAAAGCTCACTGGTCTATAATTACTTGGGTCATCTCTACTGCCTTTCTTGAACAAGGGCACAACATTTGCAATCCTCCAGTCCTCTGGTACTAGACCTGTAGACAATGATGACTCAAACATCAAAGCCAAAGGCTCCAATACTCCTTCCTCGCTTCCCAGAGAATCCTCAAATAAATCCCATCCGCCCCAGGAGACTTGCCTACTTTCAATCTTTCTAGAATTGATAACACCTCTTCCTTACTAACCTTGATCCTTTCTAGTCTAATATCTTACATCTCAGTCTTCTTCTCTACAATATTCTCCTTTTCCTGAGTGAAACACAATGAGAAATAATCATTTAGCACCTCTCTGATCTGCACAGAGTCCACACACAACTTCCCACTTTGATTGGCCCTATTCTACCCTGGTCATCCTTTTACTTCTCACATACCTATGGAAGGCTTTAGGATACCTGCCCAAGGTAAAAACAATGACTACAGATGCTGGAAACCAGATTCTGGATTAGAGTGGTGCTGGAAAAGCACAGCAGTTCAGACAGCATCCGAGGAGCAGGAAAATCGATGTTTTGGGCAAACGCCCTTCATCAGGAATACAGGCAGAGTGCCTGAAGGGGGGAAAGATAAATGAGAGGAGGGTGGGGGTGGGGAGAAAGTAGCACAAAGTACAATAGGTTGGGGAGGAGGGTGGGGGAAGGTAGCAAAGAGTACAATGGGTGGATGGGCGTGGACTGAAAGATTCAATGGGGCCAGTGCCCCCATGATTGCTACTCTCACTTCCTTCAAAAACCTTGGATGCATATCATGCAATCCTGATGCACTGTTAACTTTAAGTGCCAACAATGTATCCAGGACTTCTTCCTTATTAATTCTGAAACCTTCTCCTATCAGAGTTTGCTCCACCATCGCCATAGTCGGGAAGCATCCTCTTCTCTTGCAAGGACAGCTCTCAGGTTTCCTTTATCAGTTCTGTTTGAAACATCTGTACAAATTCCAAAAAGCTCATCAACACAATTTCCCATTTGCAAATTCATGCTGACCTCATCCAGTCAGATCATCAGTATCCAAGTACCTATCTAAGGCTAACAGATATGTACTTCCCTAGATTCTCTCTCACCACTCCCTAATCAGTATGGTGCAATTTACTAGCTTCTAATCTGCAGGAGTCTTTCCAGAATATATGAAATATTGCAAGATAGTCACTAAAGCATAAATTATCTTTATAGCCACCTCCTTCAACACTCTGGGATGTAAAATATGATGCCTTGGGGATTTATCGACTTTCTGCCCGATTAATATCTTCAATAAAATCTTCTTATTCATGCTAATATCCTTCAACTCCTCATTTTCCCCAGCCAGTTTAATTTCTCATTCTGGGAGATTTCTGGTATCCTCTTTAATGGAAACTGACACAAAGCAATCACTTAGCTTTACTGCTATTTCTTTATTTCCCATTATAAATTCACTCAATTATGCTTGTGTGGGTCTGCATTCGTTTTAGCCAAACATTTTCTTTTTGCATTCTTAGATGAACTTCACCAGTCCATTTTTGCTATTTTTGGCAAACTGCATTTATATTCAATTCTCTCTTTCCTTATCAGCTTCTTGGGCCTCCTTAATTGTATTCTATATACATCCCAAAGCTCAGATTTACTGCTATTTCTGTCAAGTTTATAGCCTTTTTTCATCTTATACACACCTGAACTCCGTGTTGGTGTTGAAGAGTGTGGTGCTGGAAAAGCACTGCACTTTTCCAGCATCACAATCTTCAACTCTGATCTCCAGCATCTGCAGTCCTCACTTTCTCCTAGCTGAACTTCTTATTAGCAATGGTTGATTGACTTTTTTTGAGTTATTGCACTTGCAGGATATAGAGTTGCTGCAAGTCTTAGGATAGTTAATTAAAGACTATGCATTATCTTTAAAGACTGTGCAAAGTTATGCCTTTTAGCATATTTTCCCAATACACCTCAGCCAATTTATGCCTGATATCTTTGCAATTCTCCTTATTCAAATTTAACACTGTTGCATTAGAATGAACTACCTCTTAATGTAAACATATTGTGGTCACTTATCCTGAAATATTCTTTTAGACAAGATTGTTATTTGGTTTTTTGTCACTACATAAAGAGGATGCAAGGGCACAAATTATATTCTGGATGGGGGATTTCCATGTTGACCACCAACAGTTATTTGGCAGCAGCACCAGTGATTGAGCTGGTGGGGTCCTAAAGGACATAGCTGCCAGATTGGATTTATGGCAAATTGTAAGAGAACCAACAGGAGGGATAGACATACATAACCTCAACCTTACCAATTTACTGGCTGCAGATGCAAATGTCCATGAGCATATCTGTAAGAGTGACCAGATATGGTCACTCTTATCTGGAGACAAAATCCAGCCTTCACATTGGGAATACTCTCCATCGTGTCATGTGCACTACCATAATACAAAATGGGACAGACTTCGAACAGATCTAGTGACTTAAGACTGGGAGTCCATGTGATGCTGTGGGCCATCAACAGCAGCAGTATTGTATTCCAACACAATCTGCAACCTCATTATCCAGCTTATGCCCCATTCAACCTGTACCATCAAGCCAGGGAATCAACCTTGTTTCAATGGACAGTGCAGAAGGGCTTGCCAGGAGGAGCACCAGGCATACCTACAAAACAGATGTCACCCTGTTGAAGCCACCAAACATGACTATGTGCATGCCAACCTGCATCAGCAGCAAGTGGTAGACAGAGGGAAGCAATCCCACAACCGATCAAACAGATCAAGACTCTGGGGCCCTGCCACATCCAGTCATGGTCAATTAAGTACCTCGCTGGAGGAGGAGGCTCCACAAATATCTCCATCCTCAATGATGGAAAAGCCCAGCACATTTTGTGCAAATGGTAAGGCAGAATGTTCACAGCAATCTTGCACCAGAAGTGCCAAATGGGTTTTCCATTTTGGACTCCTCCAGTGGTCTCCAGCATTAGAGGTACTAGTCTTCAATCAATTTGATTCACTCCACATGATCACAAGAAGCAGTTGGAATCACTGGATAGTTCAAAGGCTATGGACCTTGACAACATTCCGGCAATTTAACTTTAGATTACTTACAGTTTGGAAACAGGCCCTTCGGCCCAACAAGTTCACACCGACCCACCGAAGCACAACCCACCCAGACCCATTCCCCTACATTTACCCCTTCACCTAACACTACAGGCAATTTACCATGGCCAATTCACCTAACCTGCACATTTTTGGACTGTGGGAGGAAACTGGAGCACCCGGAGGAAACCCTCGCAGACACGCGGGGAATGTGCAAACTCCACACAGTCAGTCGCCTGAGGTGGGAATTGAACCCGGGTCTCTGGCACTGTGAGGCAGCAGTGCTAACCACTGTGCCACCGTGCCGCCCAATAATACTGAAGAGTTGTGCTCCAGAACTTGGCACTCCCATGGCCAAACTCTTCCAGTCTAGTTACAACACTGCCATCTGCCCGACAATATGGAAAATTGCCCAGGTATGTCCTGTACACAAAAAAGGACAAATCCAACTTGGCCAATTACCACATCATCAGTCTACTCTTAATCATCAGTAAAGGTGTCATCAACAGTACTATTAAGCACCACCTGCTCAGCAATAACCTACTCAGTGGTGTCCAGCTTGGGTTCTGCCTGGGCCACTGAGCACCTGACCTCATTGCAGCCTTGGTTCAAACATGGACAAAAGAGTTGAAGACAGAGTGACAACCCTTGACACCAAGCTCACATTCGACCGAGTGTGGCATTTAGGAGCACTGGCAAAACTGGATTCAATGGGAGTTAGGGCAAACTCTCCAATGGTTGGAGTCATACTTAGAGAGCATAGGAAGATAATCATGGTTGCTGGAGGTCATCCATCTCATTGACTGTGCCCTTCTCATTGTTGTCCCCTTATCTGCTGTGCCTAAAGTTAGATTTCTGACCCTTTTCATATTCTCCATCCTATTACTTGTTCTGTAAAATTTAATATACTTTGCTGAGCCCTCCCAGCCCTCCTTTATTTCTTTCCATAATTATCCATGCAACTGAACCCACCCACCATTCTTTACTTTAAAGACCTATCAATTGCCCTAATTACGCAATTTGCTAGGACTTTAGTCCCAGCATGAATCAGATGGAGTCCATCCCACCAGAACAACTCCCTCCTACCCCGGTACTGGTGTCAATGCCCATAAATTCAACCCATTCCTCCCTTACCAATCTCTGAGCCAAGCGTTTGCCTCTAATCTTGTTGACCTTGTGCCAATTAACTCATCACTCAGGTAGTAATCGAGAGATCATTGCTTTTTGGGTTCTGCTTTTAGATTTAGCCCCATGCTGCTCATATTACCTCAGTGGAATCTCTTCCCTCTCTGTACCTGTATTCTTGGTACTTATATGGATCACAACACATGTATCTTTCCCTTCCTACTCCAAGTTTCGCAGCAGGTTGATGAGATCCTGGACCTGGGCACCAGACAGGTGACATGGCTTTTAGGTCTGTTGACCCTGGCTGCAGAAAACAGTCTAATTACTTCACTATATTATCCCCAATTACAACTTCATTTCTGCTTTCTCCCCCTCCCCCCTCCCCCTTGAATGGTTACTTTTCCATGATGTATGGTCAGCTTGCTCATCCTGCCTAAAACCCCCACTCTCATCCACCCAGGGAGCAAGAATCTCAAATCTGTTAGACAAGCTCAAGGTCTGAGGCTCCTGCAGCACTACCTCCTGGATCCTTCAACCTGCCTCGCTCATAGTCACACCCTCCTGTCTCTGACAACCGATTGAATTCAAGGTGATTAATCAAAGAGATGTGACTGCCTCTTGAAACATAGCGTCCAGATAGCTCTTCCCCTCACTGATCTGTCACAGTGTTCAGAGATCAGAGTCCAGCTCATCAATTCTGAGCCAGAGTTCCTCAAGCAACCAACACTTACTACGATGTGGTCACTATGACGCACAATGGGGTCCACCAGCTCCCATTTAATTTAGGTACAGCACATCTCCTGGCCCTGCATTCCTATTTTATTTACTTAATTCTTAACTTTTATTTTCAAATCAAAGAGATGTGACTGCCTCTTGAAACATAGAGTTAATTTGTAACCTGTATTTCCTCTGTTTACCTTTAATCTGAAAGTAATTTATAACAGTAAGTCAAATTAGCAACTACTACCAACCAATGAACTTACAGCTTTCCTGTGATGTCACTCTTTCTCTTGTGCTGGGGCCCTAATCCTGGGCTTCAATTTACCCTGTTAAAAGAAAATAATACAAACGAAGAAAGCAAGCAAAAAGGGCCTATTCCCTTCTGCACCGAATTCTCACTCTGCCTTCAAAGTCCCCAAACTATATAGTCACTCGGGCTGTGTCTCAACACAGATGTGATCTTTCCGTCCTGATCTTGCACAACTTATGATGTGGAGGTGCCGGTGTTGGACTGGGGTGGACAAAGTCAGAAGTCACATGACACCAAATTGGAGTCCAACAGGTTTATTTGATATCATAAACTTTTACAGTGCTGCTTCTTCGTCAGGTGAAGTGGTGGGAAGTTCACAGGTACAGAATTTATAGATGGAGAGATTGTAGCAAGATAATTCTAGGTCATTAAGAGTGTCAAAAGATAGTACAAATGGTGTGAGTAGAATGTCAGTAGCTGAATAACAAGTGCAGAGATGACCCATGATGCAATTAATTAAGGCAGAGAGATAATTACAAAAATAAGATGGTACTAGAGACAAACCAAATGGCTGGAATAACATGATAGATATACGAGTCTTATGATAAGGATCTAACCAAAGTAACAAGTAATTCAAAACTGTACAAAATAATTAAGGTGGAGAGATCATAACAAGTTTTCAAGGTGATGGCGTCAAAGCAGGATAGTAAGGAAGATTTTACGAGCAGAAACCAGAATGGTGGGGTTACCTGTATAACAACATCACAGTTGAGGCAGTCTTTCTGGACCAGAGAAATTATGCCATGTTCTTCGCTGCCTTCAACATGTCATCAATTACAATGACCATCTTGCCAGGGCCATCCTGATTCCTCCACTTCTAGCCTTCAAATTACTGCCAAACCTCAAATAGACTGTCACTCACAGCAAACTGTCCAGCCTTCAGGTGAATAGTGACCACAACACACAACCCTGTCATGGCAACTGCTGCAAGACATGCCAGATCATTGACATGGATACTACCAGCACACATGGGAACATCACCCACCACACACATGGGAGGTACTCATATGACTTAGCCAATGTTTTCTACTTCATACACTGCAGGAATGAATACCCTGAGGCATGTATATTGGTGAGACCATGCAGACACTATGACAACAGACAAATGGACACTGCACAACAATAGCCAGACAGGAATGTTCCCTCCCATTTGGAGAACACTTCAGTGGTCAAGGACACTCCGCCTCCGATCTTCGGGTATGCGTCCTCCAAAGTGGCCTTTGAGATTCACAATAATGTAGAGTTGCTGAGCGGAAACTGATAGCCAAGTTCCATACCTTTGAAGACAGCCTCAACCGTAATCTTGGGTTCATGTCGCACTACATGTAACCCTATCATACCATTCTATATTTATAAAAATGTTAGATTAGATTAGATTACAGTGTGGAAACAGGTCTACACCGACCCGCCGAAGCGTAACCCACCCATACCCCTACCCCTACATTTACCCCTTACCTAACACTACGGGCAATTTAACATGGCCAATTCACCTGACCTGCACATCTTTTGGATTGTGGGAGGAAACCGGAGCACCCGGAGGAAACCCACGCAGACACTGGGAGAACGTGCAAACTCTACACAGTCAGTCGCCTGAGGCGGGAATTGAACCCGGGTCTCTGGCGCTGTGAGGCAGCAGTGCTAACCACTGTGCCACCGTGCCGCCCACGGCAATGTCCTTACTATTCTGTTTTGACACCATCACTTTGATAACTTGTTATGCTCTCTCCACCTTAATTAGTTTGTACAGTTTAGGAATACTTGTTACTTTAGTTAGACCCTCATCATGTGACTCTTATGCCTATCATGTTATTCCAGCCAAATAAAATCTGAAAGAACTGCAGATGCTGTAAATCAGAAACAAAAACAGAAGTTGCTGCAAAAGCTCAGCAGGTCTGGCAGCATCTGTGAAGAGAAATGAAAGTAACATTTTGGGTGTAGTGACCTATCCTCAGAACTGGGTGTATCAGAATGAGTTCTGAGGAAGGGTCACCTGACCCAAAATGTTAACTTTCATTTTTCTTCACAGATGCTGTCAGATCTGCTGAGCTTTTCCATCAACCTCTGTTTTTGCTTCTGATGTTATTCCAGCCATTTGGTTTGTCTATAGCACTATTTAATTTTTGTTTATTTGTAATGATCTCGCTGCCTTAATTAATTGGATCATATGTCATCCCTTCATTTGTTATTCAGCTGTTGACACTTTACTCACACTGCTTGACACATTTGATCACCTGCAAAGATTTGTTATTCAGCCTGTCGACACACCACTTGCACCATTCATACTATCTTTTGACTTTCTTAATTACCTAGAATTATCTTGCAATGATCTCCCCACTTATAAATTCTGTGTCTGTGCGCTTCCCTCCACTTTACCTGATGAAGGAGCTCGAACGCTTGTGATTTCAAATAAACTTGTTGGACTATAATCTGGTATCAGAGTTTAGATCAGAGTGGTGCTGGAAAAGCACAGCAGGTCAGGCAGCATCCGAGGTGCAGGAAAATCGACGTTTCGGGCAAAAGCCCTTCATCAGGAATAGAGCCTGAAACGTTGATTTTCCTGCTCCTCAGAAGCTGCCTGACCTGCTGTGCTTTTCCAGCACCACACTGATCTAAACTCTGGTTTCCAGCATCTGCAGTCATTATTTTTGCCCTATAACATGGTATCATATGAATTCTAACTTACTGATACAATGAACTGGACAATAATCTTTTCCCAATGCACTCGACTTGACAATAATCTTCAACCAAAACTGTGGGTGGACAATAATCTTCACCCAATGCAGTGAACACGACAATTATCTTAAACCAGCACACTGGACTGGACAATAATCTTCATCCAATACCATGGATGGACAAATACTCTTCACCAAATATACTGAACTGTACAATAACCTTCAACACAATACACTGGTCAGGGCAATAATCGGCATTCAATATCCTGGGCTGAATAATAATCTTCATCCAACATTATGCATTGGACCATAATCTTCACCCAATGCACTGGACTGGATAATAATCTTCACCCAGTTCAATACAATAAAATATTATACAATAATATTCACCTATCGCACTGAACTAGACAAAAATCTTCACCCAACACATTTGACTGGACAATATTCTTCACTTAATACACTGGACTGAACATCAATGTTCATTCAAAATACTGCACTGGTTAAAACAAGTCTTCACCCAAAAATCTGGATTGGACAACAATTAAGACTCAAACAAAAACAGAAAATACCTGAAAAGCTCATCAAATCTGGCAGCATCTGTGGAGGGAAATCAGAGTTAATGTTTTGGGTCAAGTGACCCTTCTTCAGAACAGCTCTGAAGGAGTTTGAAAGGGTGAATGGTGAGAGGATGCTTTCCCGTGTGGTAAAATCTAGGGCCAGAGGGCATGGTGTCAGAATAAAGGAGTGCCAATTTAAGACTGAAATGAGAAGCAATTTCTTCTCTGAGATGTTTGTGAACCTTTAGAACTCCTTGCCAAAAAGAGCTTTGGGTATAGATTCCTTGCATATATTTAAGGTAAAGATTGATAGATTCTTAATCAGTCAGGGAATCAAGGGTGACAGCAAAAGGGCTGGAAAGTGGATGTGAAGAGCGTTGGCTCAGCCGTGATCCTATTGAATGGTGGAGCAGGTTTGAGGGGCCAAATGGCCTACTCCTGTTCCTATTTCTTGTGGTCTTACTTCATGCAGAGGTTATTTAGTCAATTAGCTTAACACATGATTTCTTGGGAAATGATGTTTGAACTCATTGTTTAAATATGACTTTCTGACATTCAAAATAACCTTCACAGACCTAAACCCATAAACTCATTTAACTCTTTCTGAAAATCCAGATTCCCAATTGATAATATATTCTCAATCTTTTACACACTTCACTCGAAAGAAAACAATGGAAAGGTATCATGAAGAGGCATTTTCATTGCCAGTTAGAAATGTCTTCTTTTCACTTCCCATCTTTTAAATAATATTTTAGAATATTCTGGTTGCCCATCTATGGGAAGGATGGTGTTAAACTTGAAAGCATGCAGAAAAGATTTACAAGGATGTTGCTGGAACTGGAGGGTTTGTGTTATAGGGAGAAGCTAAATAAGCTGGGGCATTTTGCTCTGGAGTGTTGGAGGCTGTGGGGTGACCTTACAGAGGTTTATAAAATCATGAGGGGCATGGATAGGGTGGATAGTCAAAGTCTTTTTCCATAAGACCATAAGACCATAAGACATAGGAGCGGAAGTAAGGCCATTCGGCCCATCGAGTCCACTCCGCCATTCAATCATGGTTGATGGGCATTTCAACTCCACTTACCTGCATTCTCCCGTAGCCCTTAATTCCTTGTGACATCAAGAATTTATCAATTTCTGCCTTGAAGACATTTAGCGTCCCAGCCTCCACTGAACTCTGTGGCAATGAATTCCACAGGCCCACCACTCTCTGGCTGAAGAAATGTCTCCGCATTTCTGTTCTGAA
>NC_057714.1:103410952-103412113 GCF_004010195.1 Chiloscyllium plagiosum | reverse complement strand
AATACAATCCCAGGATCCTCAGCCGTTCCTCATATGTTAGACCTACCATTCCAGGGATCATCCGTGTGAATCTCTGCTGGACACGCTCCAGTCCAGTATGTCCTTCCTGAGGTGTGGGGACCAAAACTGGACACAGTACTCCAAATGGGGCCTAATCAGAGCTTTATAAAGTCTCAGTAGCACAACAGAGCTTTATAAAGTCTCAGTCTCCAACCCCCTTTAGATAATTGACAACATTGCATTCGCTTTCTTAATCACGGACTCAAATTGCATGTTTACCTTTAGAGAATCCTCAACTAGCACTCCCAGATCCCTCTGTACTTTGGCTTTACGAATTTTCTCACCGTTTAGAAAGTAATCCATGCTTCTATTCTTTTTCCCAAAGTGCAAGACCTCGCATTTGCTCACATTGAATTCCATCAACCATTTCCTGGACCACTCCTCCAAACTGTCTAGATCCTTCTGCAGCCTCCCCACTTCCTCAGTACTACCTGCCTGTCCACCTAACTTTGTATCGTCGGCAAACTTCGCTAGAATGACCCAGTCCCTTCATCCAGACCATTAATATATAATGTGAACAGCTGCGGCCCCAACACTGAACCCTGTGGGACACCGCTTGTCACCGGCTGCCATTCCGCAAAAGAACCTTTTATCCCAACTCTCTGCCTCCTATCAGACACCCAATCCTCAATCCATACCAGTAGCTCACCTCGAACACCATGGGCCCACACCTTGCTCAGCAGCCTCCCGTGTAGCACCTTATCAAAGTCCTTTTGGAAGTCTAGGTAGACCATATCTACTGGGTTTCCTCAGTCTAACCTAATTCTCACCTCTTCAAAGAACTCCAACAGGTTTGTCAGGCACGACCTCCCCTTACTAAATCCATGTTGACTTGTTCTAATCCGACCCTGCTCTTCCAAGAATTTAGAAACCTCATCCTTAATGATGGATTCTAGAATTTTACCAACAACCGAGGTTAGGCTAATTGGCCTATAATTTTCCATCTTTTGCCTTGATCCTTTCTTGAACAAGGGGGTTACAAAAGCGATCTTCCAATCTTCCGGGACTTTCCCAGACTCCAGTGACTTTTGAAAGATGTCAACCAACGCCTGCGCTATTTCCTCAGCCACCTCCCTCAGAACTCTAAGATGTAGCCCATCG
>NC_057714.1:103401461-103410728 GCF_004010195.1 Chiloscyllium plagiosum | reverse complement strand
GGCTCTCTCTTTTTCTTTGATAGATTTCCTGACTTCCTTTGTCAGCCATGGCTGTCTAATCCGTCCCCGGATAGTCTTTCTCTTCTTGGGGATGAACCTCTGTACAGTGTCCTCAATTTTACCCACAAACTCCTGCCATTTTAGCTCTACTGTCCTCCCTGCTAGGCTCTGCTTCCAGTCTATTTTCGTCAATTCTTCTCTCATGCCCTCATAGTTACCTTTATTTAACTGTAACACCATTACATCCGATTCTGCCTTCTCTCTTTCAAACTGCAGACTGAACTCTACCATATTATGATCGCTGCTTCCTAAGTGTTCCCTTACTTTAAGATTTTTTTATAAAGTCTGGTTCATTACATAGCACTAGATCCAGAATAGCCTGCTCCCTTGTGGGCTCCATGACAAGCTTTTCCAAAAAGCCATCCTGTAAGCATTCCATGAATTCCCTTTCTTTGGATCCACTGGCAACATTATTTACCCAGTCCACCTGCATATTGAAGTCTCCCATGATCACTGTGACCTTGCCTTTCTGACATGCCTTCTCTATTTCCCGGTACATGTTGCGCACTTGGTCCTGACCACTGTTAGGAGGTCTGTACATAACTCCCACTGTGTTTTTTTTTGCCTTTGTGGTTCCTCAATTCCACCCACACAGACTCCACATCATCCAACGCTATGTCATTCAGCGCCATAGATTTAATTTTGTTCTTAACTAACAAGGCAACCCCACCCCCTCTGCCCACCTCCCTGTCTTTTCAATAAGTTGAAAACCCTTGGATGTTTAACTGCCAGTCCTGACCCCCCTGTAACCACGTCTCTGTGATGCCTTCCACATCATAATCATTCACGATTATCTGTGCCATTAGTTCGTCTGCTTTGTTATGAATGCTACGAGCATTCAGGTAAAGTGCCTTAATGTTAACTTTCTTATCATTAGAGATATTGGAAGTCATAAGATGTCCTAAGTTATCCTTCCTTTTTGCTGCACTCCCAGTCTGTCTCAAGTTTAAATCTGCCTGCACATATGCTATCCTGCCGCTTATCTTTCCATTTAACTCCATGCTCCCTGTCGCTTTCACTTTCCCTTCCCCTCAATTCAGAAGTTTAAAGTCCTACTAACCATCCTATTTATCTTCTTCACTGGAACATTGGTACCTGATCAGTTCAGGTGGAGACCGTTCCAACGGTACAGATCCCCCCGGTTCCAAAACTGATGCCAATGCCCCATGAAGTGGAATCCCTCTTTCCCACACCAATCCCTTAGCCACGTGTTTACTTCCCTAATTTTCTTATCCCTATGCCAATTGGCACATGGCTCGGGCAGTAATCCGGAGATTATGACCCTTGAGGACCTGTACTTCAATTTCCTTCCTAGTGCTCGATAATCCCCAAACAGGTCCTCCACCCTAGCTTTGCCTATGTTGTTAGTCCCAACGTGGACCACAACAACTGGATCCTCCCCCTCCCGCACCAATATCCTTTCAAACCGGTCAGAGATGTCCCGAACCCTGGCACTGGATAGGCAACACACCATGCGAGACTCCCGATCCGGCTTGCAAAGGATACTATCTGTCCCCCTAATTATAGAATCCCCTATAACAACTACTTGTCTTTTTGCTCCCCCCTCTTGAATGGCCTTCTGCACCATGGTGCCGTGGTCAGCTGGCTCATCCTGTCCAGAGCCCTTTTCCTCATCTGTACATGGAGCAAGAATCTCATACCTGTTGGACAAGGTCAAGGGCTGAGGCTCCTGCACTCCTGAACTCAGGTTCCCCCTACCTGCCTCACTTACAGTCACACTCTGATGTCCCTGATCACTAACTGGATGTGAATTACTTAATCTCCCAGGTGTGACTGCCTCCTGAAACATAGTGTCCAGGTAACTCTCCCCCTCCCGGATGCGCCGCAGTGTTTGAAGCTCAGATTCCAGATCATCAACTCTGATCCGGAGTTCTTCCAGCAACTAAAACTTGCTGCAGATGTGGTCACTGCCGTTCACAATGGGATCAGTCAGCTCCCACATCATACAGCTACAGCACACCACCTGACCAGCCATCTCTGCTTAGTTAATTAAGTTATTACTTTGTACAGGTTTGAGTTAAAATACTTCCTGATACCTCTCTGCTATAGTCTTTTTTTAAAAAATCCAATTAATAGATAAACAGTACTTAGTAAGGGGGTTAGAGGAAGAGGTGGGTGGGAGACACTACGGGTGTAAAGTCTCGGGTTTAGCCGCCTTCCTGATTTAAATACTCACTGCTTTCCTTCCTGGCTGTCTCTCTGGTCATCGTCACTTCCCCCTGCTGCTCCCGCTCTTTCTATGAAGAGAAAAAAAAATACCGCTGCCCGCTACCGGTAAGTAATTTTTAAACAAACTGTCTTACCTTAGCTGTAGCCTTCCGGGTTCGTTTAAACTCAGCTGCTGCTCGCACTCAAAAAAAAGGAGCATGAGTCGAAAACTAAAGGGCATAGGTTTAAAGTGAAAGGGGAAAGTTTTAAAAAGGACCTGAGGTTTAACTTTTTCAAGTAGAGGGTGTTTTTTTTTATGGAATGAGCTTCCAGAGGAGGTGATGGAGGTGGGTACAACTACACTATTTAAAAGACACCTGCATGGGTACATGAATGGAAGAGATTAGAGGAATACGGGCTAAGTGCTGGCAAACAAGACGTCAGATTGGGCTGTCTGGCTGGCATGAATGAGTTGGACCGAGGGGTTTGTTTCCGGATGTATGACTCTATGACTCTATGTTACATTGACAGCAAGAAGAACGTAAGAACAAAAAAAACTAAGAGGAGGAGGAGGAAATTCAGCCCCTCCAGCTTGCTCTGTCATTTAATATGATCATGGCTGATCCCATTTCAGCCTTAACTCCACTTTCCGATCTACTCTTTATAAGCTTTTAACCCATTAAACGTGAACTAATTAAAAATATGTCTCTCTCCTCCTTAAATTGAATTGAATTGAATTAAATTGAATTTATTGCCACTTGTACCGAGGCACAGTGAAAAACTTTGTCTTGCGAGCAGTACATGCAGATCAGAAGTAGCATAGATAAGTTAAAAATAGGTAAACAGCAACAAAAAAAAAACATAGGTACAGGCGAATGTTAAGAGTTTGTGAGTCCATTCAGTATTCTAACAACAGTAGGGTAGAAACTGTTTCGGAACCAGCTGGTGCATGTGTTCAGGCTTCTGTACCTTCTCCCCGATGGTAAAGGTTGTAGAAAAACACCGCAAGGGTGGGATGGACCTTTGAGAATGCTGGTAGCCTTTCCTTGACAGTGGGCCTGGTAGATGTAGTGTCCCAGCATTCAGCACATTCTGGTGTAGTGAGTTCCACAGATTCACAACACTTTGGGAGGAACAATTTCTCCCACTTCTGTTTTAAATCTATGACCCCTTATCCTTAAACTGTGACTCCTCTTTCTAGGTTGCCCCACAAGGGGAAACAGCTTCTCTACATCTACTTGGTGAATCCCCTTTAGCATTTTACAGATGTCAATTAGATCTCTCATCCTTCTAAACTCTGGAAGTATAGCACAGCTGTCTTCATTGTTCAGTACTTTGAGTATAGCAGTTGAGACATCATGTTGAGGTTGTATAGGACGTTGGTGTTGCCTAGCCTGGAGTACTATGTCCAGTCCTGGTCAGCCAGATATAGATAAAACGTATATTATTTAGCTGAATAGGGTTCAGAAGGGACTTGCCTTGATGTTGCCAGTGTGGAAGGTTTGATTTATAAAGAAAGGCTGGATAGGCTGGGACTTCTTCAACAGGAGAATAAGAGGTTGAGAAGTGACCTTGTGGAAGTTTATAAAATCATTAGGGGTACAAATAGGGTTAATGGTAGTTGTCTTTTCCTTAGGATGGGAGATTTCAAGGCTAGGGGGCACATTTTTAAAGTGAGAGGAGAGAGATTTTTTAAAAAAGATGAGGGACAATCTTCTTACATAGAGTGTGGCTCGCATGTGAATAAACCTCGTGAGGAAGTGGATGTGAGCACAACTGCAGTGTTTAAAAGACATTTGGATAAGTACCTGAATGAGTAAGATTTGTTGGGATATGGGCCAGGAGCAGGCAGGTGGGACTAGTTCAGTTTGGGATTATGGTCAGCATGGATTGGTTGGACAAGAGGGTTGAGAGTGTGGTGCTGGAAAAGCACTGCAGGTCAGGCATCATCCGAGGAGCAGGAATTCCTGATGAAGAACTTTTGCCTGAAACATCGATTTTCCTGATCCTCGGATGCTGCCTGACCTGCAGTGCTTTTCCAGCACCACACTCTCAACTCTAATCTCCAACTTCTGCAGTCCTCACTTTCACCTGGCTGGACAAAAGGACCTGTTTCCATGTTGCATGATTCAATGACTATGCCTCTATTAGCCTCAACTGCTCAATTCTTTCATAAGACAAACTTTTTCATCTCTAGGATTAACTTAGTGACCTTCACTGAACTTCCTCCAATACAATTACATACTCACCCAAGAAAGGGGAGCCTAAACTGTATGCAGTATTCCAGATGCGGTCTCATCAGTGACTTGTACAATTGAAGCATTGCCTCCCTATTAGCCTGGATGGCTGGTTTGTGATGCAGAGTGACACCAATAGTGTAGGTTCAAATCCCACACCCAGCTAAGGTCACCAAGAAAATCCCACTTTCTCAAAATTACCCCTCACCCAAGGTGTGGTCGCCCTCAAGCTAAACTAAAAATGAGTCGTGTCTTTCTCTAATGAGAGAACAACCATGGGGTCCTCTGGGGCTATGGCAACTTTACTTGATTCTGCTAGCAATAAATGCCAAAATTAAACTTTATACCTTATGACTTGCTGTACGTGCAGACCAAGTTTCTATAATTCATGTACGAAGACACTGACGTTTCTGTCCTTTCAGATGAGAAGTTGCCTTTTCATTCTTCTAATCAAGATGAATAATCTCCCACTTATCTAAATTAAACTCCACCTGCCAAAGTTTGGCCCATTCACCTGACTTATCCATTTGTAATTTTTACTTTCTGCATTGCAACTTACTTTCCCACCTATTTTAATGTCATTTGCAAATTTGACTACAATACTATCTATCCCACATCCAAATCATTCCAATAGATTGTAAATAGTTGGGGCCTGAGGAATGAACCTTGAGGCAACCCACTCATTACAGCTTGTCAACCAAACAATGCCCTATTAATGCAACTCTGCTTTCTGTTGGTGAGACAATCCTCTATCTAAACTAATACTGCATGTTATCCATAGCCTCATTTGATCTTACCTTGTCAGTGGTACCTTATCTGCAAGTCCCAGATTTACTCCATCTATAGGACCTTATTATCCATTTTGGTTGCTACATCTTTGAAGAACTTGAGCAACTTAGTCAAACACAATTTACTCTTCGTAATACCATTCTGACTCTGATATTTTGACTTTGTCTGGTTCGTACTTCTTTTATAATTGGTTCCACCAATTTCCTAACAACAGTTGACAAATTAACTGGTCTATAGTTTCCTACTTTCTGCTTTCCCTCCTTTTTGAATAAAGGCACTACATTAGCAATTTCCAATCCATTGGAACTTTTCCAGAATCCATTGAATTTAGAACATATAACCAATGCATCCACAATCATTTCATTTAAGACCCTGGGATGTAGGTCATCTGGCCAAAATTATTTCTCATTGCAGCACTGATATGGTCCTTTATCACAAAGCTATACCACCACCTCCTTTTGATTCCTGCCTATTCTTCTGAAGCACTGAATACCCTCAAATTTTCAACTTCCATTCTGTACCTGGTGGTGCTATAACCACATTAAGCACCACCATTTATTTCTATTTGTGCTGCTAGCTCATTAAGTTTATCCTAAATCCAATGAACATTCAGTTACAAAGTATTCAAGGTTGTTTTACTATCAATCTTTCCCGCATTTGCTGCAAAATGACATTCATAAGTTCTGTCCCTTTCTTTCACTTTCTGATAACAATCAGTCTCAACACTAACCCACACTTCAATCTTCACCTTATAGTTTGATATTTTAAAATTTTCCATGCAACTGAACACTCCCCCCACATATTTTGTTTAAGGCCCTATCTACAGCCCGATTCACGCAATTTGCCTAGACTTGGGTCCCAGCATGATTCAAGTGGAATCCATTCCAACAGAATATCTCCCCCCTTCCCCAGTAATGAAGCCAATGTCCCCATGAATTCACATATGTTTCTCCCACACCAATGTTTGAGCTACATATCTGCCTCTTTAATCTTGTTGACCCTGTGCCATTTCACTCATGGTTCAGGTAGTGCTCCAGTGATTATTACATTTGTAGTTCTGCTTTTTAATGTAGCCCCCAGCTGTTCATATACCCTCTCTTTCCTTGTTCTACTTTTATCCTTAGTATCTATATGGACCCTGACAACTGGACCATTCCCCTCTGACTCCAAGTTCTTCTGCAACCCATATGAAGTATCCTTGACCCTGGCACCAGGTAGGCAACACAGCCATCACAACTCTTGAGCGTGGCTACAGAGAATAATGTCGATTCCCATTGTCATAACATTCCGATATCCAACTACAAAAGAATATATTCATATTAAGCACAGAAGGATCTTCATAATCATGTTCTGTACTCACTGATATTAAACACGAAATTCTCTTTCTTATTTGACCTTGTTAATATGCTCAATATAATATTCTACTTCCTTATAACATGATTAATTTTTAGATTGCATGATTGTAGCATTAAACTCAAACAAAACTGTCCTAAATCCTTATCATGGAATCACTTCAAGAAAGGAACCAAAGGGCCATGGTCTGCATAAATTTCAGTTGATGATGGTATAGTGGAATTATTATCCACACTATTAATTCAGAGACAAAATGTGTGGCACTGGAAAAAGCCCAACAGGTCAGGCAGCATCCGAGGAGGAGGAGCGTCAATGTTTTGGGCATAAGCCCTTCATTCAGAGACACAGGTAATGTTGTAGAGACCTGAGTTTGTCTCCCAATATGACAGATGCTGGAATCGGAATTCGATTTAATCTGGAACTAAGGGTCCATAAATAACCATAAACTATTGTCACCTGTTGGGGGGCAACACTATCTGATCTATTGATGTCCTTTAGATAAATAAAAACTGCCATCCTCGTCTGTTTTGGTCTACATGTGACTCACGACCCACAGCAATGTAGTTAACTTCTACTTGCCCTTTGGGGATGGGAATAAATGCTGGTCTACCCAGCAATGTCCACACCCTGTGAAAAATAAAATCCTTGGGCGTGTGTGGAATATCAGGCCTCCAAAGCACCTGCTCCCACAATTGGAAATGCCTTGAGATACCTGAAGATATCAAGATGGGGAGCTCATGGACCACCGAAGTCTCGTTATAAGCCAAGCGGCCATTGATAATATTGATATAATGGTACTGCTGTCACAGGACAGAGTTACTGGGGAAATACTTCAACCAGCTGTCAAAGCAGAGCATGCAGGTCTGCACACATTTTTAATCGAGCATCATTGAAGTCCTGTCACTTCCTCACTTGACTGTGGATGGGAATCCATGAGAAGATATGAGCAGGATTTGCGGACTTCCTCTATTCATATCACATGATTGTGTCGTACCACATCAACCTCAATTGGGACCTCTCGATCTGGGAAGCATTGTCTTTTTTATTTGCTCACGAATCATGGACATCACTGGCTGATCTAGCATTTATTGCCCACTCCTAATTGCCCCGGTGTAAGTGGCGGTGAGCTACCATCTTGAGCCACTGCAGTCTTAGGGTATTGTTAGGAAGGGAGATCTTTTTGATCCATGGCAGTGAATAAATGCCGATATATTTCCAAGTTCAGACGGTGCATGGCATGGAGGAGAATTTACAGGTTGTGGTGCTCCCATCCATTTGCTATCCTTGTCCATCTAGGTGGGGATTGGAAAGTGAAGTCAAGGTCAGTTACTGCAGTGCGTCGTGTAAATGGTACAGTCTGCTGCTACAATGGTAAAGGGAGAGCATGTGGAATGTGGAGGATATGGTGCCAAAACATGCGAGCTGTCGATAGCGTTGAACTTCTTGAGTGACTTCGAAGCTGCACCCATCCAGGCAAGTGCATAATATTTCATCACAGTCCAAACATGAGTCTTGTGGATGGTGGATAGACTTTGGTGAAGTAATGGTTACTCCCCGCTGATTTCTAAGCCAGTTAGTACTGTGCACCGTTTTAGACATTGCATCTCTGCAGAGATACTATTGTCTTTGAGGGAGCGCATCAAAAGCTCACCAGATTTGGTCTCAGGACGGTACGCCTGTCTTATGAAAAGAGTTTTGAAAAAACTGAGCCTGCATTCTTTAGAGTTTTGAAAAAATGTAAGATCATCTCCTTGAAGGTTGCAGAATATTGAAAAAGATAGGGTATTGCAGGTAAGATATTTTTCCTGTTTGAGGGATTGACTAGAAACAGGGGGGCACATTTTAAAAAATAAAGGCAGGTGCCCGTGCAGTTCCAGGGCTCACTGCACGTGTTGTTCTGGCACTCACTGACCGAGTTGTTCTGGGACTCACAGTCCGTGTTGTTCTGGGACTCACAGCCCGTGTTGTCCCAGAACTCACTGCCCATGTTGTTCTGGGACTCACGGCCCGTGTTATTCTGGCACTCGCTACCCGCGTTGTTCCAGGACTCGCTGCCCGCGTTATTCCAGGACTCACTGTCCGTGTTGTTCCGGTACTCACTGCCCATGTTGTTCGGGCACTCACTGTCCATATTGTTCCGGGACTCACTGTCCGTGTTGTTCTGGGATTCACTGCCGGGTTGTTCCAGAACTTGCTTCCCGCGTTGTTCCAGGATTCACTGCCCGTGTTATTCTGGGACTCACTGTCCGTGTTATTCTGGGACTCATTGCCCGTGATGTTCCAGGACTCACTGCCCGTGTTATTCTGGAACTCACTGCCGGGCTGTTCCAGAACTCGCTGCCCGTGTTGTTCCAGGACTCACTGCCGTGTTGTTCCATGACTCAATGCCCGTGTTGTTCTGGGATTCGCTGCCCATGTTGTTCTGGGACTCATTGCCTCTGTTGTTCTCGGACTATCTGACCGTGTCGTTCCAGGACTCTCTGTCCATATTGTTCTGGGACACACTGTCCGAGTTGTTCTAGGACTCACTGCCCGGGTTGTTTTGGGACTTGCTGCCCATGTTGTTTCAGGACACACTGCCCGTGTTGTTCGTTGACTCGCTGCCCGTGTTGTTCTGGGACTCACTGCCCGTGTTGTTCTGGGACTCACTGCCCGTGTT
>NC_057714.1:103384176-103400961 GCF_004010195.1 Chiloscyllium plagiosum | reverse complement strand
ATGGACAGTGAGTCCCAGAACAACACGGAAAGTGGGTCCCAGAACAACATGAACAGTGAGTCCCAGAACAGCATGGACAGTGTGTACCGGAACAACATGGACAGTGAGTCCCAGAACACCACGGGCAGTGAGTCCCACAACAACAAGCGCAGTGAGTACTGGAACAACACGGGCAGTAAGTCCCAGAACAGCACTGACAGTGAGTCCGAGAACAACATGGATAGTGAGTCCCAGAACAACACGGCCAGTGAGTTCCAGAACAAAGCGAGAGTGAGTCACGGAACAACATGAACTGTGAGTCCCAGGACAACATGAGGAGTGAGTCCCAGAACACCGTGGATAGGGAGTCCTAGAACAACACGAGCAGTGAGTCACAGGACAACACAGACGGTGAGTCCCAGAACAACATGGGCAGTGAGTCCCAGATCAACGCGGACAGTGAATCCTGGAACAACAGGGGCAGTGAGTCCCAGAACAACGTGGAAATGGAGTGGCGGATCAACACGGGCAGTGAGTCACAGAACAACACGGGCAGTGAATCCCAAAACATCACGGACAATGAGTCCCGGAACAACACGGGCAGTGTGTCCCAGAACAAAATGGACAGTGAGTCCCAGAACAACATGGACAGTGAGTCCCAGAACAACACGAGCAGTGTGTCCCAGAACAACATTGGCACTGAGTCCCAGAACAACACAAGCAGTGAGTCCCAGAACACCACGAGCAGTGAGTCCGAGGACAGCATGGACAGTGAGCCCCGGAACACCACGAGCAGTGAGTACCGGAACAACATGACCAGTGAGTCCCAGAACAACACGGGCAGTGAGTCCCAGAACAACACGGACAGTGAGTCCCAGAACAACACGGGCAGTGAATCCCAGAACAACACGGATAGTGAGTCCTAGAACAACACGGACAGTGAGTCCCAGAAAAATACGGACAATGTGTACCTGAACAACATGGACAGTGAGTCCCAGAACAGCATGGACAGTGTGTCCCAGAACACCACGGGCAGTGAGTACCGGAACAACATGGACAGTGAGTCCCAGAACAACACGGAAAGTGAGTCCCAGAAAATATGAACAGTGAGTCCCAGAACAACACGGGCAGTGAGTCCCAGAACAACGGCAAGTGGGTCCCAGAACAACACGGAAATGGAGTCCCGGAACAACACGATCAGTGAGTCCCAGTACAACACGATCAGTGAGTCCCAGAACAACATGGGCAGTGAGTCCCAGAACAACAGCGGCAGTGCATCCCAGAACAACATGGGCTGTGAGTCCGCGAACAAAATGGACAGTGTGTCCTGTAACAACACGGCCAGTGAGTCCCAGAACAACGCGAAAGTGCGTCACGGAACAACATGAACAGTGAGTCCCAGAACAACACGGGCAGTGAGTCCCAGAACATCATGGATAGTGAGTCCTAGAACAACACGAGCAGTGAGTCACAGGACAACACGTACAGTGAGTCCCAGAACAGCACGGACAGTGAGTCCCAGAACAACACGGGCAGTGCATCTCAGGACAACACAGGCATTGAATCCCAGAACAACATGGGCAGTGAGTCCCAGAGCTACACGGACAGTGAGTCCCAGAACAACATTGGCAGTGAGTCCCAGAACAACATGAGCAGTGAGTCCCAGAACACCACGAGCAGTGAGTCCGAGGACAGCATGGACAGTGAGTCCCAGAACACCACGAGCAGTGAGTCCGAGGACAGCATGGACAGTGAGCCCCGGAACACCACGGGCAGTGAGTCCCAGAACAACATGGACAGTGAGTCCCAGAACAAAACGGGCTGTGAATCCCAGAACAACACGGATAGTGAGTCTTAGACCAACACGGACAGTGAGTCCCTGAACAACATGGACAGTGAGTCCCAGAACAGCATGGACAGTTTGTCCCAGAACACCACGGGCAGTGAGTACCACAACAACATGGACAGTGAGTCCCAGAACAACACGGAAAGTGAGTCCCAGAACAACATGAACAGTGAGTCCCAGAACAGCATGGACAGTGTGTACCGGAACAACATGGACAGTGAGTCCCAGAACACCACGGGCAGTGAGTCCCACAACAACAAGCGCAGTGAGTACTGGAACAACACGGGCAGTAAGTCCCAGAACAGCACTGACAGTGAGTCTGAGAACAACATGGATAGTGAGTCCCAGAACAACACGGCCAATGAGTCCCAGAACAACGCGAGAGTGAGTCACGGAACAACATGAACAGTGAGTCCCAGGACAACATGAGGAGTGAGTCCCAGAACACCGTGGATAGTGAGTCCCAGAACAACACGAGCAGTGAGTCACAGGACAATACGGACAGTGAGTCCCAGAACAACATGGGCAGTGAGTCCCAGAACAACGCGGACAGTGAATCCTGGAACAACAGGGGCAGTGAGTCCCAGAACAACGTGGAAATGGAGTCCCGGAACAACACGGGCAGTGAGTCACAGAACAACACGGGCAGTGAATCCCAGAACAACACGGGCAGTGAGTCCCAGAACAACACGAGCAGTGAGTCCGAGGACAACACTGTCAGTGAGTCACAGAACAACACAGGCTGTGAGTCCCAGAACACCACGGGCAATGTGTCCTGGAACAACGTGGACAGTGAGTCTCAGAAGAACGCGGACAGTGATTACTGGACCAGCAGGGGGAGTGAGTCCCAGAACAATGCGGAAATGGAGTCCTGGAACAACACGATCAGTGAGTCCCAGAACAACACGGCAAGTGGGTCCGAGAACAACACGGAAATGGAGTCCCAGAACAACAAGCGCAGTGAGTCCCAGAACAACACAGCAGTGAGTCGCGGAAAAACACAGGCAGTCTGTCACAGAACAACACGGACAATGAGTCCCAGAACAGCACGGACAGTGAGTCCCAGAAGAACACGGGCAGTGCGTCCCAGATTAACATTGATAGTGAGTTCCAGAACAACATGGAGAGTGATTCCCACAACAATACCGTCAGTGAGTTCTGGAAAAATGTGGTCAGTGAATCCCAGAACAATGCTCCCAATGTGTCCCGAAACAGCACGGACAGCGATTCCCGGAACAACATGTTCAGTGAATTCCAGAACAACACGGGCAGTCAGTCCCAGAACAGCACGGGCAGTGAAACCCAGAACAGCACGGATAGTGAGTGCCGGAACAACATCGATAGTGAGTCCCAGAACAACATGGGCAGTGTGTCCTGAAACAACATGGATAGTGGATCCCAGAACAACACGGATAGTGAGTCTCAGAACAACACGATCAGTGAGTCCCACAACAACATGGGCAGTGAGTCCCAGAACAACACCGGCAGTGCGTCCCAGAACAACATGGGCTGTCAGTCCCCGAACAAAATGGACAGTGTGTCCTGGAACAACACGGCCAGTGAGTCCCAGAACAACGCGAGAGTGAGTCACGGAACAACATGAACAGTGAGTCCCAGAACTGCACGGGCAGTGAGTCCCAGAACACCATGGATAGTGAGTCCTAGAACAACACGAGCAGTGAGTCACAGGACAACACGTGCAGTGAGTCCCAGAACAACATGGATAGTGAGTCCCAGAACAATACAGACAATGAGTTCTGGAAGAACGTTTACAGTGAGTCCCAGATCAATGCTCCCAGTGAGTCCCGAAACAGCACGGACAGCGATTCCCGGACCGACAAGGGCTGTGAGACACAGAACAACACAGGCAGTGAGTCCCAAAACAACACGGGCAGTGAATCCCAGAACAACACGGACAGTGAATCCCAAAACAAAACGGACAATGAGTCCCAGAACAACACGGGCAGTGAGTCCCAAAACAACACGGGCAGTGAATCCCAGAACAACACGGACAGTGAATCCGAAAACAACACGGACAATGAGTCCCGGAACAACACGGGCAGTGAGTCCCAGAACAACTCGGGCAGTGCATCTCAGGACAACACAGGCAGTGATTCCCAGAACAAAATGGGCAGTGAGTCCCAGAATAACACGGACAGTGAGTCACAGAACAACACGGACAGTGAGTCCGAGGACAACTCGGGCAGTGAGTCCCAGAACAACATGGGCAGTGAGTCCCAGAACAACACGGACAGTGAGTCCGAGGACAACACGGGCAGTGAGTCCCAGAACAACACGGTCAGTGAGTCACAGAACACATGGGCAGTGATTCCCAGATCAACATTGGCAGTGAGTCCCAGAACAACACGAGCAGTGAGTCCCAGAACACCACGAGCAGTGAGTCCGAGGACAGCATGGACAGTGAGTCCCGGACCACCACGGGCAGTGAGTACCGGAACAACACGGAAAGTGAGTCGCAGAACAACATGAACAGTGAGTCCAAGAAAAACACGGGCATTGTGGCCCTGAACAACATGGACAGTGAGTCCCAGAACAGCATGGACAGTGAGTCCTGGGACAACAGGGGCAGTGAGTCCCAGAACAACGTGGAAATGGTGTCCCGGAACAACACGGACAGTGAGTCACAGAACAACACGGGCAGTGAATCCCAGAACAACACGGGCAGTGAGTCCGAGGACATCTCAGGCAGTGAGTGCCAGAACAACACGGTCAGTGAGTCCCAGAACACCACGAGCGGTGAGTCCCAGAACACCACGAGCAGTGAGTCCGAGGACAACACGGTCAGTGAGTCACAGAACAACACAGGCTGTGAGTCCCAGAATACCACTAGCTGTGAGTCCAAGACCAAAATGGGCTGTGAGTTCCAGAACATCACGGGCAATCTGTCCTGGAACAACGTGGGCAGTGAGTCTCAGAACAACGCGGACAGTGATTCCTGGAACAGCAGGGGCAGTGAGTCCCAGAACAATGCGGAAATGGAGTCCCGGAACAACACGGGCAGTGAGTCCCAGAAAAACATGGCAAGGGGGTCCCAGAACAACAGGGAAATGGAGTCCCGGAACAACACGGGCAGTGAGTCCCAGAACAACACAGCAGTGAGTCGCGGAAAAACACAGGCAGTCTGTCCCAGAACAACATGGACAATGAGTCCCAGAACAGCACGGACAGTGAGTCCCAGAACAACACGATCAGTGAGTCTTAGAACAACATGGGCAGTGAGTCCAAGAACAACACCGGCAGTGCGTCCCAGAACAACATGGGCTGTGAGTTCCCGAACAAAATGGACAGTGTGTCCTGGAACAACACGGCCAGTGAGTCCCAGAACAACGCGAGAGTGAGTCACGGAACAACATGAACAGTGAGTCCCAGGACATCATGAGGAGTGAGTCCCAGAACACCGTGGACAGTGAGTCCTAGAACAACACGTGCAGTGAGTCACAGGACAATACGTACAGTGAGTCCCAGAACAACATGGATAGTGAGTCCCAGAACAATACAGACAATGAGTTCTTGAAGAACGTTTACAGTGAGTCCCAGATCAATGCTCCCAGTGAGTCCCGAAACAGCACGGACAGCGATTCCCGGAACGACAAGGGCTGTGAGTCCCAGAACAACACGGACAGTTGAGTCCCAAAACAACACCAGCAGTGAATCCCAGAACAACACGGACAGTGAATCCCAAAACAACACGGACAATGAGTCCCGGAACAACACCGGCAGTGTGTCCCAGAACAAAATGGACAGTGAGTCCCAGAACAACATGGACAGTGAGTCCCAGAACAACACGAGCAGTGAGTCCCAGAACAACACGAGCAGTGAGTCCCAGAACAACAGGGCAGTGTGTCCCAAACCACAACGGGCAGTGAGTACCGGAACAACATGGGCAGTGAGTCCCAGAACATCACGGACAGTGAGTCCCAGAACAACACGGGCAGTGCATCTCAGGACAACACAGGCAGTGAATCCCAGAACAACATGGGCAGTGAGTCCCAGAACACCACGAGCAGTGAGTCCGAGGACAGCATGGACAATGTGTCCCAGAACACCACGGGCAGTGAGTACCGGAACAACATGGTCAGTGAGTCCCTGAACAACACGGAAAGTGAGTCCCAGAACAACATGAACAGTGAGTCCCAGAACAACACGGGCAGTGTCCCTCTGAACAACATGGACAGTGAGTCCCAGAACAGCATGGACAGTGTGTCCCAGAACACCACGGGCAGTGTGTACCGGAACAACATGGTCAGTGAGTCCCTGAACAACACAGAAAGTGAGTGCCAGAACAACATGAACAGTGAGTCACAGAACAACGCGGGCAGTGTGTCCCTGAACAACATGGACAGTGAGTCCCAGAACAGCATGGACAGTGAGTCCCAGAACAGCATGGACAGTGAGTACCGGAACAACATGGACAGTGAGTCCCAGAACACCACGGGCAGTGAGTCCCACAACAACAAGCGCAGTGAGTACTGGAACAACACGGGCAGTAAGACCCAGAACAGCACGGACAGTGAGTCTGAGAACAACATGGATAGTGAGTCCCAGAACAACACGGATAATGAGTCCCAGAACAACACGATCAGTGGCTCCCTGAACAACGCGGACAATGAGTCCTGGAACAGCACGGGAGTGAGCCGCAGAACAACGCGGACAGTGAATCCCAGAACACTACGGGCAGTGAGTCCCAGAACAACAAGCGCAGTGAGTCCCAGAACAATACAGCAGTGAGTCGCGGAAAAACACGGGCAGTCTGTCCCAGAACAACATGGACAGTAAGTCCCAGAACAGCAGGTTCAGTGAGTCCCAGAACAACACGGATAGTGAGTCCCAGAACAACACGGATGGTGAGTCCCAGAACAACACGAGCAGTGAGTCCCGAAACAACAAGGGCAGTGAGTCCTGGAACAGCACGGACAGTGAGTCCCAGAACAACACGGGCAGTGAGTCCTAGAACAATACGGGCAGTGAGTCGCGGAAAAACACAGGCAGTCTGTCCCAGAACAACATGGCCAACGAGTCCCAGAACAGCACGGACAGTGAGTCCCAGAACAGCACGGACAGTGAGTTCCAGAAGAACACGGGCAGTGAGTCCCAGAACAACATGGATAGTGAGTCCCAGAACAACACGGGCAGTGAGTCCCAGAACAGCACGGGCAGTGCGTCCCAGATCAACATTGATAGTGAGTCCCAGAACAACATGGAGAGTGATTCCCACAACAATCCCGTCAGTGAGGTCTGGAAAAATGTGGTCAGTGAATCCCAGAACAATGCTCCCAATGTGTTACGAAACAGCACGGACAGCGATTCCCGGAACAACATGTGCAGTGAGTTCCAAAACAACACGGGCAGTGAAACCCAGAACAGCACGGATAGTGAGTCCCGGAACAACATCGATAGTGAGTCCCAGAACAACATGGGCAGTGTGTCCTGGAACAACATGGATAGTGGGTCCCAGAACAACATGGATAGTGAGTCCCAGAACAACACGAGCAGTGAGTCCCAGAACAACATGGGCTGTGAGTCCCAGAACAACACCGGCAGTGCGTCCCAGAGCAACATGGGCAGTGAGTCCCCGAACAAGACGGACAGTGAGTCCTGGAACAACACGACAAGTGAGCCCCAGCATAACGCGAGAGTGAGTCAAGGAACAACATGAACAGTGAGTGCCAGGACAACATGAGGAGTGAGTCCCAGAACACCGTGGATAGTGAGTCCTGGAACAACACGAGCAGTGAGTCACAGGACAACACGGACAGTGAGTCCCATAACAACGCGGACAGTGAATCCTGGAACAACACGGCCAGAGGGTCCCAGAACAACATGGAAATGGAGTCCCGGAACAACACGGGCAGTGAGTCCCAGAACAACGCAGAAATGGAGTCCCGGAACAACACGGGCTGTGAGTCGCAGAACTACGCGGCCATTGGGTCCCAGATCACCAGGGAAATGGTGTCCCGGAACAACACGGGCAGTGAGTCCCAGAACAACAAGTGCAGTGAGTACTGGAATAACACGGGCAGTCTGTCCCAGAACAACATGAACATTGGGTCCCAGAACAACTCGGGCAGTGAGTCCCAGAACAACATGGATAGTGAGTCCTGGAACAAGACGGGCAGTGAGTCACAGAACAACGCGGACAGTGAGTCCCAGAACAGCATGGACAGTGAGTCGCAGAACAGCACAGGCAGTGAGTCGCAGATCAACATGGATAGTGAGTCCCAGAACAACACAGGCAGTGAGTCCCAGAACAACACGGACAGGGAGTTCCGGAATAATACAGACTCCTCGCCCCAGAACAACACGGGCAGTGAGTCCCACAACAACAAGCGCAGTGAGTACTGGAACAACACGGGCAGTAAGTCCCAGAACAGCACGGCCAGTGAGTCCCAGAAGAACATGGATAGTGAGTCCCAGAACAACACGGATAATGAGTCCCAGAACAACACGATCACTGAGTCCCAGAACAACATGGGCAGTGAGCCCCAGAACACCACGGGCAGTGAGTCCCAGAACAACAAGTGCAGTGAGTCCCAGAACAACACAGCAGCGAGTCGCGGAAAAACACGGGCAGTCTTTCCCAGAACCACATGGACAGTAAGTCCCAGAACAGCACGGACAGTTAGTCCCAGATGAACACGGGCAGTGAGTCCCTGAACAATACCGTCAGTAAGTTCTGGAAAAACGTGGTCAGTGAATCCCAGAACAATGCTCCCAATGTGTCCTGAAACAGCACGGACAGCGATTCCTGGAACACCATGTGCAGTGAGTTCCAGAACAACACGGGCAGTGAGTCCCAGAACAACACGGGCAGTGAAACACAGAACAACGCGGACAGTGAGTTCCGGAATATCACAGACACCTCTCCCCAGAACAACACGGGTAGTGAGTCACAGAACGACATGGATAGTGAGTTCCAGAACAACATGGATAGTGTGTCCCAGAACAATACAGACAGCGAGGTCTGGAACAACATGGACAGTGAGTCCCAGACCAATGCTACCAGTGGTCCCTTAACAGCACGGACAGTGATTCCCGAAACAGCACGGACAGCGATTTCCGGAACAACGTGGGCAGTGAATCCCAGAACAACACGGGCAGTGAATCCCAGAATAACACAGATAGTGAGTCCCAGAACAAGACGGACAGTGAGTCCCAGAACAACACGGGCAGTGTGACCCAGAACAACATGGACAGTGAGCCCCGGAACAGCATGGGCAGTGAGTCCCAAAACAAGGGCAGTGAGTCCCAGAACAACATAGATAGTGAGTCCCGGAACAGCATTGGCAGTGAGTCCCGGAACAACACGGGCAGTGAGTCCCAGAACAACACGGACAGTGAGCTCAAGAACAACGCGGACAGTGAATCCTGGAACAGGCACAGTGAGTCCCAGAACACCATGGGCAGTGAGTCCCAGAACAACAAGCGCAGTGAGTACTGGAACAACGCGGGCAGTGGATCCCAGAACAGCACGGACAGTGAGTCCAAGAACAACATGGGAAGTGAGCCCCTGAACAACATGGATAGTGAGTACCAGAACAACATGATCAGTGAGTCCTAGAACAACATGAGCAGTGAGTCCCGGAACAAGTCGGGCAGTGAGTCCCAGAGCAATTTGGACAGTGAGTCCTGGAACAACACGGACAGTGAGTCCCAGAACAACACAGACAGTGAGTCCCAGAACAACGCGGATATTGAGTCCCAGACCAACATGGGCAGTGAGTCCCAGAACAACACAGACAGTGAGTCCCAGAACAACGCGGACATTGAGTCCCAGACCAACACTGACAGTGAGTCCCAGGACAACATGGGCAGTGCTCCCTGGAACAACATGGGCAGTTAGCCACAGAACAACACGGACAGTGATTCCAGAACAACATGGAAATGGAGTCCCGGAACAACACGAGCAGTGCGTCCCAGAACAATGCGGCCAGTGGGTCCCAGAACAACATGGCTAGTAAGTCCCAGAACAACACAGATAATGAGTCCCAGAACAACACGATCAGTGAGTCCCAGATCAGCACGAGCAGTGAATCCCGGAACAACATGCGCAGTGAGTCCCAGAACAACACGGACAGTGAGTCCTGGAACAACATGGACAGTGAGTCCCAGAACAACGCGGACAGTGAATCCTGGAACAACACAGGCAGTGAGCCCCAGAACACCATGGGCAGTCTGTCCCAGAACAACATGGACAGTGAATCCCAGAACAGCATGGGCAGTGAATGCCAGAACAACACAGATAGTGAGTCCCAGAACAAGACGGACAGTGAGTCCCAGAACAGCATGGGCAATGAGTCCCAGAACAACATGGGCTGTGAGTACCAGAACAACATAGATAGTGAGTCCCGGAGCAGCATTGGCAGTGAGTCCCAGAACAACATGGGCAGTGAGCCCCAGAACAACATGGACAGTGAGTCCCCGAACAACACGGGCAATGAGTCCCAGAACAACATGGACAGTGAGTCCTGGAACAACACGGGCAGTGAGTCGCAGAACAATGCAGACAGTGAGTCCCAGAACAGCATGGACAGTGAGTTGCAGAACATCACAGGCAGTGAGTCCCAGATCAACATGGATAGTGAGTCCCAGAACAACACAGGCAGTGAGTCCCAGAACAATGCGGACAATGAGTTCCAGAATAACACAGACACCTCGCCCCAGAACAACACGGGCAGTGAGTCACAGAACAACATGGATAGTGAGTCCCAGAACAACATTGATAGTGTGTCCCAGAACAATACAGCAGCGAGGTCTGGGAAAACATGGACAGTGAGTCCCAGACCAATGCTACCAGTGGTTCCGAAACAGCACGGACAGTGATTCCCGAAACAGCACGGACAGCGATTCCCGGAACAACATGGGCAGTGAATCCCAGAACAACACGGGCAGTGAATCCCAGAATAACACAGATAGTGAGTCCCAGAACAAGACGGACAGTGAGTCCTGGAACAACACGGGCAGTGGGTCCCAGAACAACATGGACAGTGAATCCCTGAACAACATGGGCAGTGAGTCCTGGAACCACAAAGGCAGTGAGTCCCAGAACGACAATGGCAGTGAGTCCCCGAACAGCACGATGAGTGAGTCCTGGAACAACACGGGCAGTGAGTCCCAGAACAATACGGACAATGAGTCCAAGAACAAAAAAGGCAGTGAGTCCCAGAACAACAAAGGCAGTGAGTCCCAGAACAACACCAGCAATGCGTCCTGGAACAACAAAGGCAGTGAGTCCCAGAACAACAAAGGCAGTGAGTCCCAGAACAACACCGGCAATGCGTCCCAGAACAACATGGGATGTGAGTCCCAGAACAAGACGGACAGCGAGTCCTGGAACAACATGGACAGCGAGTGCCAGCACAATGCGAGAGTGAGTCACAGAACAACATGAACAGTGAGCCCCAGAACAACATGAGGAGTGAGTCCCAGAACACCGTGGACAGTGAGTCCTGGAACAACACGAGCAGTGAGTCACAGGACAACACGGGCAGTGAGTCTCAGAACAACACGGGCACTGAGTCCCAGAACAACGTGGACAGTAAGTCCTCGAACAACACAGGCAGTGAGTCAAAGGACAACAGGGACAGCGAGTCCTGGAACAACACGGGCAGTGAGTCCCAGACCAACATGGACAGTGACTCCTGGAACAACATGTGCAGCGAGTCTCAGAGCAACACGAACAGTGAGTCCCAGAACAACAAGGTCGGTGAGTTCCAGAAAAACAAGGTCAGTGTGTCCCAGAACCCCACGGGCAGTGAGTCCCAGAACAACACGGGCAGTGAATCCCAGAACAACAGGGATAGTGAGTCACAGAACAACACGGGCAGTGAGTCCCAGAACAGCATTGATAGTGAGTCCCAGAACAACATGGAGAGTGATTCCCAGAACAACACGGATAGTGAGTCCCAGAACAATACCGTCAGTGAGTTCTGGAAAAATGTGATCAGTGAATCCCAGAACAATGCTCCCAATGTGTCCCGAAACAGCACGGACAGCGATTCCCGGAACAACATGTGCAGTGAGTTCCAGAAAAACACGGGCAGTGAGTCCCAGAACAACACGGGCAGTGAAACCCAGAACAGCACTGATAGTGAGTCCCGGGACAACATCGATAGTGAGTCCCAGAACAACACGGATAGTGAGTCCCAGAACAACACGATCAGTGAGTCCAAGAACAGCACGATCAGTGAGTCCCAGAACAACATGGGCAATGAGTCCCAGAACAACATGGGGCATGCGTCCCAGAACAACACGGGCTGTGAGTCCCCGAACAAGATGGACAGTGTGTCCTGGAACAACACGGCCAGTGAGTCCCAGCACAACGCGAGAGTGAGTCATGGAACAACATGAACAGTGAGTCCCAGGACAACATGAGCAGTGAGTCCCAGAACACCGTGGATAGTGAGTCCTAGAACAACACGAGCAGTGAGTCACAGGAAAACACGGACAGTGAGTCCTAGAACAACACGGGCAGTGAGTCCCAGAACAACGCGAACAGTGATTCCTGGAAGAACAGGGGCAGTGAGTCCCAGAACAACGTGGAAATGGAGTCCCGGAACAACAGGGGTAGTGAGTCCCAGACCAACACTGACCGTGAGTCCTGGAACAACACGGGCAGTGGGTCCCAGAACAACATGGACAGTGAGTCCCTGAACAACATGGGCAGTGAGTCCTGGAACCACATAGGCAGTGAGTCCCAGAACGACAAAGGCAGTGAGTCGCTGAACAGCACGATGAGTGAGTCCCGGAACAACACGGGCAGTGAGTCGCAGAACAACACGGACAATGAGTCCAAGAACAACAAAGGCAGTGAGTCCCAGAACAACAAAGGCAGTGAGTCCCAGAACAACACCGGCAATGCGTCCCAGAACAAAATGGGATGTGAGTCCCAGAATAAGACGGACAGCGAGTCCTGGAACAACACGGACAGTGAGTGCCAGGACAACGCGAGAGTGAGTCACAGAACATCATGAACAGTGAGTCCCAGAACAACATGAGGAGTGAGTCCCAGAACACCGTGGACAGTGAGTCCTGGAACAACACGGGCAGTGAGTCACAGGACAACACGGGCAGTGAGTCCCAGAACAACATGGGCGGTGAGACCTGGAACAACACGGGCACTGAGTCCCAGAGCAACGCGGACAGTAAGTCCTAGAACAACACAGGCAGTGAGTCACAGGACAACACGGACAGTGAGTCCTGGAACAACACGGGCAGTGAGTCCCAGAACAACGCGGACATTGAGTCCCAGACCAATGTGGACAGTGACTCCTTGAACAACATGTGCAGCGACTCTCAGAACAACATGGACAGTGAGTTCCAGAACAAGAAGGTCGGTGAGTCCCAGAACAACAAGGTCAGTGAGTCCCAGAACCCCACTGGCAGTGAGTCCCAGAAAAACACGGGCAGTGAATCCCCGAACAACACGGACAGTGAGTCACAGAACAACATGGAAAGTGATTCCCAGAACAACACGGATAGTGAGTCCCAGAACAATACCATCAGTGAGTTCTGGAAAAATGTGATCAGTGAATCCCAGAACAATGCTCCCCATGTGTCCCGAAACAGCACAGGCAGCGATTCCCGGAACAACATGTGCAGTGAGTTCCAGAACAACACGGGCAGTCAGTCCCAGAACAACACGGGCAGTGAAACCCAGAACAGCATGGATAGTGAGTCCCGGAACAACATCGATAGTGAGTCCCAGAACAACACGGATAGTGAGTCCCAGAACAACATGAACAGTGAGTCCCAGAACAACATGGGCAGTGAGTCCCAGAGCAACACGGGCATGCGTCCCAGAACAACACGGGCTGTGAGTCCCCGAACAAGACGGACAGTGTGTCCTGGAACAACACGGCCGGTGAGTCCCAGCACAACGCAAGAGTGACTCACGGAACAACATTAACAGTGAGTCCCAGGACAACATGAGCAGTGAGTCCCAGAACACCGTGGATAGTGAGTCCTAGAACAACACGAGCAGTGAGTCACAGGACAACACGGACAGTGAGTCCTAGAACAACACGGGCAGTGAGTCCCAGAACAACGTGGAAATAGAGTCCCGGAACAACAGGGGCAGTGAGTCCTCGAACAACACGGGCAGTGAATCCCAGAACAACACGGGCAGTGAGTCCCAGAACAACACGGAGAGTGAGTCCGAGGACATCTCGGGCAGTGAGTCCCAGAACAACACGTTCAGTGAGTCACAGAACAACATGGGCAGTGAGTCCCAGAACAACATGGGCAGTGAGTCCCAGAACAACACGAGCAGTGAGTCCCAGAACACCACAAGCAGTGAGTCCAAGGACAACACGGTCAGTGAGTCACAGAACAACACAGTCTGTGAGCCCCAGAACGCCACGGGCTGTGAGTCCCAGATCAACATGGGCTGTGAGTTCCAGAACATCACGGGCAGTGTGTCCTGGAACAACGTGGGCAGTGAGACTCAGAACAACGCGGACAGTGATTCCTGGAACAACAGGGGCAGTGAGTCCCAGAACAACGCGTAAATGGTGTGCCGGAACAACACGGGCAGTCAGTCCCAGAACAACACGGCCATTGGGTCCCAGTACAATACGGAAATGGAGTCCCGGAACAGCATGGGCAGTGAGTCCGAGAACAACATGGACAGTGAGTCCTGGAACAACACGGACAGTGAGTCCCAGAACAATGCGGACAATGAATCCTGGAACAACACGTGCAGTGAGCCCCAGAACAACAAGTGCAGTGAGTCCCAGAACAACACGGGCAGTGTGTCCCTGAACAACATGGACAGTGAGTCCCAGAACAGCATGACCAGTGAGTCCCAGAACACCACGGGCAGGGAGTACGGGAACGACATGGACAGTGTGTCCCAGAACAGCATGGGCAGTGAGTCCCACAACAACAAGCGCAGTGAGTACTGGAACAACACGTGCAATAAGTCCCTGAACAGCACAGACAGTGAATCCCAGAACAACATAGATAGTGAGTCCCTGAACAACACGGATAATGAGTCCCAGAACAACGCGGTCACTGAGTCCCAGAACAGCACGAACAGTGAGTCCCAGAACAACGCGGACAGTGAATCCTGGAACAACATGGGCAGTGAGCCCCAGAACACCATGGGCAGTGAGTCCCAGAACAACAAGCGCAGTGAGTCCCAGAACAACACGGGCGGTGTGTCCCTGAACAACATGGACAGTAAGTCCCAAAACAGCACGGACAGTTAGTCCCAGAAGAACACTGGCAGTGAGTCCCAGAACAACATGGATAGTGAGTCCCAGAACAACATAGATAGTGAGTCTCGGAACAGCATTGGCAGTGAGTCCCGGAACAACACGGGCAGTGAGTCCCAGAACAACACGGATAGTGAGTCCAAGAACAACGCGGACACTGACTCCTGGAACAGGGACAGTGAGTCCCAGAACCCCATGGGCAGTGAGTAGCAGAACAACAAGCGCAGTGAGTACTGGAACAGCATGGGCAATGAGTCCCAAAACAGCACGGACAGTGAGTACCAGAACAACATAATCAGTGAGTCCTAGAACAACATGAGCAGTGAGTCCCGGAACAACACGGGCAGTGAGTCCCAGAACAGCACGGGCAGTGAGTCCCAGATCACATGGATAGTGAGTCCCAGAACAACATGGGGAGTGATTCCCAGAACAACACGGATAGTGAGTCCCACAACAATACAGACAGTGAATTCTGGAGAAACGTGGTCAGGGAATCCCAGAACAGTGCTCCCAATGTGTCCCGAAACAGCACGGACAGCGATTCCCGGAACAACATGTGCAGTGAGTTCCAGAACAACACGGGCAGTGAGTCCCAGAATAACACGGGCAGTGAAACCCAGAACAGCACGGATAGTGAGTCACAGAACAACACGGGCAGTGTGTCCCGGAACAACATGGATAGTGGGTCCCGGATAGTGAGTCCCAGAACAACACGATCAGTGAGTCCCAGAACAACACGAGCAGTGAGTCCCAAAATAACATGGGCAGTGAGTCCCAGAACAACATAGATAGTGAGTCCCGGAACAGCATTGGCAGTGAGTACCGGAATAACACGGACAGTGAGTTCAAGAACAACGCGGACAGTGAATCCTGGAACAGGGCCAGTGAGTCCCAGAGCACCATGGACAGTGAGTCCCAGAACAACATGGACAGTGAGTCCCGGAACAGCATGGGCAGTGAGTCCCAGAACAAAATGGGCAGTGAGTCTCAGAACAACATAGATAGTGAGTCCCGGAACAGCATTGACAGTGAGACCCAGAAAAACACGGGCAGTGTGTCCCAGAACAACATGGACAGTGAGTGCTGGAACAACACGGGCAGTGAGTCACAGAACAACACGGACAGTGAGTCCCAGAACAGCATGGACAGTGAGTCCCAGAACAGCACAGGAAGTGAGTCCCAGATCGACATGGATAGTGAGTCCCAGAACAACACAAGCACCTCGTCCCAGAACAACAAGGGCAGTGAGTCCCAGAACAACATGGATAGTGAGTCCCCGAACAACACGGATAGTGTGTCCCAGAACAATACAGACAGTGAGGTCTGCAAAAACGTGGACAGTGAGTTCCAGAACAATGTTCCCAGTGAGTCCCTAAACAGCACAGACAGTGATTCCAGGAACACCATGGGCAGGGAATCACAGAACAACACGGGCAGCGAATCCCAGAACAACACAAATACTGAGTCCCAGAACAAGATGGACAGTGAGTCCCAGAAAGACACGGGCAGTCGGTCCCAGAACAGCATGGGCAGTGAGTCCCAGAAAGACACGGGCAGTGTGTCCCAGAACAACATGGACAGTGAGTCCCGGAGCAGCATGGACAGTGAGTCCCAGAACATGGGCAGTGAGTCCCAAAACAACATACATAGTGAGTCCCGGAACTACATTGGCAGTGAGTCCCGGAACAACACGGGCAGTGAGTCCCAGAAAACCACGGACAGTGA
>NC_057714.1:103347641-103383676 GCF_004010195.1 Chiloscyllium plagiosum | reverse complement strand
CCTGGAACAACATGGGCAGTGAGTCCCAGAACAATGCGGACAGTGAGTCCCAGAACAACATGGCCAGTGGGTCCCAGAACAACATGGATAGTGAGTCCCAGAACAACACGGACAGTGAGTCCCAGAACAACAAGGTCAGTGTGTCCCGGAACAACACGGGCAGTGCGCCCCAGAACAACACTCGCAGTGGGTCCCGGAACATCATGGGCAGTGTGTCCCAGAACCCCATATGCAGTGAGTCCCAGAACAACAAGGGCAGTGAGTCCCAGAACAACACCGGCAGTGAATCCCAGAACATCATGGATAGTGAGTCTCAGAACAACACGGACAGTGAGTCCCAGAACAACATGGACAGTGAGTCCTGGAACAACACGGGCAGTGAGTCCCAGAACAACAAAGGCAGTGAGTCCCAAAACAACACCGGCAGAGCGTCCCAGAACAACATGGGCTGTGAGTCCCAGAACAAGATGTACAGCGAGTCCTGGAACAACATGGACAGTGAGTCCCATCACAACGCGAGAGTGAGTCACAGAACAACGTGAACAGTGAGTTCCAGGACAACATGATGAGTGAGTCCCAGAACACCGTGGATAGTGGGTCCTGGAACAACACGGGCAGTGAGTCACAGGACAACACAGACAGTGAGTCCCAGAACAACACGGGCAGTGAATCACAGGACATCACGGGCAGTGAGTCCCAGAACAACGCGGACAGTGAGTCCTGGAACAACACAGGCAGTGAGTCCCAGAACAACGCGGACATTGAGTCCCAGACGAACATGGACAGTGAGTCCTGGAACAACATGGATAGTGAGTCCCAGAACAACGCAGACAGTGAGTCCTGGAACAACACAGGCAGTGAGTCCCAGAACAACACGGACAACAGGTCCTGGAACAACAGGGCCAGTGAGTCCCAGAGCACCGCGGACATTGAGTCGCAGACCAACATGGACAGTGAGTCCTGGAACAACTTGTGCAGCGAGTCTCAGAACAACACGGACAGTGAGTCCCAGAACAACAAGGTCAGTGAGTCCCGGAACAACACGGGCAGTGCGCCCCAGAACAACACTAGCAGTGAGTCCCGGAACATCATGGGCAGTGTGTCCCAGAACCCCATATGCAGTGAATCCCAGAACAACAAGGGCAGTGAGTCCCAGAACAACACCAGCAGTGAATCCCAAAACAACACGGATAGTGAGACACAGAACAACACGGACAGTGAGTCACAGAACAACACGGACAGTGAGTCCCGGAACAACACGAGCAGTGAGTCCCAGAACAATACGGACAGTGAGTCCTGGAACAACAAAGGCAGTGAGTCCCAGAACAACACCGGCAGAGCGTCCCAGAACAACATGGGCTGTGAGTCCCAGAACAAAATGTACAGCGAGTCCTGGAACAACATGGACAGTGAGTCCCATCACAATGCGAGAGTGAGTCACAGAACAACATGAACAGTGAGTTCCAGAACAGCATGGACAGTGAGTCCCAGAACAACACGGGCAGTGAGTCCCAGAACAACATGGACAGTGAGTCCAAGAACAACATCCATAGTGAGTCCCAGAACAACACGGGCAGTGTGTCCCGGAACAACATGGATAGTGTGTCCCAGAACAACACGGATAGTGAGTCCCAGAACAACACGATCAGTGAGTCCCAGAACAACACGAGCTGTGAGTCCCAGAACAACACGTGCAGTGAGTACTGGAATAACAGGGGCAGTCTGTCCCAGAACAACATGGATAGTGAGTCCCAGAACAACATCTATAGTGAGTCCCAGAATAACACGGGCAGTGTGTCCCGGAACAACATGGATAGTGAGTCCCAGAACACCACGGGCAGTGAGCCCCAGAACACCACGGGTAGTGAGTCCCAGAACAACAAGTGCAGTGAGCACTGGAATAACAGGGGCAGTCTGTCCCAGAACAACATGGACAGTGAGTCCCAGAACAGCATGGACAGTGAGTCCCAGAACAACATGGGCAGTGAGTCCCAGAACAACATGGATAGTGAGTCCTGGAACAACACGAGCAGTGTGTCGCAGAACAACACGGACAGTGAGTCCCAGAACAGCATGGACAGTGAGTCCCAGAACAGCACAGGCAGTGAGTCCCAGATCAACATGGATAGTGAGTCCCAGAACAACACAGACACCTCGTCCCAGAACAACACGGGCAGTGAGTCCCAGATCAACATGGATAGTGAGTCCCCAAACAACACGGACAGCGTGTCCCAGAACAATACAGACAGTGAGGTCTGGAAAAACGTGGACAGTGAGTTCCAGAACAATGCTCCCGGTGATTCCCGAAACAGTACAGACAGTGATTCCCGAAACAACACGGACAGCGATTCCCGGAACAACATGGGCAGTGAATCCCAGAACAACACGGGCAGTGAATCCCAGAACAACACAGATAGTGAGTCCCAGAACAAGACGGACAGTGAGTCCCAGAAAGACACGGGCAGTGTGTTCCAGAACAACATGGACAGTGAGTCCCAGAAAGACACGGGCAGTGTGTCCCAGAACAACATGGACAGTGAGTCCCGGAACAGCATGGGCAGTGAGTCCCAGAACGTGGGCAGTGAGTCCCAGAACAACATAGATAGTGAGTCCCGGAACAGCATTGGCAGTGAGTCCCGGAACAGCATTGGCAGTGAGTCCCGGAACAACACGGGCAGTGAGTTCCAGAACAATACGGACAGTGAGTTCAAGAACAACGCGGACAGTGAATCCTGGAACAGGGGCAGTGAGTCCCAGAACACCATGGACAGATAGTCCCAGAACAGCATGGACAGTGAGTGCCAGAACAACATGAGCAGTGAGTCCCGGAACAACACGGGCAGTGAGTCCCAGAACAACACAGACAGTGAGTCCAAGAACAACGCGGACAGTGAATCCTGGAACAGGGGCATGAGTCCCAGAACATCATGGGCAGTGAGTACCAGAACAACAAGCGCAGTGAGTACTGGAACAACACGGGCAGTGAGTACTGGAACAGCACGGACAGTGAGTGCCAGAACAACATGGATATTGAGTCCCAGAACAACATGGATAGTGAGTACCAGAACAGCATAATCAGTGAGTCCTAGAACAAGATGAGCAGTGAGTCCCAGAACAATTCGGACAGTGAATCCCAGAACAATATTGGGGGTGATTCCCAGAACAACACGGATAGTGAGTCCCAGAACAATACAGACAGTGAGTTCTGGAAAAACGTGGTCAGTGAATCCCAGAACAATGCTCCCAATGTGTGCTGAAACAGCACGGACAGCGATTCCCGGAACAACATGTGCAGTGAGTTCCAGAACAACACGGGCAGTGAGTCCCAGAACAACACGGGCAGTGAAACCCAGAACAGCACGGATAGTGAGTCCCAGAACAACATCGATAGTGAGTCCTAGAACAACACGGGCAGTGTGTCCCGGAACAACATGGATAGTGGGTCCCAGAACAACACGGATAGTGAGTCCCAGAACAATACAGACAGTGAGTTCTGGAAAAACGTGGTCAGTGAATCCCAGAACAATGCTCCCAATGTGTGCTGAAACAGCACGGACAGCGATTCCCGGAACAACATGTGCAGTGAGTTCCAGAACAACACGGGCAGTGAGTCCCAGAAAGAAAAACACGGACAGTGAGTCCCGGAACACCAAGGGCAGTGTGTCCCAGACCAACATGGACCGTGAGTCCCAGAATAACATGGGCAGTGAGTCCCAGAACAACACGGGCAGTTGGCCACAGAAAAACACGGACAGTGAGTCCCGGAACACCAAGGGCAGTGTGTCCCAGACCAACATGGACCGTGAGTCCCAGAATAACATGGGCAGTGAGTCCCAGAACAACACGGGCAGTTGGCCACAGAAAAACACGGACAGTGAGTCCCGGAACACCAAGGGCAGTGTGTCCCAGACCAACATGGACCGTGAGTCCCAGAATAACATGGGCAGTGAGTCCCAGAACAACACGGGCAGTTGGCCACAGAAAAACACGGACAGTGAGTCCCGGAACACCAAGGGCAGTGTGTCCCAGACCAACATGGACCGTGAGTCCCAGAATAACATGGGCAGTGAGTCCCAGAACAACACGGGCAGTTGGCCACAGAAAAACACGGACAGTGAGTCCCGGAACACCAAGGGCAGTGTGTCCCAGACCAACATGGACCGTGAGTCCCAGAATAACATGGGCAGTGAGTCCCAGAACAACACGGGCAGTTGGCCACAGAAAAACACGGACAGTGAGTCCCGGAACACCAAGGGCAGTGTGTCCCAGACCAACATGGACCGTGAGTCCCAGAATAACATGGGCAGTGAGTCCCAGAACAACACGGGCAGTTGGCCACAGAAAAACACGGACAGTGAGTCCCGGAACACCAAGGGCAGTGTGTCCCAGACCAACATGGACCGTGAGTCCCAGAATAACATGGGCAGTGAGTCCCAGAACAACACGGGCAGTTGGCCACAGAAAAACACGGACAGTGAGTCCCGGAACACCAAGGGCAGTGTGTCCCAGACCAACATGGACCGTGAGTCCCAGAATAACATGGGCAGTGAGTCCCAGAACAACACGGGCAGTTGGCCACAGAAAAACACGGACAGTGAGTCCCGGAACACCAAGGGCAGTGTGTCCCAGACCAACATGGACCGTGAGTCCCAGAATAACATGGGCAGTGAGTCCCAGAACAACACGGGCAGTTGGCCACAGAAAAACACGGACAGTGAGTCCCGGAACACCAAGGGCAGTGTGTCCCAGACCAACATGGACCGTGAGTCCCAGAATAACATGGGCAGTGAGTCCCAGAACAACACGGGCAGTTGGCCACAGAAAAACACGGACAGTGAGTCCCGGAACACCAAGGGCAGTGTGTCCCAGACCAACATGGACCGTGAGTCCCAGAATAACATGGGCAGTGAGTCCCAGAACAACACGGGCAGTGAGTCCTGGAACAACATGGGCAGTGAGTCCCAGAACAACACGGGCAGTTGGCCACAGAAAAACACGGACAGTGAGTCCCGGAACACCAAGGGCAGTGTGTCCCAGACCAACATGGACCGTGAGTCCCAGAATAACATGGGCAGTGAGTCCCAGAACAACACGGGCAGTTGGCCACAGAAAAACACGGACAGTGAGTCCCGGAACACCAAGGGCAGTGTGTCCCAGACCAACATGGACCGTGAGTCCCAGAATAACATGGGCAGTGAGTCCCAGAACAACACGGGCAGTTGGCCACAGAAAAACACGGACAGTGAGTCCCGGAACACCAAGGGCAGTGTGTCCCAGACCAACATGGACCGTGAGTCCCAGAATAACATGGGCAGTGAGTCCCAGAACAACACGGGCAGTTGGCCACAGAAAAACACGGACAGTGAGTCCCGGAACACCAAGGGCAGTGTGTCCCAGACCAACATGGACCGTGAGTCCCAGAATAACATGGGCAGTGAGTCCCAGAACAGCACGGGCAGTGAGTCCCAGAATAACATGGAGAGTGATTCCCAGAACAACATGGGCAGTGAGTCACAGAACAACACGGGCAGTGAGTCCCAGAACAGCACAGGCAGTGAGTCCCAGAACAACACGGACAGTGAGTCCCAGAACAACAAGGTCAGTGAGTCCCGGAACAACACTAGCAGTGAGTCCCGGAACATCATGGGCAGTGAGTCCCAGAACCCCACGGGCAGTGAGTCCCAGACAACAAGGGCAGTGAGTCCCAGAACAACACGGGCAGTGAGTCCCGGAACAACATGGGCAGTGAGTCCCAGAACAGCACGGACAGTGAGTCCCAGAACAACACGGATAGTGAGTCCTGGAACAGCATGGGCAGTGAGTCTCAGAGCAACATGGGCAGTGCATCCCGGAACAACATGGATAGTGATTCCCAGAACAACACAGACAGTGAGACCCGGAACAAAGCAAACAATAAGTCCCAGAACAACGCGGACAGTGAGTCCCAGAACAACAAGGTCAGTGAGTCCCGGAACAACACGGGCAGTGAGTCCCGGAACATCATGGGCAGTGAGTCCCAGAATCCCACGGGCAGTGAGTCCCAGAACAACAAGGGCAGTGAGTCCCAGAACAACACAAGCAGTGAGACGGAGGACAACACAATCAGTGAGTCCCAGAACAACACAGACAGTGAATTCCGGAACACAGACAATGAGTCCCAGAACAACACGAGCAGTAAGTCCGAGGACAACTCGGGCAGTGAGTCCCAGAACACGGGCTGTGAGTCCCAGAACAACATGGGCTGTGAGTCCCGGAACATCACGGGCAGTGTGTGCTGGAACAATGTGGGCAGTGAGTCCCAGAACACCACGGGCAATGAGCATGGAACAACACGGGCAGTGAGTCCCAGAACAACAAGGGCAGTGAGTACTGGAACAATACGGACAGTGAGTCCCAGAACAACACGGGCAGTTGGCCACAGAAAAACACGGACAGTGAGTCCCGGAACACCAAGGGCAGTGTGTCCCAGACCAACACGGACCGTGAGTCCCAGAATAACATGGCCAGTGAGTCCTGGAATTACACGGGCAGTGAGTCCCAGAACAGCACGGACAGTGAGTCCCAGAATAACACGGGCAGCAAATCCCAGAAAAACACGGGCAGGGTGTCCCAGAACTGCACGGACAGTGAGTCCCGGAACACCAAGGGCAGTGTGTCCCAGACCAACATGGACCGTGAGTCCCAGAATAACATGGGCAGTGAGTCCTAGAACAACACGGGCAGTGAGTCCCAGAACAGCACGGGCAGTGAGTCCCAGAATAACATGGAGAGTGATTCCCAGAACAACATGGGCAGTGAGTCACAGAACAACACAGGCAGTGAGTCCCAGAACAGCACAGGCAGTGAGTCCCAGAACAACACGGACAGTGAGTCCCAGAACAACAAGGTCAGTGAGTCCCGGAACAACACTAGCAGTGAGTCCCGGAACATCATGGGCAGTGAGTCCCAGAACCCCACGGGCAGTGAGTCCCAGACAGCAAGGGCAGTGAGTCCCAGAACAACACGGGCAGTGAGTCCTGGAACAACATGGGCAGTGAGTCCCAGAACAGCACGGACAGTGAGTCCCAGAACAACACGGATAGTGAGTCCCAGAACAACACAGACAGTGAGTCCTGGAACAGCATGGGCAGTGAGTCCCAGAGCAACATGGGCAGTGAGTCCCAGAACAACATAGATAGTGATTCCCAGAACAACATGGGCAGTGAGTCTCAGAGCAACATGGGCAGTGCATCCCAGAACAACATGGATAGTGATTCCCAGAACAACACAGACAGTGAGACCCGGAACAACGCAAACAATGAGTCCCAGAACAACAAGGTCAGTGAGTCCCGGAACATCATGGGCAGTGAGTCCCAGAATCCCACGGGCAGTGAGTCCCAGAACAACAAGGGCAGTGAGTCCCAGAACAACACAAGCAGTGAGACGGAGGACAACACAATCAGTGAGTCCTAGAACAACACGGCCAGTGAGTCAAAGAACAACATGGGCAGTGAGTCCCGGAACAACAAGGGCAGTGAGTCCCAGAACAACAAGGGCAGTGAGTCACAGAACAGCACAGGCAGTGAGTCCCAGAACAGCACAGGCAGTGAGTCCCAGAATAACATGGGCAGTGAGTCCCAGAACACCCCGGGCAGCGAGTCCCAGACCAACACGGACCATGAGTCCCAGAACAACATGGGCAGTGAGTCCCAGGACAACACGGACAGTGAGTCCTGCAACATCATGGGCAGCGAGTCCCAGACCAACACAGGCAGTGAGTCCTGGAACAATACAGACAGTGAGTTCTGGAGAAACGTGGACAGTGTGTCCCAGAACAATGCTCCCAGTGAGTCCCAAAACAGCATGGACAGCGATTCCCAGAACTGCACAGGCAGTGAGTCCCAAAACAACATGGTCGGTGAATCCCAAAACAACATGGACGGTGAGTCCCAGAACAACATGGACAGTGAGTCCCAGAACAACACAGATAGTGAGTCCCAGAACAACACGGGCAGTGAGTCCCAGAACAACACGGGCCGCGAGTACCAGAACAACACAGACAGTGAGTCCCAGAACAACACGGATAGTGAGTCCCAGAACAACACGAACAGTGAGTCCCAGAATAACACGGATAGTGAGTCCCAGAACAACACGGGCAGTGAGTCCCAGAACAACATGGACAGTGAGTCCCAGAACAACACGGGCAGTGAGTTCCAGAACAACATGGGCAGTGAGTCCCGGAACAACATGGGCAGCGTGTCCCGGAACATCACGGGCAGTGAGTCCCAGAACAACACGGGCAGTGAGTCCCGGAACAACACGGGCAACGTGTTCCGGAACATCACGGGCAGTGAGTGCCAGTCTCAGAGGGAGGAGTTTGGGACACTTGTCAATTTCTCTCTGACTTGTGAAGCCCGTGAGCAAATTTCAGGAAGTTGAAATTGATTAGAACACAACATGAATTTCAGTGACAAAAATTCCAAAGCAATTGGTGGATCATTTAAGTTAGCAATTATTTTAAAATGACCATACAAAGTGCATAGCAGCAGAGCTAAGTAGTGAAACCTTTACTTTCCCTTTCCTTTAAGAAACAGAGTTACAGAGAGAGAGAAAAGAGCTAGGTTCAGCCTCCTGATCACCATAGACGGGTAAGTTTGTCTCGCATTGATCTTGGATTGTTCTGGTGGGGCATATTCCATGCTGGATGGGGAGGTGGAAGAGGAGGAGGAGGATAAGGGGAGGCTGGGGATGTCCAGTTAAATCCCATTCACCCACCCACAATGGCATCCACATTGCTCACTCACTAACACATCCCCATCTTGCCCATCCATTCACCAAGCCAGCTGCCCCAGTCATTCAATCCCTCACATATCCCTCCTGTAACCCATTCAACCATATCCCAATCATTCACCCACCGACCGACCCACCATCCATCATTCATGCACTTACATCTGCATCATCTTGTGGGGACTCACTCTCCCATCCCACCAGTGACTCAGTCACTGACACCTCCCTTCAATCAGTCACTCTGCTCCCACACCACACTCCCAGCTGAAGTATTACTCCACTTCCTGCCATCTGTACAAACAGGCTCTCATTCCAGTTCTTCCCCTTCTCCAGAAAATAGGCTGAATCCCACTCCACCACCCACCCCTCCCGCCATTGGCTTGACTCTCAAAACCCAAACTCCTTTCCCTGGCTTGACCCTTCCTTCAGTCCAAAAAATATCCAGTGGCCCATACTTCATTTTCTACCACTCAGTCAATTTTGCATCCGATTACCACTGTGTCCTTTATTCCAAGAATTATAAGTTTTTTCTTACCGGTCTGTTATGCGACACCAAATTGAATGCCTTTTGAAAGTCCATGTATACCTTATCAATAGCATCATCCTCATTTTAACTTTCCTGCTACCTCTTCAGAAAAACTCCAGTAAGTTAGGTATACTGATTTGCTCTTTAGAAATCCATGCTGGTTACTCCTACATAACCTACTTATTTCCATGTGATGATTAGCTCAATCTCAAATAATTATTTCTAGATGCTTCACAACCACAGAAATTAAAGAATACTTGTCTGTAATTTCTGGGCTTATCCTTACAGCCTTTTTTTTAAATAAGGGTATGATGTTTGCAGTTCTCCAATTCTCTGGCACCTCCACTGAATCTAGGGAAGACTGAAATATTATAACCAGTATCTGTGCAATTTCTGCTCACATTCCCTTCAATATCCTTGGATATAGCTTATCTGGTCCTGGCGCCATGTCAACCTTTAAGTTTCAATAGTCTAGCTAACATTTCCTTTTTATAAATGTTAAATTCTTCTTGTGATAGCCCCCTCCTCTGTCACTCTGTGGTCTGGATATCATCTACTGCATTTGAAAGTATAAATTTCCTTATTGGTCCCTAATCTGCCCTGCTCATCCTTTGACCCCTTTTTACATATTAAGTGCCTATAGAATACTTTGGGATTCTGCTACCAGTCTTTTCTCATTATTCATCTTTATTCTTTAATAAGCTTTGTGCCACCAATCTGAAATGTCTCTCCTTTCTCTTGGTTCTCAAATCTATTTTCTATCTGACACTTGTCACAAGTAGACAATTTCTTCTTTGCTTTAACTTCTATTTGATTTATTTCATATAGGGAACTCTTGTTAAGGAATTGTTTGTTCTCCCTTTGCCTTTTGAGGGAATATATTATGACTGTATTTGAACCATCTACTAAGGTAGCTCGTTTCTCAGCTACAGTTTTCCCCACCAACATTTTGTTCCAATCTCTCTCATCTTCTTTGTTCTAGCCACATATTATGACTTTGTGTTGTTCTTTTGCCATGCTCTATTTTCATTCTAAACCATTTGATACAATGATCACTGTCTCCTAAGTGTTCACTCACTGACACTTGATCTATTTGACTCATCTCAGTTCCAAGAATGAGGTCCAGCAGTTCATTTTCATCTTAGCCTGAAGGTGCACATTCTGCTGTAGAGAATTTTCATGAATAAAATCTAGGAACATTTGCCTTAATCCACACTCAAGGTTACCACAGTCCCAGTCAATATTTGGGTCATTAAAGCTCCCCATTATAGCTACTTTATAATGTTTGCATCTCTCTGTAATTTTCCTGTAGTTTTGTTCCTCTCCATCATTTCCATGAATTGGTGGCCTCTAGTCCAACAAGCAGAGGACTGCATTCTTTTTATTCTTTAGTTCTAGCCAAATTCATTCTGCCCTTGAACCTTCCAGGACATCCCCTTTCTTTTCAATGATCTCCCTTAATCTCATACCTTTTCTTAAAAATAGCTTGTTCAGTCTCAAATTGATAAAGGAATTTTTTAAAAATTATAATAGAGTTAAAGAACAGCGAATTATTATAGTGGATAGAGCGCAGGGACTGGAGAGTAATTGATGAATGAATGAATTAAATCCAGTAAAGATGGCACAACAGTTGATGTGTTGCTGCTGCATCATATGGGAGCTGTTGGACACCAAGGTGATCCAGGGTGAACACATCTATATTGAGTCATCAGTGTACATCCCATTTTCTGACTTCATTATGGAGGGAAGTTCGCCTGTAAAGTAATCGGAGATGGTTTGGCCTAAGAGATTGCCCTGAGAATGCCCTTCAGTGATGCTCCAAGAATGATAGGATTTACCCCTTTTATCGAAACTATCTTCCGTTGTGCTAAGTATGACTCAAAACAGTGTAAGTTTGTCTTATGATTCTTGAGGGCATAAAAATACCTGAAGAACTGTGTTGGCTGGAAATCAGAAACAAAAACAAAAATTGCTGGAAAAACTTCCATTAATTTTACTCTACTTTGGCTATTTATATTACTTTATTATATTGGCCCTGCCTTTTTCTTACTCCTGGTGTTTCTCAGTTAAATCCATGTATAGTTATTTATTTAAACATAATATGTTCTAATTTTCAGCATTTTAAACTGAGTCCCGGTTAGAAGTTTCTTACCAATCAATGGATTTATAGTATTCCTCTGATGACACTATTGTTTTTCTCATTCTTGTTTCATACTCAGTCAGGTCCAGCTGTGAACAGTTAAATGGTGTGCCTCTGCAAATCTGAGGTAAGAACCAGGAGGTGAGCAACTCACCACAGAATTTCACAGTACTTGTAGCCACTGTATTTAGGTGGTGAGTTCCAGATCATGGTCAATGGTAAACCCCCTGGAAGTTGATAGCAGTAGAATCTGTGAGGGTAACACCATTGAACTTCAGGGAAGATGGTTAAATTCTCTCTTGTTGGAGATGGTCATTGCCTGGTGTGAATGTTATTTGCCACTTGTCAGCCCAAACATGAATATTGTCCAAATCTTGTGACAGGTGACCATGGACTGCTTCAGTATTGGAAGAGTCGTGGATGGCGCTGAACACTGCACAATCATCAGTGAACATCCCACTTCTGACTTTATGATGGAGGGAATGTCATTGATGAAGCAGCTTAAGATGGTTGAGTCAGGGACACTATCCTGAACAACTCCTGCAGAGATATCCTGGAGTTGGGGTGACTGATCTCCAACAGCTACGAACATCTTCCTATCTGCCAGCTATGGCTCCAATCAGCAGAGTTTTTTCCCCTGATTCCCATCGATTCCAGTTTTGTTAGGGCTCCTTAATGTCACACTCAGTCAAGCGCTGCCTTGATGACAAGGGCAGTCACTCTCACCTCACGTGTGGAGTTCAGCTCCTTTGGCCATGTTTGGGTGAAGGCTGCAATGCAGCCAAAAGCAGAGAGGCCCTGCCAGGACCCTAACTGAGCTTCTGTTAACTTCAATAAACAGGTTATTGCTGAGGGTGTGCCAAAGGCTAGCACTATTGATAACTTTTCCATCATTTGCTAATGACCAGGTTGGATTTGTTCTGCTTTATATGGACAAGACTTGCTTGGGCAATTTTCCACATAGATGTCAATGCCTTAACTGCACCGGAACAGCTTAAGTCGGGACATGGATAATTCTGGAGCTCAGGTCTGTACTAATATTGCTTTAATATTGCCTCAGCCCATACTTTTTGCAGTATGCAGTACCTTCAACCATTCCTTGATATCATGTGGAGTGAATGGAATAGATTGAAGACTGATATCTTTGATCCTGGAGATCAGAGAAGGCACAGAGTTATAGAATCATACTGCACAGAAACAGACCCTTTGGTTCAATTCCTCCACGCTGACCAAGTTTCCCAAACTGACCTTACCTGCGTTCAGCCCATATCTCTCTAAACCTTTCCTGGATGGATCAATCACTTGGCACTTCTGATTGGCAATTTTTGTAAATCATTTGGTCTTGTGTTGTGTACTGATGTGCTGAGCAATGTTTGTGGAGCTCCTCTACCTGTTCTTTGCTGAATTGCTCGGCACTGTTCATGACTAAATGTTGCAGGACTACAGAGCTTAGATCTGATCAACGATTGTGGGATCATTTATCTCTGTTGACCACTTGTTGATCTCATTGTTTGGCATGCAGGTAGTTCTATTTGATAGCAGCACCAGGTTGACACCCCATTTTTAGATGTGCCTGGTGCTGCTCCTGACATGCTCTCCTGCACTCTCCATTGAACCAAGGATGATCCCCTAACTTGATAAATATGTTTGAGTGGGGAATGTGACCATGAGATGATATTTTGTTGTTGAATACAATTCTGCTGCTTTAAGTGCCCAGTTTTGAGTTGCTAGATCTGTTCGCAATCTAATCAGTCGTCGTGCCAAACACCACAATGGAGGGCATTTTCAATGAGAAGGTGGATCTTTGTCTCCACAATGACTATGCAGTGGTCACTCCTCGCAATGTCATCATTGGCAGGCACATGTACGACCCAAGTCAATTGGTAGAGATGAGATCAAGTGGATTTCTCTCTCTTGTTGGTCACTTCATCATCTGCAACATACTCAGTCTAATAGCTATATCTTTTAGAATAAATACTTCAATAAAACATCTCATTGCATAATGAAGCAGCTTTGAATTTTTGAAGGCTCCCTGTTGTCCTCCATTCCCCACTTTGCTTTGGCCAGTGCTGCAAAATGACCTCTCCCGCTTGACCATGCAAATACTAGTAAATGGTAAGGTCCTAGGGAGTGTTGCTGAACAAAATAATCTTGGAGTGCAGGTTCATAGCTCCTTGAAAGTAGAGATGCAGGTAGATAGGATAGTGAAGAATTCTTTCCTATATTGGTCAGAGCATTGAGTATCGGAGTTGGGAGGTCATGTTGTGACTGTACAGGACATTGGTTAGGCCACTTAATGAATATTGCGTGCAATTCTGGTCTCCTTCCTATTGGAAGGATTTTGTGAAACTTGAAAGGGTTCAGAAAAGATTTACAAGGATGTTGCCTGGGTTGGAGGATTTGAGCTATAGGGAGAGGCTGAATAGGCTGGGGCTGTTTTCCCTGGACCATTGGAGGTTGAGGGATGACTTATAGAGGTTTATAAAATCATGAGGGACATGGGTGGGATAAACAAAGCCTTTTCCCTGGGGTGTTGGAGTCCAGAACTAGAGGGCATGAGTTTAGGGTGAGAGGGGAAAGATATAAAAGGGACCTATGGGGCAACTTTTCACACAGAGGGTAGTGCTTGTATGGAATGAGTTGCCAGAGGAAGTGGTGGAGGCTGGTCCAATTGCAACATTTAAAAGGCATCCGGATTGGTACATGAATAGGAAGGGTTCAGAGGGATATGGGCCAAATCCTGGCAAATGGAACCAGATTAGGTTGGGGATACCTGGTCAGCATGGATGAGTTGGACCAAAGGGTCTGTTTCCATGCTGTAATTTCTATGACTGTTTGACTAGTGAAATGCCCCACTTAGTTTCCCCTCAGACATGAACAGCCCTTCCTGCAAACCTCCCGTGATTCCTCTTTGTATTTCACATTTCCAGCATTTGTGGTTTCTCTTTGATACTGTCAATGCAGTTTCTTGTGTTTATACTTAAAGGCATTAATATTCTTTTCCCGAATGTCTCAATGTGCTTAAAGAGCACTGACAGACATGGTCTAGCTGACAGCGGTGGGATCCAGAAATGCATCATATCAAGTGATTGATTTTATTTTTAGAAATGTAAAACAATGAATCAGCTCAAGGCTGTGAATTAATCTGAGGGTTCACATTGCAGTCGCAACTTACTCAGGCTTCACTCATCTGTTTGAATTGAAGTGATTGGAACCCTTCAATTATATTACAGAGCCGTAATTAATTCTCATGTGTCCATAACTGTTCATAAATGTCAGGTCAGGAAATTATCAAGTTGATGACAGAGAAAATAACAACCACAATGAACTGAAACCTTACCAGGTGACCAGAATTATATCTTTAAATGCCTCAAAATGCTAAACATGAATTAGAAAGGAGAAAGGAATTCTCCATTAGATAGAAAAAATGCTGATCATACACAGCAGGTCGAGCAAAATATGAAACAGAAGATAGAGATGATGATTCTAATGTGACACTAACATCCACCTACTCATCCAAGAACCCGTCAGTTATTCAGAATTCCCCTGCCCCCAGGTTAATCTGTGCTTGTTTAGTCACTGACTGAAGATCACATATTTTTCCAACATTTTTGGGCTTGCATTTTAGATTTTCGGCATTTGCAGTTTCTTTCCCTTGATCTGTCCCGTTGTGATGCATCCGTATTTTATGCACATACGTGATGCAATTGCGTAGCTCCCTTTCTGAAGACAGTGAACATGGAAAACAAATCCTGAGGGCCCCCCATGTTGTGGATGACTGCCTTACTGTGGCATTAATGGCAGATGGTCACCATAGTTATCCCAGAACCAAACACGTGCTAGCACTATTTCCAGGATACTGCAAACAAGAGTTATGTTAAGACGTCCATGTCAGCCATCACTCACCTGCCCATTAGCAAAGGTAATAATGTCATTGACAGCAGATGTCAAATTCTAATTTAAAAAGAAATGATACAGTAATTGTATCACTGTTGGCTGATTACTTAACCCGGTAAAGGACGTTTAAATGAAGATAGAATGACTAGCCAGTGAGATTGTTGGGTTCTCCATTGAGAGAATCTCTGTAATAATGAATGACAGAGCCAAAGATTGATCGCTGTAATAGAAAGTCAACGAGAGCTGCTCTCACAGGCAGAGCCAGTTCAAGTGTATTTGAATACATAGACTCACTGCCAGAGTTAAGTAATATTGAACGACTTGCCTGAATCACACAGGGGAATTGGGAATAGGTAGCTTGATTAAAGGATAAAACTACACGCTGAGTCCTTCTAGCAATCTACCAATCCTTGCTTTCCTAATGGAATACAGGCAGACTTCTTTATCTTACTCTATTTACAATACATACTTGATCTTGCCTTTCCTCATTTGCTTCCTTTCCTCTGCATGGATCCGCCAAGAGTATGCAAAAATCTACTGCCTGCACTCAGTCTTAAGGGAGTGACTCCAGGTTGCCTGAGATTGTAGGTACTGGCATGCATCATGAAATATAACCGATGCAGTGGAACCTCTCTGAAGATACTTGTCAACAAGACAAATTGTTAAAAAAAAATTGATAATTCTGTCTCCTTCCCAAAGGATTCTGCCTGCATAATCTTCACATGAGCTTCCTGACTCACAAGCCCAGGATTGATGTGTTCACAACTGTGTTAAGCACCTGAACTCTCAGCTGAGAGGATCACATTGGAGGTGTGGTGTCGATGCAAACAGTACCTTGCCTTTTCTACAAATACATTCTAAACCCTTGTAGTTATCTTTCATTTTCTGTGTACACACCTTATGAAGTGTTTCCTGTCATAATTTTGAACCTTGGATGTAGTGGTTCGAATTGAATATTGTTCGGCAGTGAATGTCACACAGCAGTGCTCCAAGAGGAGAGAGATCAGAATTAGTTATATAAAAATGTATGTAATAGATAACTCTGCATTTCCCGCATGAAGACACATAACTGCGGTGAGTCAGATATGTTTGGACACAAGTTCACACTCCTGATTCTTCAGCTGGCAAATTCTGTCCATTACACAGAGGTAAAGTGTAGAAGCAGATCTAATCTAGCACTGTCAAAATTCAACAACAGTAAATTTTATATTTATGCAGCTACTTTATCAGAATAAAACATGCCAAGGTGTTTTGCAGGAGGTTTATAGGGCAAAACTAGATGCCAAAACATGTAACACTTCTGCACAGGAAAGGTAGACAAAGACACGGGTCTTAAGATCATAGTAAATAGGAACAGGAATAGGCCACTCAGCCCCTCCAGCCTGCTGCATCATTCAATAGGATCATGGCTGATCTGATATTCCTCATGTCCACTTTCCTTTCCTTTCTTCATAACCTTTGATTCCCCCATCAATCAAGAATCTATTTAAATACAGTATACACAAGGACGCTACCCACACAATTGCCTATGACAAGGAGTTCCAAAGACTTAAAACTCTCTGAGAGAAGACATTAGATTACTTGCAGTGTGGAAACAGGCCCTTCGGCCCAACAAGTCCACACTGACCTTCCGAAGAGCAACTCACCCAGACCCATTCCCCTACATATACCCCTTCACCTAACACTGCAGGCAATTTAGCATGGCCAATTCACCTAACCTGCACATCTTTGGACTGTGGGAGGAAACCGGAGCAAACCCACGCAGACACAGGGAGAATGTGCAAACTCCACACAGACAGTTGCCCCAGGTGGGAATTGAACCCGGGTCTCCGGCACTGTGAGGCAGCAATGCTAACCATTGTGCCACCATGCCACCCATTCTTCATCATCTTAGTGTTATGTTGGTGCCCTTTATCCTGAGACTATGCCCTTTGGTCTGAGATTCTCCCATGAGGGGAAGCATCCTCTCAGCATTTACCCTGTCAAGCCCTTAGGAATCTTCAAGAACTGTCTTAAAAAGAGAAAGGGAGGTAGACTGTCAAGCAGGTTTATGGGGGGAATTCCAGAACTTCAGAATGAGGTAGCTGAAGGCTGGCTAATAAGTTCAGGAAGGTAAGTGGAATTGAGTCGACAAAAAGCTCAGCCATGATCTTAAAGAATAGAGGAGCAGCTCAGATGGCCCATTCCTGCTCCTTTTATGTTCTTATGACACCTAGGTATCTCTATTGCATTAATTTGTCAATGCAAAAAATCCCTTTTGTTTCTTCAGTGTGTTAGTTACTTGTTAAGTAGTATTTGATTTGGGATAATTTTAGTTGTTTGTTGCAGTAACAGCTCTAAAATCTGAAATCTTGTCTTCAAAGTAATTCTGTTGATCTTTTGGGAAATTCACCCCTTTTAAATATCATTCTCTATATGGAGCACAACAAGAATATATCTCAAAGTCATTCATCAGTATTTCCTTTTCCTTAGAGAAAATAGGTCCATCAAGTGTTTTGTTGGTCTGGCAAAGTTGGGTTTATCCGGGACCTAACTGTGCAACTTCTAGGTCCCAAGCCAGAGTAGATCAACTGCACAGGATCAATAACAATTACTTCCAAAATGGGTTTGAGTTACCCTGATGGTTCAATAAGTAAGTATATTGCATGACTTGATGCTGTGACACATGAAGCATGAAGATAACAATATTCAGCCAGGTCAATAGTGATGCTGCACCGGTTGTCAGTCATTCTATCTGGCAATGTACATAGATAGCGTACACCTTGGGCTAGATGCAATGTTTACCTATCTCATATCAGATGTCTAGACCTTACCTATCTCATATCAGATGTCTATCAATGTGTATTGACTTAAACTGTGCCCTCTGGTTCTTGATCCATTTATGGATGAGAACAGTTTCTCTCTTTCTGCTCATCCAGACCCCTCATGATTTTCAAAACTTCTACAAGATCTCCCTCAACCTTTTCCTCATAGAGGAAAGCAGTCTAAACTGCTTCAATCTATCCTCATTACTGAAGTGTTTCACTCTTGATAAATTCATAGTTAATTCATACACTCCTAAGATGACAATACTAGGAGATTCATCCAAAAAGAAGTATTAAGCCTTTAAGTCGCGAGTGTAGTCTAGGCTCACAAAACAAAAATTGCCTCTTTCACAGCATATCCACATCATTTGCTCGTACAATGTGGTGTTGCTGGCAAGGCCAGTGTTTATTGAACATCTCTAATGGCCCTGAAGATGAAGTGTAAGGGGGAGAATATTTATGACAGACAATGGTTAATCTCTAAAGTACAGAAGGACAACCTTAATTAGTGAGTGCCATTCCTGTGTCAATGAAGTTTATTGAAAGAACCAGTCCAAATGCAATACCAAGTGGCTGTATCATTAAAATTTAAAATTTGATTAAAATATTGAGCGACCAAAGTGAAGATGAATAATGCAAGTTACACTCTCCACCACACCCTACATTCACAGAAGGAAAATTAAGGACCAAAGCAATCTTGAAATCACGCTTAAATGTTGATGGACACATAAATTGCAGATACTGGTCTCCGATGCCAACCTGAAGATTATAGAAGAGAGGGAAGATTGATAGGAATATGGAATGGCATAGTTTAGAGGTCTCAGAAAAAATATGCTAAAGTATAAAATTATGATATGGTTTTGGAGTTCAACATAGTCAAAGAATGGAGAGAAAATACATGTATGAGGGAAAACTTAGCTTAGAGGGAAGAGGAAAAATTGGAGAAGCAATGACTGTAGTTGAATCAGTGAAATTGAGTGAGGAGAACAACATTTCCAGTGGTGCAGTAATCAATGTTACACATTGGTTGGAGGAAGAAGGCTTCTCTAAACAAATTCTAAAGCAGACTGATTTTGCCTTATACAATTACTTTCAGAAATATAAAATTTGTATCCTTGGAAGCAGATACACTTGCACACTGAAGTAGTATGTGTCAGCAAGGGTTACATCAAAATTCTAACAATGCAAAGTGAAAATGTATAATTCTTATCAGAAGAATTTTTTTTACACAAACTGCTAATAAAAAGGTATTTTGACTCCTGTAATTTATGATTATGACACCAAATAAAACAATGATTTTTTTTTCTTTTCATTTTCCACAATGTGGACAGCATTGGGAAGGCCAGCATTTATTACCCATCCTTATACACAATTGAGAAGGTGATGGTGAGCTATCTTCTTAAACTGCTGCAGTCCATCTGGATTGGAGCCACCCACAGCATTATTTGGGAGAGTGATGCAGGATTTTGACTTAGAGTCAGTAAGAAAAGTGAAACGTTTTCAGGTTAGGTAGGCATGGGTTTAGATGGGAGGTTGCATATGGTGGTGGTGTTCCCATGTGTCTGTTACCCTCGTTGTTCTCGGTGGTAGAAGTTATGGGTTTGGAAAGTGCTGCCATGAAGGTTTGAGATTGCTGCTGCAATGCATTTTGTAGATGGTACATAGTATGCATCAGTGATAGAAGGAATGAATGCACAATGTGGTGGATGAGGTACTGATCAAGAGGTTGCCATGTTCTAAATGATGTTGGGGTTCTTTGGCATTGGAGCATCACCCATCCAAGCAAATGGAGAATGCTCATGGCTTGTGGATGGTAGACAGGTTGTGAGAAGTAGGAGTTACATACTGCAGGGTTTCTAGCATCTGACCTGCCCTTGTAGCCTCAGTATTTATATGGTTTATCCATCGAATCCCTACAGTATGGATGTAGGCCATTCAGACCGTCAAGTCCACACTGACCATTGGAAAAGCCACCCAGACCTACTCCCCTTCCCTGTCCCTTTAACCTTGTATTTCCCGTGGCTAATCCACGCAGCCTGCACACCCCTGTATACTATGAAGCAATTTAGCTTGTATCACGTCTGGCTAATCTGCACGTCTTTGGAGAACTGGAGAACCCAGGGGAAACCCAGGCTGACACAGGAAGAATTTGCAAACTCCACTAGGACAGTCACTGAGGCTGGAATTTGAACCTGGGTCACTGGTGCTGTGAGGCAATAGTGTTAACCACTGAGCCACCATGTCATCCAGTTCAGCTTGTTTTGTTAATTCTTTCATGAAATGTGAGTATCATTGTCATTTTCCATCCCACATTAGCAATGAACTGAGTAGCTTGCTCGGCCAGTTAAGAGTCAACTGCATTACATGGATTTGGATTCACATGTAGGACAGATCAGGGATGATAGATTTCCTTCCCCTCAAGTATATGAGTCAACCAACAGTTCTTTTCTTTAACAAGTATCGGTAGTGGTTTCTTGGTACCATCAATGAGTATAGATTTATATTCAAAATTTATTAATTGAATTTACATTCCACCCCATTACCTTGGTTGGATTTAAACCTATGTCTCCATCTCCTCCAACTGGTCACCCACTGGATATGACTCGTGTGGAATTCAGTGATGGCAATGTCATTAAATATCAGGAGTGATGATTGGATTTTCTCTTGCTGGAGGTTGTCAGTGACATAAATGTTACTTGCTATTTATCCTCCCAGCGTTCTGGTATTACTGCAATCAAAAATGAGAAGGCATGAAAAGTGCTGAACATTTTGTAATGATCTGCAAACAACCCATTTATGACTTAGTGATGCAGGGAAGGTCATTGATGAAGCAGCTAAAGAGGATTTGACTTGGGACATTACCCTGAGGAAGTCCTGCAGCTGAGATGCTAGGACTTCAACAACCATAACTACCCTTTTTTAGAATCTCTAGAATAAGAATTAGTATCCCGACAGTCCGGAAACAGGCCCTTCAGCTCAACCAGCCCATGCCGACCCTCCGAAGAGTATCCCATCCAAACCCATTCCCCATTACTCGACATTTTTCCCCTGACAAACACATCTAACCTACTCATCCCTGAATACTATGGATAATTTAGCATGGCCAGTTCACCTGACCTGCATATCTCTGGATTGTGGGAGGAAACCGGAGCATCCGGAGGGCACCCATGCAAACAAGGGGAGATATTCCACAAATACAGTTGCGCGAGGCTGGAATCAAAGCCAGGTCCCTGGTGCTGTGAGGCAGCAGTGCTAACCACTGAGCCACTGTGCAACCATATTTTCTTTGTGGTCAGAATGTATCTTGCCTATTTTCCCTGATAATTAACTCTAGATTTGCAAAGGCATTTTGATGCCAACCTCAATAAAATTATGTCTTGATGTCATCCTCATTTTCAAGTTCAGCTCTTTTATCCATACATGGGACAAAGTTGCAATGAGGTCAAGAGCTGAATGGCCCTGGCGAACCCAAATTCAGCTTTGCTAAGCAGATCAATAGCATTATTAAGAATACCTTCTGTAACGTTACTGATGATTGAGAGTGGACTGATGGGGAGATAAAATGCCTCGTTTTGTGTGCAAGCCATTCCTGGGCATATTCCCACAATGTTGAGTAAATGCCAGTGTAGTAACTGCACTGGAATAGCTTGGTGGGGGTGCAGCAAGTTCTGAAGCACACGTCTTCAGGACTATGGCTGGTATGCTGTCAGCATTGTGGTATCCAGTGCCGTCAGCTGTTTCTTGACGTCACACACAGTAAATTGAATTGGCTGAAGGCTGACACCTGTGATGCTGGGGCAATCAGGAGGAAGCTGAGATGGATCAGCCACTTGGCACTTCTGGCTGAAGGTGGATGCAATTAAACTAAAATAGGTGCAGCAACTATTACCCAATCCAAACATCATGTGTGATTCTGGCATAAATTCTCCATAAGTGAACATTATTTGGTGGTATGCTTGCTGTGTCATTCAGAAATGTCTGTGAAATGGTAAATTCTTATTGAAGGGATGTTCTCCTCACAAGGAAATGAAGATACATCATTCAGACAGTGTGCCAAACACTTGCTGTGCATCAAACTTTGTTCTGTTCTAAGAAGCATTGATGCAAGTGTTGGCTAGTGGAAAGAGAAAAATTGCTCCGCTTAAGATTCCAGACATGTATAAGCATAGTTTTCACAAAAAAAAATGAGAAGGAGAATTTGAATTAATTCTTAACACTCAGATCTGGAATAAATATGATATTCATTGTGATACATATATTTACTGCTCCTCAGATGCTGTCTGAACTGCTGTGCTTTTCCAGCACCATTAATCCAGAATCTGGTTTCCAGCAACTGCAGTCATTGTTTTTACCTACATATATTTTATTCCATCTGCTGGTCCTCAGATCTTTGCAAACATAAAGTTACTTTCTATTATTGTCTGGCCATTCTGAGAGATTTATGCGGATAAAACATTAAACAACAGTCTCTTATTTTCAACAGAAACTAAAACAAATATGTGAATGCAAGAACAAAGCCTTGCTCACCGACTTGTATTATGACTGTGTGAATAACCACTGTGTGGTTAGCACTTGGGTTTAACTCTCACTTTTATTATGAGACACTTTCCTCAACTAGTGAGACACTTCTCCTGGATTAGAAGCTACAATGTTCAGTAAGTGCAGTAATGCATTTCAGAAATGTATCCATTGTGCCACGGATTAATATTCCCTACACTTGGAGTTCCCAGTGTTGGCTGTGCTGTCATTTAGAAGCACTCATTAGAAGGTAAGATAGTTTTCACAAATGGAAAATAGATGGTAATCCCGGGGTCAAAGAAGCATTGATGCAAGTGTTGGCTAGTGGAAAGAGAAAAATTGCTCCGCTTAAGATTCCTGACATGTATAAGCATCTTCCTTTCCACTTTACACGCTCTCCCACCCCTGTCTTCAGCAGAAATACCACCTTTCCTAGTTGCTACTAGATCTGAAGAAGGATCTGATTTGAAATGTCCACTCTGTTTTCGCTCCACAGATGCTGTCAGACCTGCTGAATTTATCCAGTAACTTCTGTCAATAAAATACTCTGGCAACCAATGTAGGAGCAGTATGCCAAAATCCAGGGATCACACTGCAATAGCTGTGGCAACAAATACTGTATGGCACAGACTGGTCCTGCATGGCACAGGAACATGGTGCATGACACAGAGAGAGTTTGCATGCCACAGGGATACAGCCCTTAACACAGAAAGGCACTTCATGGTACAGGGCCACAATGCATGACGCAGGGAGTTACTGCATATACTTAGTACATGATAGTGGAGAAACTGTGCAAAATAGGGAGAGAGGCAAAGGGCACAATTTAAAACCTTTGACCTTTCCCTTGGCTTTGTGGATAAAACTAGGGCCCTGTTAACACAAAACCATAAATGACACAAACTAAATGATGCAGAATCCTGATCTGAACCAAGTTACTGGGCCTCAGCTTGTCTGCACTTGGCTTGGTGCAATCTGCCTTACCGAGTCGATAACTCTACGATATGTCCTCTTCGCAAATGTTATTCAGTGACTGTAATCTGTGAAGGTGACATGGTGGGAGAAAGCAGTATTCAACTTTAAGACTCAAAATATTCTATTGATATTAATTATTCTGGGTTGCTCATAAAGAATAGCAACTAGAGTTGAAGGTCTGTTTGTATCAATGGAAACCTTCTCCAGGAAGTTGATTTAAAGGGTAAGATCAAATGACATTGGAACATAAGTAGGCCATTCAGCCCATAACGTCTGCTCTAACATCCTGCCTTCTCGCTATAATCCCTGATTTCCTTCCAAATTAAAGATCTGCCTATTTTAGCCTTGAATATACTTAATGACCCAACCTTAACAGCCATCTGCAGTAAAGAAATCCACAGATTCACAATGCTGTGAGAGAAGAAACTCCTCCTTATCTCTGCCTTAAATTGTAACCCCTTAGTCTGAGATTATGCTCCCCGGTCCTAGACTCTCGCACAAGGAGAAACAAATATCTATCCCCTTACGTCCCCCTGTGGAATTTGTATGAATCTTGCGTGTTTCATTAAAGTTGTCTCTCATTCTTCTAAATTCCAACAAGAACAGGAACAGCCCACTCAACCTTTCTTCTTAAGACAATCCCTCCATACCTGCTTTCAGTGTAGTGAATCTCATCTGGATTATCTCCCAGTTATGCACTACGAGTTACAAGTTACCACCTTGAAACTGTCCCCCTTATTGTAAATCTCTGTTTTCTATTAGTTAGCCAATCCTCCAGTGATGCTAATTTACTACTTCCAATACCATTGGCTTTATCTTATATTAACTAGCCTAATGAATGGTACCTTATAAAATGCTTTCTGAAAATCCAAATACATTACACCGACTGCTTCCCCTTAATCTATCCTGCTTGCTACCTTCTTAAAGAATTCCAATAAATTTGCTGAGCATGATTTCCCCTTCATGAAGTCATGTTAACTCTACTTGATCATGTTATGTATTTCTAAATGCTATTACATCCTCAATAATAAACTTCACATTTTCCCAATAACAGACATTAAGCTAAATGGTTTATATTTACTTCTTTTGTGTCATTTCCTTTTTAAATAAAGCTGTTACACTGGTAGTTTTCCAAGCCTCTGGATGCTTCCAGAATGTAAGAATTCTTGGAATATTACTACCAGTGTATCCATTATTACTGTAACTGCTTCCTTTAATATCCTAGGATGCATTCTATCAAGTCCAGGTGACTTATCAGTCTTTAGAACCATTTGTTTCCTGAGCACTAGGTTCATAGCTCCTTGAAAGTGGAGTTGCAGGTAGATAGGATAGTGAAGAAGGCATTTGGTATGCTTTCCTTTATTGGTCAGAGTATTGAGTACAGGAGTTGGGAGGTCATGTTGCAGCTGTACAGGACATTGGTTAGGCCACTGTTGGAATATTGCATGCAATTCTGGTCTCCTTCCTATCGGAAAGATGTTGTGAAACTTGAAAGGGTTCAGAAAAGATTTACAAGGATGTTGCCAGGGTTGGAGGGTTTGAGCTATAGGGAGACGCTGTTTTCCCTGGAGCATCAGAGGCTGAGGGGTGACCTTATAGAGGTTTACAAAATTATGAGGGGCATGTATAGGATAAAAAGGCAAAGTCTTTTCCCTGGGGTTGGGGAGTCCAGAACTAGAGGGCATAGGTTTAGGGTGAGAGGGGAAAGATATAAAAGAGACCTAAGGGGCAACTTTTTCACACAGAGGGTGGTACGTGTATGGAATGAGCTGCCAGAGGATGTGGTGGAGGCTAGGTACAATTGCAACATTTAAGAGGCATTTGGATGGGTATATGATTAGGAAGGGTTTGGAGGGATATGAGCCGGGTGCTGGCAGGTGGGACTAGATTGGGTTGGGATATCTGGTTGGCATGGGCGGGTTGGACCAAAGGGTCTGTTTCCATGCTGCACATCTCTATGACTCTAGTTATTGATAGTTAGATTATTGTATAGGATTTCCTCTCCTCCTTTTCCCCTTGATTATTCACTAATTTTGGAATGATCTTAGTGCCTTCTACTGTGAAGACTGATGAAACACATTTATTCAATTCCTCTGCCATTTCCTTGTTCTACATTGTTATACTCCAGCCTCATTTTCTGAGGGAATGATATTCACTTTAGCCTCTCCCTTTCTTTTATATATATATTTAAAAAGTTCTTCTTGGCCATCTTGATATTACTTGCAAGTTTACCATCAAATACTGTTTTCTGTCTCTTCTTTTTGAGTCATCTTTGTTGGCTTTTAGAACTTTCTTAGTTCTCTGGCTTCCTATATGAATCTTTGCCACATTGTGCACTGTCTCTTTCAATTTAATGCTGTCTTTAATTTCCCAAGTTAGCCATGGTTGGCTCATCTCTTTTCTAGAATCCTTCTTCCTAATTGGAACATACTTCTTCTGTGAGCCATAAACTATTTTCTTAAATATCTGCCATTACTCCTCAACCATATTTGCTGCTAAACTCATTTCCCAGTCCACTCCAGCCAGAACCGCCCTTATTCCTTTCGAATGACCCTTATCTAAGTTTAGCACAGTTGATTCTGACCAAAGTGAGAAGGATGTTGTGAAACTTGAAAGGGTTTAGAAAAGATTTACTAGGATGTTGTCAGAGCTGGAGGGTTTGAACCAAAGGGAGAGGCTGAATAGGCTGGGATTGTTTGCCCAGGAGCATCGGAGGGTGACGGGTGACCTGAAAGTGGTTTATAAATTCATGAGGGGCATGGATAGGGTAAACAGATGAGCTCTTTTCCCTGGGGTGAGGGAGTCCAGAACTAGACAGCATAGATTTCCGGTGAGAGGGGAAAAATTTAAAAGGAACCAAAGAGACAACTTTTTCACACAGAGGGTGGAACGTGTATGTAATGAATTGCCAGAGGAAATGATAGAGGCTGGTGCAATTACAATATTTCAAAAGCATCTGGATGTGTATATGAATAGGAAGGGTTCGGAGAGATGTCAGTCAAATGCTGGCAAATGGGACTTGATTAATTTAGGTTAATTTAGGAACCAAAGTTGCTGTACAACTCTATGACTGATGCCATGTGGATCTTTCATTCTGACATCATTCAATCAAGCTGCCTCATTGTACATCTCAAGTTCCCAAATAGCCTGAATCCATTATATATTGTTTCAGAAAACTGTCTTAAATACACTCTATGAATTCTTCTTCATGGTTGTCTCTACTAATCTGACTATCCCAATCCACATGAGGATTAATAGCACTCTGATTAATGCACTGCCTTTGTCACCAGCCCTCATTATTTCCTGATTTATTTTCTGCCACACCATATTAGCTCCTGTTAGAGCTCCTGTAGGCTATTACCACCAATTTTGTCTGCTTCCCTTTTTTATCTCTTAACTCCACTCATATGGATCCTGCGTCTTTTAATCCAAGCTTATTTCTTGTGATTGCAATTATTCCATCTTGTACTAACAATGCTACCCCACCTTCACTTTCCTTTCTGTCTGTCCTGTTGAAAGGTCTGATAACCTGGAATATTTAACATTTAAAACCCAGTTTTGATATCATTGTAACCAAGTCTCTGTAATGACTATGTAACCACATACCCATTAATGTCTGTTTGTGCAGTTAATTCATTTATATTTTTCTGAACACAATACATTGTGTTCATTAATTTACAAAAAACATTAATTTTGCCTTTTTGCTATTCTTTCTCTTTTAGCCCTGCTGTTTTTCTATGCCTATAAACTTTACCCCTTCCTGTCCCACTCTGGGTTTCATGACCCAAATAGCTGCCTTGTAATATTGCCTTATCCTCCTCCTTTGAAAGGTTATATTTCCCCTTTTGAAATCCCTCCCCAACTCCTCTGATTAGTTTACAGCCTTCTCTACAGCCCTCAATATTCAATTTGAAAGGATACTGGCCCCCAGCTCTGTTCAAGTGAAGCCCATCCTACCAGAACAGCATCCTTCTACCCCAGCACTGGCATCAGTACCCTTCCGAATTACAATGGTTTTCAATCCAGACAAATGTGAGGTGATGCATTTAGGCAAGACTAATTCCAGAGCGAATTATACAATGAATGGAAGAGCCTTGGGAAAAGTTGATGGGCAGAGAGATCTGGGACTGCAGGTCTATTGTACCCTGAAGGTTGCTGCATAGGTAGATAGAATGGTCAAGAAGGCATATAGTATGCTTGCCTTCATTGGACGGGGTATTGAGTATAAGAGCTGGCAAGTCATGTTAAAATTGTACAAGACATTTGCTCGGCGCATTTTAGAATACTGTGTACAGTTCTGGTTGCTACATTACCAAAAGGATGTGGACGCTTTGGAGAGGGTGCAGAGAAGGTTTACACGGATGTAGCCTGGTATGGAAGATGTTAGCTATGAAGAAAGTTTGAGTAGGTTAGGTTTATTTTTGGATTGAGGTTTACAAAATCATGAAGGGTATAGACAGGATGGATAGAGACAAGCTTTTTCCCAGGGTGAAGGATTCAATAACGAGAGGTCACGCTTTCAAGGTGAAAGGTGGAAACTTTAAGGGGGATGCACTCGGCAGAGGGTGGTGGGCATTTGCAACGTATTGCCAGCAGAGGTGATAGAGGCAGGCATGGTAGATTCACTTAAGATGCATCTGGACAAATGCATGAATAGGTGGGAAGCAGAGGGATACAGATGCTAAGGAATTGACCGACAGATTTAGACAGTACATTTGGATCGGCTCAGGCTTGGAGGGCCGAAGTGCCTGTTCCTGGGCTGTAAAGTTTCTTTGTTCTTTGTTCTCATACCCATTCTACTTACACAATCTTTAAGTCATGCATTTAACTCCTTGACCTTATCTACACTAGCCATGGGTCAGGTAGCAATCCAGAGATTGTCACCTTGGAGGTTCTGCTTTATAATTTAGCTCCTAAATGTTCAAAACTATTAGCAAATCCTTCTTTGTAGTCCTACCAATGTCATTGGTACCAATGTAGATGTTCGGCTAAAGTGAAGACTACAGATGCTGGAGAATAGAGTCAAAAGTTTGGTGCTGGAAAAGCGCAGCAGGTCAGGCAGCATCTGAGGAGCAGGAGAATCAAGGTTTTGGACAAAAGCCCTTCATCAGGAGGGCTTTTGCCCAAAACATCAACTCTCCTGCTTCTCCGATGTTGCCTGACATGCCTTGCTTTTCCAATGTAGATGTTGATAAATGGATCTCTCCCCTCTCTCTCCAGGTTGTTCTTAAACACAAAGGAGATGTCCTTAACCCTGGCACTGGGCTGACAATGCAGCCAGAGGGACTTCTGCTTATGGCTGCATAGAATAAAATCTATGCCCCTAATTATATTGTCCCTACCACAACTTCATTCTTATTTCCTCTTTCCCTCAACTTAAATGGTTCCCTTTACCAAGGTGCCACGGTCAGTTCACTCACCAGTCCTGCAGACCCACTCTTATTCACACAACTTACAAGAATCTTGCAACCACTGGACAGTGAAGGGAGTTGGAAAATAAATTTTAAAAATTGGACTAGTAAATGTGATTGTCAGTTCCTTAATATCAGGATGGACAGATTTTCTGCCCTTTATTATCCTTCCATCCAATTTATGTGCTTAGTTTTATTCAACATGGTTTTGTGATGAAATTTCATCATCAGGTTTATTTTAATATCAGCTAAAATTATAATATTCTTTCATTGTGGTTTCTCAAGAAAAATGCATTAAGAATATTTTTGTTACTGTAATGTGAACATTAGTTATAGCTCAGAACAGAAACCATACCTTAATTTATAGAATTTAATTACTGAAATTGGACACCATTATTCATTCATAATATTACATGGTGACATGGTGGTAGAAAAGTGGAAAGCTGAAACTACTCCTTTCTACAATTCTCTGCGTAGCAAGCTCATCATCTAAGTTAAATCTCCGAAGACAAGTCTTATTCATGAGGAAGGGAGGATCACTTAGCACTTTTTTACTTCCTCCCACTTCATTGAATGCTTGTGGAGTTCTGTAAGTAATGTGTCCTCCCTGAATGGGTAGCACACGATATTGTGAAAAAAGGAAAATAAACAAAAAGTGTTGGATCTATACTTTAAATTTCCAGTTGATATTCACGATTTGAAATACAATGACAGAATTAGATACCAGTCATGGTTCTCAATTTGTAGCAGCTGAACGTCTGTGTGGATTGAAGTCCATATTAAAGATCTGAGCACATAATCCAGATTGACATTCCAGCATAATACGACAGAAGTGTTATGTGGTTGAAGATGATGTCCCATCATCCCTCTCCATGTACATGGCCCTGAGTTATTATTTCAAAGAAGAGCTGAGCAATTCTCTGAATGGTTCGCAAAATTTATCCCTCAGACAATATTACTAAAACTGTTGATATAGTCATTACCACATTGCCAAATGTCAGACTTTGCTGTGCACAAATTGACTGCTATACCTCTTATGTTGTCAGAATTAACTTGGATATAAATTATTTTGGATCTAGTAGTGGAACAGGATTAATAATCTTAGAGTGAAGGATTCTCTGGGGGAGAGTGGTCATGCTATGATGGAATTTCATGTTATGTTTCCAAGTGATTTTTTTGGCTAAGGGCAAAACAATGCTCTTAAATTTAATCAAAACTAAATACACAGAAATGAGCCATGAGTTAAATGTGGTCGTTTGAAAAATAAAATCAACAATATGATGGTAGCAAAAGAAAGGAAAGCATCCATTTAAAAGTCATAACCCCCAAGGAGTATACATACAGGAGTAAAGATCTTACAGGAAAACATGATTAATTCTACTAGTCTAAAATGATTTAAAATTAAAAGACCAGGTTTACAATGTTGCTGTAAGGATTAATGAACTTGAATATTTGGAAAGGTCTTAAAATCATCGGGAAATGACCAAACTTCAATGAGCAAGTAAATGGAATATGAGAGTAAACTTGGAAGAATTCGAAAAAGTTATGAATGCTATGGTAGGATGAAGAAAGGAAGATATTACCTTATGTTATAATGGGATATGTAGAGGTAGCAACAGGGGAATGAAAAGAACCTATTATAATAGAGAACAAAAAAATACAATAATGTAAACATACAGCAGATGGGAATGGCAAACCAATATTTTCTATTTTTGTCTATGAAGAAAATGCAAATAGCATATTGGAATTTGCAAGGAATCCAGGGTCTAATGAGAGAGAGGGACTTAAAATAATTATGGGTAATAAAGAAAGCTTATGAAACAAATTAATGAGACTCACCTCATGAATCCAATGCCTAAATATTTTAGTTTTAAAAAAGTTTGCTACACCGAAGGTGAGTACATTAGTTTCAATTTCCTAGAATATCCTAGATTCTGGAGCAATCCTCATGGATTTGAAGATAGTGATTGTAACCCCACAGTTCAAAACAGAAAGAAAAGAGAAAGCAGAGAATTTCAATTCAGTGAGCTAGAAATCAGTAGGAAGGCAAATGTTAGAAACTATGGGCTGAATCTTTTCTTTTGGTTTTGTGTGAATTATGTTGAATTTTTACTGACGAATTCTCGCTGTGAGGCCCAGCATGGTTGGTTGATGCATTTTACCAAACATGTCCCCCTTAACGACCTCCCCATCCCAAGGCACCCCACATGTCTGACTCTATACCTATCTTATCCCACTCTGTTCCCAAAACAACCCACCACTTACTGGAGACGATGGCCAAGTGGTATTACCGCAGGACTATTAATCCAAAACCTCAGCTGTAGTTCTGGAGACCAGGTTTGTATCCCACATTGGCAAATGGTGAAATTTGAACTCAATTAAAATAGAATGAAATTCGGGAATAAAGAATCTACTGATGACTATGAAACCATTGTCAATTGTTGGGAAATCCCATCGGGCACAATAATGTCTTTCAGGGAAGAAAACCTGACATCCTCATCTGGTCTGGCTTACATGTGACTCCAGATGCACAGCAATGTCAATCACTCTCAACCATCCTCTGAAATTGCCCAGCAACCATTCAGTTGTATCAACTGCAATGAAGTCTCAACAAGGGACCACCAGGCATCTATCTAGGCACCAGAAAAGACAATGGCAGAAACAGCCTTATCAACAATACAAAGTCCTCCTCACTAACATCCGGGAGATAGTGCCAAAATTGGGAGAGCTGTCTCAAGCAACAACCTGACGTATTCCCACTCACAGAATCATACCTTACAGACAATGCCCCAGATACCATAATCACTATCCCTGGATATGTTCGGTCCCAACTGCGCAATAGATCCAGCAGAGGTGGCGGCACAGTAGTAGACAGTCGGAGGTTGTTCTGGGAGCCCTCACCACTGACTTCGGATCCCACGCTTCTTCAGATTAAACATGGGCAAGGAAACCTCCTGCTCATTACCACACTCCATCCTCCCTTGGCTGATGAATCAATGCTCCTTATTGTTGAGCAACCCTTAGAGGAAGTACTGATTGTGACAAGGGTGCAAAATGTACTCTGGGAGGGGCACATCAACATTCACCACCAATTGTGATACAACGGCAGTACGACTGATTGAGTGTTCGATGCTAAAAGACAAACTGCTAGACTGGGACTGCAGCAGGTGTTGAGGGATCCAACAAGTGGGAAATAATTGACCTCATCTTTACCAATCTGCTGGCTGCACATGCATCTGACCATGACAGTATCAGTAAAAGTGATCACTACACTGTCCTTAAGGAGCCAAAGTCCTCCCTGCACATTGAGAGTATCACCGTGCTAAATGGGACTGACTTCAAATAGATCTGGCAATTCAAGTCAATGCATCCATGAGGCGCTGAGGGCCATCAACAGAATTAGATCCCAGCACAATCTGTAATCTCATGGCCTGGCATAACCCCTACTCAACCATTACCATCAAGCCAGGGGATCAGCCCTGCTTCAAAGGAAGGGCATGCCAGGAGCAGCACCAGGCAAACCTGAAAATGAGGTTTCAACCTGCTAAAGCTACCAAACAGGACCACTTGCATGCCAAACAAGTGATAGAGCTAAGCAATCCCACAACCAACGGATCAGATCTGAGCTCTGCAATCCTGCCACATCTAGTCAAGAATGGTTGTTAACACTTAAAGAACTCACTGGAGGAGGAAGCTCCACAAATATCCCCATTGTGAATGATGGAAGAGCTCAACACATCAGCAAAAAAGATAACGCTGAAACTTTCACAGCAATCTTCAGCCAGAAGTGCCAGGTGGATGGTTCATCTCAGCCTCCTCCAGTGGTCTCCTGTATTATAGATACCAGTCTTCAGCCAATTAAATTTACTCCACATGATACCACGAAATAATTGGAGATACAGGATACTGCAAAGGCTGCAGTCATGACAACATTCTATCAATAATTCCAAAGACTTATGCTCCAGAACTTGCTGCTCCCCTAGCCAAGCTCTTCTCATGCAGTAACAACACTGACATCCACCTGGCAACATGGAAAATTGTCCTAGTACATCCTGTACACAAAAAGCAGGATAAATTCAAACTGGCCAATTATTGCCCCATCAGTCTACTGTCAATCATCAGTAAAATGATGGAAGGTATCACCAGCAATGCTATCAAGCAGCACCTGCTCAGTGATGCCCAGTCTGGGTTCTGCCAGGGCTAATCAGCTCCTGACTTCATTACAGCCTTGGACAAGAGAGCTGAATTCTAGGGGAGAGGTGAGAGTGACAGCCCTTGACATCAACTGAGTGTAGTATCAAGGAGTCCTTGCAAAACTGCAAGTTCCCCTCCAAGCCACACACCATCCTGATTTGATCATATATTGCTGTTCCTTCACTTTTGCTGGATCAAAATCCTGGAATCCCTCCTGAATGGCATAGTCAACTGACTGCGCAGTTGAAGAAAGCAGCTCACCACAAGGACAACTAGGGATGTGCAAAAAATACTGACCAAGCCAGAGATGCCCAAATCCCACAAACGACTAAAAAGAAAGATAGCCACAGCATTCTTTATACCCACACCATCTTCAAGAGCACTTTGTGCACTGTCAGTCCAGAGCTTCCTTGCACAGTTCTGGATATTTGCTGCACATGTGCCACATGGAGAAAATTGGGAGCTACTTTGTATGTGGAAACTTGGAGGCTCTGTTGGGCGGTGTGCTGCAGAGGTGGGTCAGCCTCTTTTCCAGAGACCAGCAGTAGAGGCCACAAGACCAAACCATGCCAGCCCACTCTGAACTTGCCATCCAGGTCAGTGCAGTCCCACCTATCTGAAGGAATACCCAGCAGCGCAGGAAGAAGATGACTGACTTTCTTCACTCTGCCAGTGTAAATGCTCCCACCTTCTCTCTGATACCTCCACTCACTCTATCTCTGCTACTGTATCCACCTCCCATTCAAGGCTCATGCTCTACTAGCCTCGCTATTGCTTCCAACATCTTTGTGTCCTCAACAATCCCAGTACTGGGGTGACACCACTACTCCTGCATGATCTGTACACTGCCTACTCGCTCACTTGAGATGCCTCTCCACCTGCTACCATAGCTGTAACCAAATGAGAAAATGCTGGAAAACCTCAGCAGGTCTGGCAGCATCTGTAGGAGAGAAAAGAGCTGACGTTTCAAGTGTAACTGACCCTTTGTCAAAGCTGTAACACCCACTTTCATCTTTCATGATACTTGTCTGTCTGTCTCTGTCATTCCAGGAGGAAAACAGCCCACAAACACACAGAAAAGCTCAATGTTGGGCTGCACAATATTCAACTGCTTATTCCTTTATGCAGGGAGGATCTGACCCTGGCCACCCTGATGAGCAGCTGATTGACTGTGTCCAAGTTCCTAGGCTCATATCAGAGGCTGCCCCTGACTCACTGTGCAAACACAATCTCTCTTCACTTGACTGAGGCCTGCTGACAACCACAGCAAGCTTCCTGGCTTTGTGTCTGTGCTAAACAGCAAGGCAAGCAGTACTGTGAGCTTGGTGTCTCTGGCTGAGGGAGCAGGGGAAAACAGGTGCTGTGTGCATACAGCTAGGCTCAGAGTGAGTGAGTGCTATGATACTGGGCAAATAGGCCAAAGATCCAGGCTGTTCCAGTTCATGAGCAGGGTGTGTCCCCCTAATCGCACAGTGTCCTTGCTGCAGCATGATAATGATTCTTGTCGTTACAGCCCGAGGTGCAGTGTTGACGTGTCGAGTTATACTGTAAGTGAAGTGGAGTCTGTGGAAGTGGGATGTAGTTGGCTGGTGCCCAGTGTCCAACAGGAGGCCCTGCAGAGAAAACGGATAGTTGAAGTTGCCAGGTAGCCACTCTCACCTCTATGTGGAAATGGCTTATCAGTGCATTTAGCACAAACACAAAGCCAGGGACCTTGTTGTGGTTGACAACAAGCCTCTGTCGAATGTGGGAAGATCACATTTGCACCATGAGTCGGGGGCACTCTCTGATACCAGTCCAGGAGATTGGACATCGTCAGTCAGCTGTTCTGGGTGGTCAGGGTCAGACCCACCCCTCGTTAGGGAGTGAGGTATGGTCGGAAGCTAAATGTTACTGAGCTAAGTTGTGGTGTTAAAACACTGTTTAATTCCCATAATTCTCACTTAACTGGCAGTCGCAAAAGATTAGTACGAAACTCTTGTCTCAGCAAATGCATAAAAATTACAGTGAGATGTTTGTTATTTTGAATAGACCTCACTGGACTTCTCGTCCAATTCTGTCCTAAATTTTTTCACAACCCATGTTACTCAGACCCTCACTGAGGTTCTGTCCTATTAGTTGAAATATTGCAACAAGGCATCTGGAAAATCAAGCATTTGATTAGGCAGTACCAACAGGATATTATGAAAATAATGTTCAACAAATCTTCTAAAAACCTTTTGTTTGATTAGTTATAATGCTATGTGGGGGGGATCCAAGATGGCGGCGACCCAGTAAGACTGAGTCTATAGTGCTCCTCCCAAGACTTGGGCACAGTGGGTCACCTACCCCCTACCAAGCTCACCAAATCATTTATAAATCATTTATAATAGTTTAGTAACTCAATTAGTTGTGTAATATTACATTTAAACAACTTAATCCTAAGTTAAAATGACTAAAGGGAAAGGAGCCCGAGGCTCTCAGCAAGCAGGAACCCCTCCCCCACACTCTACAGCTGCAGCAGAGGCGTCCACAGCCGCCCCGAGGAACTTACCTACAGTAGCAAGTCTTGCAGAAATGCTTTCCAAGCTTGACTCGAAGATCGATGCCTTTATCGTCAAATCCAGAAATCGTTGGGAGTCGCTCTCGGCCGCGCTGCAGAAGCACGACCGTGAAATTGAAGAAATTCAAAGCCGAGTCGGAGGGGCGGAGCTAAAGGCCGCGACCTCGGAGACAACCGCTCAATCGGCCGTGGATCAAGTCCGGACTCTCGAGCAGCGAGTCCGGACCTTGGAAAATCATATTGACAACCTCGATAATCGAGGTCG
>NC_057714.1:103294721-103343566 GCF_004010195.1 Chiloscyllium plagiosum | reverse complement strand
ACTTTCCCTCCCTGGACACGTATGGGAAGAGACTATTTTCTATTCTTTCTTTCTGTGCAAGGAAAAATATTTTGATGAACTGGGTGGCGGAGGGCCCCCCTGGACTTTCAAATTGGCACAGACTAATTATGGAATGTATTCCCCTTGACTTCCTTACAAATATGGTGCACCGAAAGACCGAATTATTTTATAAAATATGGCAGCCCTTTTTGTATTACATAAATACAGATATTTCAGCTATCCTAATAAGGGCTTTTATTTAATTGAGATTACAAACCTGGCTGGTCCGCGGCCCCTCGGGGGAGGAATCCCGCACGAATACGGGTTTTATCATATCTGATGCTAACACATCCCGAGCATGTAAGAGACTTAAATATACACCCTGGTTAGTTGTAGGTTAGATTAGTAGATAGTTGAGTTTTGTTTGTTTGTTTTTTTTCTTTTCGGTTTTTTTTTGTTGTTTTTTTTTGTCAAATTTTGGCTATTGTATATTTGAGCTAATTGTATATCAATGTTTATATCTGAGAGTTTTGTTTATTTTTGTAAACTTGTAAAAATGTTAAATTTCTAATTAAAATATCTATTAAAAAAAAATAATGCTATGTGGAGAAAACCACTGCATTTGGATTTTCAGAAACAATTCATTATGATGCACACAAGAGATTCCCACACAAGATTAAGGTTCTTGGAGTTGAGGATACTATATTAACATGGATTCAGGATTTATTACTGGACAAATAAGAGACAGTAGTAATTGTAGTGTCCAATTGTTTGGTCTTTGATAAGTGAGGCTGTTTAATATTGATACTCATTGCGTTTGAGTGGATAAACCTGGGTTGCACTCGGAGAAGTGAACACTCTGCAGCAAGAGTTGAAATCCAGTTGAAATATCCACTTTTGAAGTATGGAGTGGATATTTGTAAGCATTGTAAAAAAAACCTACTACGTGTATAGAAAATACTTTAATTCTATCTCAAATATAAACTATTCAATAAGAACAAAGGAGTCATTTTTCTGATCGCAGAGTGCAACTTGTGGAGTACCAGAAGATTCAGTTGATGCGCTTCAAAAAATTATGATCTCTATTAATGATTTTGATATCAAGGATTCAATGATTATCATACAAGGTTGGCAAGAAAGTAAACTGACGTACATGCAAAGAGGCTGCAAAGGAATTGAGGCCAAATAACTATGAGGAAGATTTAAACCATTGCCTTCAGACCCCAACAAAATCTCTGCTCCCTGTTCACCGAGTGCCTCTCTCCCCCTGGAAACAACCTGAGGTGGAACTAGACTGGTCAGAACAATAGTGTCAGAGCAGATATGGAGATGAGCTGAAGAACCACAAATGTATGGCATCACAAAGACCATCCATTTCCGTCTCCATGGCATCATTCTTCTGATGCTGAAACTCTCATTCATGCCATTGTTACCTCAAGATTTGCTTATTCCGATACCCTTCATGAATCATAGAGTCATAGAAATATACAACAAGGAAACAGAACCTTTGGTCCAACTCGTCCATGCCGACCAGATATTCCAAACTAATCTAGTCCCATTTGCCAGCACTTAGCCCATCTTCTTCCAAACCCTTCCTATTCACATACCCATCCAGATGCCTTTTAAATGTTGCAATTGTACCAGCCTCTACGATTTCCTCTGGCAGCTAATTCCATACAAGTGCCACCCTCTGTGAGAAAAAGTTAGGTCCCTTTTATGTCTTTCCCCTCTCACCCTAAACCTATGCCCTCTAGTTCTGGACTCCTCCACCACAAGGAAAAGACTTTGTCTATTTATCCTGTCCATGCCCCTCATGATTTTATAAACTTTTATGAGGTCACCCCTCAGCTTCCGATGCTCCAGGAAAAACAGCCCTCGCCTCTTCAGCCTCTCCCGAGAGCTTAAATCCTCCAACCCTGGCAACATCCTTGTAAATCTTTTCTGAACCCTTTCAAGTTTCACAACGTCCATTTAATAGGAAGGAGACCAGAACTGCACGCAATATTCCAAAAGTGACCTAACCGATGTCCTGTACTGTCACAACATGACCTCCCAATTCCTACATTCAATGCCCTGACCAATAAAAGAAAGCATACCAAACATCTTCTTCACTCTAGTATGTCCCTGCGACTCTACTTTCAAGGAGCTATGAATCTGCACGCCAAGATCTCTTTGTTCAGCCACACTCCCTAGGACCTTACCATTAAGTGTATAATGCAGCACCTCGCATTTATCTAAGTTAAACTCCATCTGCCACTCCTCAGCCCATTGGCCCATCTGATCAAGATCCTGTTGTAATCTGAGGTCACCTTCTTCGCTGTCCACTACACCTCCAATTTTGGTGTCATCTGCAAACTTACTAAAGATACCTCCTGTGTTCATTTATATAAATAATAAAAAGTAGAGGACCCAGCACCAATCCTTGTGGCACTCCACTGGGCACAGGCCTCCAATCTGAAAAACAACCCTCCAGCACCACCCTCTGTCGACTACCTTTCAGCCAGTTCTGTATCCAAATGGCTATTTCTCCCTGTATTTCATGAAATCTAACCTAATCAGTCTCCTATGGGGAACCTTGCCGAATGCCTTATTGAAGTCCATATGGACCATATTTACTGCACTGCCCTCATCAATCCTCTTTTTTACATCTTCAAAAAGCTCAATCAAGTTTGTGAGACATGATTTCCCACGCACAAAGCCATGTTGACTATCCCTAATCAGTCCTTGCCTTTCCATGTAAATCCTGTCCCTCAGGATTCTCTCCAATAACTTGCCCACCACCAAAGTCAGGCTCACTGGTCTACAGTTCCCTGGTTTATCCTTATCACCCTTCTTAAACAGTGGCACCACGTTAGCCAACCTCCAGTTGTGACTAACGATAATAAAAATATCTCAGCAAGGTGCCCAGCAATCACTTCCCTAGCTTCCCACAGAGTTCTAGGCTACATCTGATCAGATCCTGGGGATTTATCCACTTTTAGGCATTTCAAGACATCCAGCACTTCCTCCTCTGTAATATGGATATTTTTCAACATGTCGCCATTTATTTCCCCACATTCCATATCTTCTATGTCTTTCTCCATCGTAAATATCGATGCAAAACACTTGTTTAGCATCTCCCCCATCTCCAATACCTCCACACAAAGGCTGCCTTGCTGATCTTTGGGGGCCCTATTCTCTCCCTCGTTACCCTTTTGTCCTTAATGTATTTGTAAAAACCCTTTGGATTTTCCTTAATATTATTTACCAAAGCTATCTCATGTCCCCGTTTTGCCCTCCTGATTTCCCTCTTAAATATACTCCTACAGGATTCACTCGATCTATCCTGTCTATATCTGACATATGCTTCCTTCCTTTTCTTAACCAAAGCCTCAATTTCTTTAGCCATCCAGCATTCCCTGTACCTACCAGCCTTACCTTTCACCCTGACAGGAATATACTTTCTCTGGATTCTCGTAATCTCATTTCTGAAGGCTTCCCATTTTCCAGTTGTCCCTTTACCTGCGAACATCTGCCCACAATCAGCTTTTGAAAGTTCTTGCTTAACACCGTCAAAATTAGCCTTCCTCCAATTTAGAACTTCAACAGTTAGATCTGGTCTATCCTTCTCCACCACTATTTTAAAACTAATAGAATTATGGTCGCTGGCCCCAAAGTGCTCCCCCCCCCCGACACCTCAGTCACCGGTATTTCCCAAGAGTAGGTCAAGTTTTGCACCTTCGCTAGTAAATGCATCCACATACTGAATCAGAAAACTTTACACACTCAACAAATCCCTCTCCATCTAAACCCTTAACACTATGGCAGTCGCAGTCTATGTTTGGAAAGTTAAAATCTCCTACCATAACCACCCTATTATTCTTACAGATAGCTGAGATCTCCTTACAAGTTTGTTTCTCAATTTCCCTCTGACTATTAGGTGGTCTATAATACAATCCCAATAAGGTGATCATCTTTTTCTTATTCCTTAGTTCCACCCAAATAACTTCCCTGGATGTATTTCTGGGAATATCTTCCCTAAGTACAGCTGTAATGCTATCCCTTATCAAAAATGCCACGCCCCCTCCACTCTTGCCTCCCTTTCTATCCTTCCTGTAGTATTTGTATCCTGGAACATTAAGCTGCCAGTCCTGTCCATCCCTGAGCCACCTTTCTGTAATTGCTAAGATATTTCGGTCCCATGTTCCTAACCATGCCCTGAGTTCATCTGCTTTCCCTGTTAGGCCCCTTGCATTGAAATAAATGCAGTTTAATTTATCAGTCGTACCTTGTTCTCTGCTTTGTTCCTGCCTGCCCTGGCTTCTTTTCTCAGCTGTACCAGTCTCAGATTGATCTTTTTCCTCAATGTCTCCCTGCATCCCAACTCATCTACTTACTAGTTTAAATCCTCCCAGCAGCTCTAGCAAATCTCCCTGCCTATATATTAGTCCCCTTCCAATAAGTGTGCAATCCATCCTTCTTGTACAGGTCATGTCTACCCCAGAAGAGATTCCAATGATCCAAAAATGTGAATCTTCTCCCATAGATCAGCTCTTCAGCTACACATTCATCTGCTCTATCCTCCTAGTCCTCCCCTCACTAGCTCGTAGCACCGGGAGTAATCCAGATATTACTACCCTCAATGACCTCCTTTTTAGACAACCTTCTAATCGCTATATCTTAAAAACTTGAGATTATCCAAAATGGATAGATCGTCTTATGATGTACACTGTGTGATTTATAAAGACAGAGTAAATATCATTTATTGTATTACTTATTGTATGTTTGTGTTTTTGTTTTTTTTGAGTTAGTGACATTTTTCCATGTGTTCAAAGTTAATAACTGTAGCATAGTACCATAGGATATCAGAGGAGAATAAGGCCATTCAGCCCATTGACCTATTCCACCATTCAATCATGAATGGTACATTTCTCAATCCCATTCTTCTACCTCCTCCCTGTAACCATTCATCTGCTTCCTAATTAAGAAACTATGGATCTCTGTCATAAATACATTGAATGACTTGGCCTCCAAAGCCTTTTGCAGCCATGAGTTCCAAAGATTCATCACCCTCTGGCTAAAAAAATTCTTCCCCCTCTCGATTCAAAAGGAACGTCCCTTCACTCTGAGGCCGTGCCCTCAGGCACTAGTCTCTCTTACTAGTGGAAATATCTTCTCCACCTCCACTTTAACCAGGCCTCTGAATATTCTGTAAGTTTCAATCAGAAACCCCCTCATCCTTTTGAGCTCCATCGAGTCCAAATCCAGAGTCCTCAATCACTCCTCATATGACAGTCCCTTCATTCCGAGGATAATTTTTGCAAATCTCCTCAGGGCCCCATCCAACCCCAGCGCATCCTCCCTTGGATAAGAGGCCCAAATCTACTCACAATATTCCAAATGCAATCTAAACAGAGCCTGTACAGCCTCAGCATTAGTTCATTGCTCTTGTATTCTTGCCCCCGTGAAATGAATACTATCACTGTATTTGATTTTTTAACCTACAACTGGACCTGCATGTTAATCTTAAGAGAATCCTGAACAAGGACTCATAATTCCCTTTGTGCATCAGATTTCCAAAGGCTTTCCCCATTTCCCAGTTAGGGAATCAAGAATGGGTGGCATGGTGGTTCAGTGGTTAGCACTGCTGTCTCAGTGCCAGGGACCTGACTTCAGTTCCAGCCTTGGACAACTGTCTGTGTAGAGTTTGTACATTCTCCCTGTGTCTGCATGGGTGTCTGCCGGGTGCTCCTGTTTCCTCTTACAATCCAAAGTTGTGCAGGATAGGAGACTTGACCTGCTAAATTGCGCTGTAGTATCCAGTAATGTGTAGATGTACTATGGCAAATGGTGGGTAACAGGATTAGGGTGATGGGGCTGGGTCTGGGCGGAATGTTCTTTGGAGGGTCAGTGCAGACTGACTGGATGGTGTCTTTCAGCACTGTAGGGATTCTATGATTTAGAAAATAATCTACACCTCTATCAAAGTGTGCAACCTTACACTTTCCCACATTGTATTCTATTTGTCACTTGGTTAGCATATTCGAGTCCTTCTGTAGCCTTCCCATTTCCTCAACTCTACCTGCTCCTCCACCTCTCTTTGTACCATCTGAAAACTCAGCAACAGTGACCTCAATTCCTTCATCTAGATTGTTAATGTATAACTTTATTAATTATAGCCCCAACACAAACCCATGGAACTCCACTAATCATTGTCTGCCATCCTGAAAAAGACCCCTTTATCCTGACTTTCTGCCTTCTGCCTGGCGGCCAATACTAGTCTTTATCAATACTGGTACCTTGCCCCTAACATCATGGACTCTTAATTTACTCAGCAGCCTTCTGTGTGGCACCTTGTCAAAAGCCTTCTGTAAATTCAAATAGATCATATTCACTGGCTCTCCTTTATCTAACTTTTTCATTACCTCCTCAAAGAATACTAACAGATTTGTCAGACAAGACCTCCCTTGTTGAAGCCACATTGATTCCATTCTATTTTACCATGCATTTCCAAGTACTCTGCAATCTCATCCTTGATAATGGATTCTAAAATCTTACCAATGACTGAGTATTGACTAACTGACCATAGTTTTCTGTATTTTGCTTCCATCCCTTCTTAAACAGGGGTGCTGCGTTACCCATTTTTCAGAATCCTCCCTGACTCGAGTGATTCCTGAAAGATCACCACCAATGACTCCACAATCTCCTCAGTTATCTCCTTCAGTACTCTGGGGTTTGGTCCATTTGATCAGGGTGATTTATTCACCTTCAGGCCATCCAACTGTGAAAATTGATGCAATGTACCAATTCACGTCTTCTGCCATCGTTTAATTTCCCGATTAACTTTTAATATTTCTGTAGCCATGGTGAGTTCTTTTAAAACAGCTTTGAACACCAGCTTCAGAATTATGAACTTTTGTGTACCATTGTAGTGGTTTACCTCTGAATAAGATAAGTAAGGTCTAACTTAGAAGGTCAGGAAAGGAATTTTTCAGCTTTAGTAAAACAAAAAGTATAACTATTTTAGTTTTACATTGAGTTTTAAGCTGTTCTATGAAATCCTTCACTGTATGTATAGATCAGTGCTTCTGAGAAGGGAAAGATATCGTGAACTGGATTATTTTATACAGTGAAATGTTGGGATAAAACCCTGAAGATGCATATGTTTAAGGTAAGGTGCATGAATGGCTTCAGGAAAAGGTTATCTGCAGTTCCAGCCTATAAGTTAAACTCAACAGTGACTTAAAGGTGTCAGAAACAGGAATTGTGATCCAAGTACTGTATAAGTGGAGTTTTGGGTGTTGTACCAAATGTGCATTTTTTATATTTTTAAAAGCTATTGTTTTTCTTTTCCATTTAAAAAGGAATTTTTTAGGATAAATTGGACTAAATTTTTGCTGCATGTTTGAAACTCTTCAAGCTTATGCCAAAAGTAGATAATATGTTTTATTCTATTTTATCTTCACTTCTTTTGACAATAAAATTCTGTTTAAGGTAATTCTATACCATTCCATGTTTATGTTTCAGTGAGAGACCACTTTGTTAAAACCAAAACCAACAAAATATGCTCCATACATCCAGGTTTCCAACTGTGATCTGACCTGTGCAGTTATGACAGTAGCTGGGATCACAAGACAGTGAAATTCAAGATTGCAAGGTTATTACATTGAAACATATAAGAACCTGAAAAATGTGTTGCTGGAAAAGCACAGCAGTTCAGGCAGCATCAAAGGAGAAGGAGAATCGACGTTTCGGGCATAAGCCCTTCTTCAGGAAATCCATTTCCTAAAGAAGTGCTTCTGCCCGAAACGTCGATTCTCCTGCTCCTTGGATGCTGCCTGACCTGCTGCGCTTTTCCAGCAACACATTTTTCAGCTCTAATCTCCAGCATCTGTAGTCCTCACTTTCTCCCATATGAGGACCTGACAAGAGAGTCAATCATATGAATGAAAGCAAAAGAAGGCCATTTGGCCCGTCAAGCCTACTCTACCACTCAATGGATCCTTGTCCTCTGCAACCTGGCTTCTGTCTGCTTCTGTACATGTTTCTAGCATTATAATCTTCCATTTTATATCTGCACTTCTCTGATCTCTTGAGTATCCCTAACTTTAATTACTCCACTATCAGTGAACATGTTTTCAGTTCCCTAAACTCTTATCAACACAATTCTCTCCAAGTCACTACCCTGCATTCCTCCTTTAAGATACATTTTGAACTCTACCTCTTTAACAAATTTTTGATCATCGGCTGTAATATCTCCTTTTGTAGCTCAACGTCATATTTTTGTTTTATGACATCTCTGTTAAGCACCTTGAAATGTTTGATTGCATTGTTAGTGGCTTTTGATCATTAGGCAAGAAGTTGACAGATCAAGTATAATGTGAAGAAAACAAAATATCTTTAAAAGGCGAGAGATGAGTAAATTACAGGATTAAAGTGAATTTGAATGTTGCGACAGATGAAGCAGAGAAACTTCACATGAGGATGAAGCAAGCAAATGGAAAGGCAAATGTTATGTCATTTCAGTCAGGGCTAGAGGACTGCAGTGAGCGAGTGTTGCTGCATGTATTTAACTTTGATGAGACCACACCTGGAGTACAGTACTGTGATCAATTTTGATCTGAGGTAAAGACGAAATACTTGCTTTAGAGGGTGTGCAACAAGGTTCACTAGATTGCTTGCTGAAATGAGAGAGATGTTCTCTAAGGAGAGGGAGGAAAACAGTCATATATTCACTCGAGTTCAAAAAGTTGAGAACTGATCTCACTGAAACATTTCAAAGTTTTGAATAACTTTACAGGGTAGCGGCTGAGTTTAAAATAAACTCCAACTCGCTTGGTTCATGAGTCTATTGGCAATCACCATCTCAGGGTCAGGGTCAACTATTTAAGACTGTGTGGAGGACAGATACTTTCATTCAAATGGCAATGAACCCCAGAGAAGTATGGGCACTCAGCCATTGAGTAGAGTACACAAAAGAGTAAGGGAATTGGGCAGTAAAGGAATCAAACACTATAAGGATTGGCTGGGAAAGTGGAGTTGATGTGAAAGTTCAGCCATGGTCATATTCAGACACAGAGCAGGCTTGATATACTGAATTACACTAGATGCCCCTCTTGTGTCCCATAATGGCATTGTGACTTCAAAAGCACTTCAGTAGCTGGCAAGTGTCTTAGAATTTCTTCAGTTATGAAAGACATTGTAAATGTGTTTGCTAGTTCTTCTTTCTCTTCTGTATGTTTCATCCAAGTAACAACCACAAAAAGAGCGAAAGGAGGGTTTGGTCAGAGGGAGTAAGGCAGACGAGAAACATTTGTAAAGGCACCCAGAATTTATGAATTGAATTAATGTATGTGATGTGAAAGTTCACAAAATAAGAGATCATCTCAGCTTCAAAATACATTACATTACACTGCATATTTTGCTTTGTATCCATGCTAAACACACACAGTGTAAATCTGGAGGCAAGATCCAAACTGACTGCAAAATGACTTGGTTCATGTTCCAAACATTATTGATTGGTGAGAAACATTGGAAGGTGACAGCACGCCTTCAGGACTGGTGTAAATCTAAGGCCATATCAGAAGCTGTGGTCAGAACAGATAAAAGGCATGGTTGAGTTGATATACCCAACAGCAAGGTTAAAAGGCATGTGAAAAAAAATTACTGAAGTATGTAGCATAAGTACTGGAGTGGAGTGATACAAGTTAGAAGTGTAAACGTTACATTTCAGCTGTGAAGCCAGTTCATTTTGCACTATTATAGGAGTTATGGTACAAATATCACCTCAATCATGAGTCTTTAGAAGAAGAGGTCAACATCTCACTTCAGAATTAGTTCAGGTTTGAATGCATGGTTCATATTGCACAAGTTTAGCATTGGAGGGAAAGGTAAAACCAGTTTGTAATATGCTAAAATAGTAGGCAAAAAGCACACTAATGTGAAGCACTGGAGATTAGGGCAGCATGATTAGAGGTTTAGTGATGCTAAGAGGACTGATGTGTTATTAAAGTGCAGCGGACAGGATATATTGAAGTGGTTTACTGACATGGGGACTGGCTCAGATATGAAAGGCAGTGCAGGCTGACTTGACGCTGCTCCCAAATATTTATTACTGGACCATGATGGATCTTCAGAATATCTGCACTCCCACTGGAGTTGCATATGTTACTGTTCGTTTGGAATAGCTACCCCAACAAACTGGCACACCCTCTAAATGTTTTGTCAATACACAAAAATGAGTTTTGGGTTTTACACTCTTACAATGACTGACATCCTCTGCGTGCATATGCTCCCCAAAGCATTTCACGGGGCCATATATTCAGCCAATTGTGTAGCAGCTTGGCTAAAGCGGTCAGTTTCAAGGATCCTCTTTGGTAGACAACAGAAGAGATGCAGGGAGAGAATTCTAATGCTTCGGACCTGCCTAACTGAAGGGGTGAGCACCAGTGATGGAGTAATTCAATGGAAGGAGCCATGAGAGGAAAGCATAGGGTGTGCATAAAGATCTTGGAGGGCTAAAGGGAAGGTAAAGTTGCTCGCTTTACCAGACCATAGGGCTGCCTGCCCATTACAGAGGGAGATGAGGGGCGGTGGTGGTTTAACCTGCAGGTCAACGCTTTTCAGGCAAGGAGAGAGTTGAGGAGGAGTGTCCTTCCTGGTAACGTTAGGCGGTCTGAGAAGTGAACCTGCGCTGTTGGCAGCACTCTGCATTGCAAACCAGCCGTCCAGCCACCTGATCCCCTTCTTGGAGGGTTACTGGGTTTGAGGAGAGTTGAGATGGGAATGTCATGGAAGCATTTGAAAACAAAGGTGAGAAATTGAAATTGTTGCTTAGCTGGGAAGCCCAAAATTAATTGCCTTTCAAAGTTACCTGCTAATGTTAGGACACAGTTCTAGACCTGATTGGGCTCGAACTCAGTATTTCTGGAACAGTAGCACTGGAATGCCAAACCTCCCCCAATCGACTCAAAGTAACTGACGGCGTGAACTAAAATCAGAAATTGCTGGAAAAGTTCGGCAGGTCTGGCAGTATCTGTGGAGAGAAATCAGAGTTTACGTTTCGGTTCGAGTGACCCTCAAGAACTCCTGTGTGAACTGTTTGGGGAGACCCGCATTGCTTCCACACAAATGGGTTTTTTTTTCTTTTTTTTTCTTAGAGTGCCAGGATGTCTGACACTCACAAATGGGTTTATTCCCAAGTTTTCAAACTCCCCACACCTGTAGCTCCTGCGTGGGATGAACCAGTTCACTCTGGGACCCTGCCGAGTGCACGGCGGGGTGATGACAGAACGATGGACCTTGTCAATGGGAAGCTGGGGCAGTGTGCATTGTGCGGGACAGCAGTGATTGACATCAAAGGGCCAGTCCTCCCCCGGGATAAGGACACGGGGGCCGAGTCACTCCCCGCTACCCAGAGAAAGTGCCTTCTGTGAATGTCTCTGTACCGCTCCGAGTCCTGGTCACTGACTGTGACAAATAAACACAGACTGCAATTTTCTGCGCGTAAGATTACGGAGCACTGCTTCAGCCCCATTTAAAGCCCTAACTCTTCGGCTTATTCTATTTAAATACACTGAGGAAGCCGCCTTTTTTTTCTGGGAATGGAGATGGGAGGGAGATGCTGAACAGACCTAACCCGGAGATGTTTTGTTTTAAGAAACACGCGGAGGGTGGGGAAAGATAGCTTTAAGTCGATAACAGCGGGGGGAAAGAAAAGGTTTCGTCAAATTACCAGATTAACCTCTAGGGTGTAACTGGACCTTCTCGTGGTCACATTCCATCTTTATAACGAACTATCTGGTCATTCCATAACCCACAGGGGTAATTAGCATAGCTGCTAACTCCGGGAGGCTTTACAACTGAGGTCTCGCACCAAAAGCTCGAATTTAAATTGGATATTGGCTGCAAATATCTTTACATGTGTGTATATCTAAGGAACGGTCTGTTGTGGTAATGTTTTCTTTTAGCATGTTCCGTCTTTTAAACCTGAACTTTGACTTGTACACCCCTGAAAAATGTTTGGAAAGCTGGCGCCTATGATAATTAGGTTTATTGTAGCCCACAGCTGTGGCTAGAGGCGGTGCGAGAGGATTGTATTGTCTTGGACTTTAATGAGTTTCTGAGAATTCATAATTGCTAAATATCAGGGATTAAAGCAAGCAAGGGCCGAGTTTAAAATGCTGCACATTGTGGCTGGACGTTTCTAGATGGGGACAAAATAACAAGCGCCATTCCCCATAATTGTTTTGGTTTATTCGGGGACGCATTTTATAGCGAATGAGGAATAAGGACAGAAAACCCAGGGCCTGGATGTTGGTAGGATCGAGCAGATTAAAGATGGGGAAACGTGCAGTGTGTGAAGTGAACAGCAGAACCCCTGATGAAAGGCAATATGGCCTGTGATTACAAACTGTGGGACTGACTGACACTCTGCAGTGGCAATGCTATCTGGTAACTAGGTTGGAAATGGAGGAGGGTGAAAAATCAGGGCGGGGAGGGGTGGGGGTGAACGTCCCCTTTATAGCCGTGTCAGAACAAAAAAGATGTCTTTTGTGGATTCATCAAATCGGGATTACTTTAGCCAGAACGGAAGTTCTGGGTAGCTGAACCAAAACTTTGCACAGGCTGAAAGCTCCCTGAATGAACAAGAAAAGCAAGCCCTCGTGATTCTGAAAGTTACCATTCGCTGCAGGGTCACAGTAATAGCCCGGTTCCTCTGCATACCTTCTGCCTGGCATTAGGGGCACTGAGATCTTCCTTTTCATCTATTATCAACGCTTCCGGTGTGCAGATATACAAGTCAAGTTTATTAACAGGGGTCTTTGGAAACTATTTTGTTGGGAATTCAAATTCCAGACGTTTGTTGTCTGTGGACCGATTGGTCATGGTGCCGGCTCCCAAAAGCTTGGGGCTCCACAGTGTCAAGTTTTCGATAGTAAGGTGCTAGCGAGACCTGGAAATGAAATGTGCAGACACATTTCATTCCCCAGTTCTTAAAAAAAAAGCGTTAAGTCACTTTATTTTCCTCTCCCAAGAGAGGAAGAGGGCTAATGATTTTTGCTCGGCATTATTCGTTCTGTAGTTGTACATGTACACAAAATATGTGCATGTTTCCACACATCTGAAGGATTTCTTGTCTGATTAAAATGCAAAGGGTCATATTTTCGACGGATGTGACTTATTTAAAATGAGCCCGACGGCTTTTTTATTCTCTCGAATGTATCCACATGCAGTAACTTGGATTATAGTGTTTGATTTTCATGTTGCAGTTACCGTGGATTGAACCGTTATGGTTGTCCTATATTTGAACTTTTTTCCCCCCAAACTTTCCTTCAATTCTAAATGCATGTCGCTCTTTAGTTGCCTCAGCTCCGGCAGGATGACAGTCTCAATTAGTTAGCCGTTTCACATATATAAGGTGGAAAGGCAGCGAACACAGATTACCTCCTCCGCCACCCCCACCCTAGGCTCTGACTGCTGAATGTTTGTCAGGAATCTCATTTTCTGAACACTCCGGATTTCTCAGCAATCAAACGGAAGCAAAAATCGGAACAATTATTTGAAACTCAAAACCAAAACCTGAAGATTGGAAGGAAGCTGTCTTTGTTTTGGGCAATATTTATCGATATCATGACGAAACAGAGAAAAGTGAAAGCTGTGGGTGAAAGTTTTGATCAGAAGTTTTTTTTTGTTTGGCTCAAGCAGCACTTCCTCAGAAATTGCTTCCTCTTTTCAGGATTGAATGTGGAAGCCCTCACGACGAAGAAATGAAGGCCAGGAATGTCAACAGATGTGGCCCAACTCGCCTTTGTGTGATTCCTGATAATTGCAACTACGAAAATTTTCTTTAAAAATCGTAAAACATGCCTCAGTTCAGTGAGACAGCTTCTTCAGAGAAGGAGCAAGTGCCAGGCGCCATTTAACCGGAGCTGACTGTTTAGTTAGTTTCATCGAGAACACAATGTTAGGGTTTTGGGTCGAGTGCCTCATACTGAAATGTGTGCGGTGTCATTGATGCTTACATTATCTTGAATCGATCGTTTCTGCATGCAGTGTACAGTTAGCCCCTTAGAAAATAGTCTACTCCCTGGATTCCACCGTGTACACTGGGTGATCGTTCAGCTAACACCGGAATGACTATGCTTTTAACATCCAGAAGTAGCAAATCGTTCGATTCTGTGCAACATGGAGAATTTGGAACAGATAAGGCGCTGGAACCTTAAAATAAGATCCTTCTACATAGAATGAGAAAGCTGTGAAATGGGAAATCTCTGATGTCCCACTTATTAATCACCAGCTCGTGTCTGTTCAGCGCAGAGAACTCCTTAATACCTCGGTGTGTGTTGTCACAGAGCATGTTATATGATCCCATATACATATATATGTATAAATTTCAAACATTTCGTTTCTGGGTTCTTGTGTTCCCAGACCTGCTCCTTTTCACGCTGCAAACGTGTTCTCCCTGCAGTAATTCCAATGGAAAGCAACCGAGGCGAACACATTAGCGACTGTTAGTGTCTTCCTAATTGTTGTCATTTATTTCCCTCTTTGAGGTTATGATAATATCGCCTGGAATCCACGTATGCATTTTCCTGAGCTAATGAAAATATCAGGCAATGGCATCCAAGAATAAAAACGGACCAGGACATCGTTAATTTGAAAGACTAATGACTGGAAATTGTTTTTCATCCTATTATAGCCTGCGCCGTCTACACCAAGACTTGAAAGCAGGATAAATGACCAGGCTTCGGCTGTCAATGAAGCCATTTTACTAAACGGTGTCTCCAAAGACAAGAACCATCATTCAATTAGGTTTATCTACAGGTCCTTAATTGCGTTTTAGGATAGCGGACTGTGTAATACACTGCTGCAAAGGGCTCGATTAGGAGCTGCTAGCGCTTTTCAGACAGACCCATTCAGAGGGGATTTCTTCACGCCGCGGCGATCAGGCGGATTAAAGAGTAATTAAAACCCAGAAATTATCTTTCGCAACTTTTTTTCTCTCTCTCTCTCTCTCGTTCTCTCCCCAAAGTGTCCACTCCGCGGAACAGAAGCCCTTGATGCCTCCGCATACCCTTTCAAAAGGAGTTGGATCAAACACTGAGCAACAGCAACAAAAAAGCGAGGAAGGCGATAAACCACAGCTAGCGGGCGCCGAATTGGACATCGATACTGTTGTAATTAAAATCCAATCATATCGAGACGGCGAAATGAACAGTCAACTCCAACCGCTCTATCGTGAGAAAGCATCGTTAGCTTTCAAATGTTGGGTTTTTTTCTTTGGAACAGAAAGTGTGCAGCATTGACTGGTTTGCTGCAGCTTTTATTGGTTTGGGGTAAACACCAATTTGAGTGTTTTTCTAATCAACCTCCCGATAGGGATTTCACGGGTGGCCAGAAAATGCAGTAAGTTGTTACAACATAAACAAAATTGCCCTGCGTAAGATCACGACCACAGACCCTCTCTCTCTCACACACACACACATAGTTTACTACAATTTGAATATATGAAGAGGAACTCCAGCTTTCAAACCATTGTCAGAGGGAAAGTCCATTTGGAAAGAAAAGCAGATGTTTCACGCTTTAGATAACGCCTGCATTTTAATAGAAATTGCGTCATCTGCTGAGCTCTCATAGGGGGCGATTTGAAATGTGTTTTGTTGACAGTACGCCCAGCTATAAGGTTTGCAATCAACTCACACAGGTCCTGGCTCATACCGTAAGCACTCAATTTTCGCTCCCTCTCCCTCTCTTTTTTTTCAAAGAAAGAATAAAATTACATTTAATGACTTCCTAGCAATCTGGCTTCTCCCATCCGCATGTTTGATGCTTAAGGATTCAGATTGTGACCCCTTGCATTGTGTTCGGACTGCTGTTGCGCCGATTCATTGGACCACATCCTTGTAGTCACTCGCCTCTATGATCTATGGGCTGGCAATTGGCAACGCCGTTCATTCATAAATACTTTTAAATACGGAGACAAGTGTGACACCCCTGACCTATAGCACTGAATTGCCAATGACATTCTGAATATTGTACAAGGCTCAGATGTGAAATCCCAATGTGTGTGAAGATACACGTAGGCGAGATTTACCCGAGTACAGCCATTCACTTTTGCTTAAGCAGTTTTGATGGAGAGAAATTTTGAGAAATTTAAACTCCACGCAAAGTTCATGCGCTACTTCCGTGAGAATAGCGTTCGGCCCATTCATACAGGCTTAACACGGTGCCAAACGCCTTGCTGCTTCGGAAATTACAAGATCCTTTGACTTGAACTCTCAGCCAAACATGTTTAATTAAAGCTCGCCTTTCATTTTGTTTTAATAAGTCGCGGCGTCAATTTTCTTTCATGGAAGGTACAAATTAAACTTGAACACAAGCGCATCTCTGGCAGTGTCAGAAAACGCTGGATTTATATTTAATGAGATTGACAAAAAGTGGAATGGGACGGGATGGGGGGCGGGGGAGGGGGCGCGCCTTTAGTAAATACCAGAGACACCGAAACCTGGGCATTTGCAACCGATTAGCTAATTTGAGGGGAACACGTTGACGTGTTTTCTTTTCGCTTTATCTGGGCTTTCATTATTTTTAACAGAAAGCTAAAATAGCACACCATTCACATTAACAAAGTCGAGGAAAAGGATTCAGGCAAGACTTTTAAACTGAGTGAGTGCAATGAGAGTGAACTGTTCCATTCACAAGAGTCCACAATCACCAAAAAGACGTGTCAACTATTGGTTTTATAAACATTGAATCCATATGCTCCTCAAAGCTGCAATTAACAGTGGCTCCTCGGGGCGGTCCAACGTTTATTTTGTTACTATCTCAAGGTATATAAACACACGCACACATGTAATACGTGTGCATGTACACATCTAATTTGTATAACCCCTTCACATTTAAGTGCCGACTTCATGTGAATTTAAAAGGATTGTTGAAAAGTGACCTTTCCTTACTAATGAGAATCGAATGCCCGGGTTCAAATTGTCACTTTAATTGAGGTTGTTTGCTGCACCCCCTGTTAGCAGAAAATTATACCGACGTGAAAATCCAAAAGAATTCGCCACTTTTGTGTGTGTGTGTGTCTGAAAGGCCGAGCGGATCTTGTTTCCTTCGCTTGGGCCTACGTTAATACCCCGAATCGGATAGTGTTGCAGGGGTTTACGGTCACAATACTCCTTGTTGTGTCTGCAAGGATTAGCAGCTCGGAAGTAGGGCGGTTAAAAAAACTCGAGGGTTTTCTTTGGGGAAAAAAGAGAGGGTTTTTTTTTTGGCACATTTCGAATGCTGAAGAAAAAACAACACTGGGAAGAGGAGGAATTAATGCTAATTTGCAATTGACTTTCTCATCTCTGAGCTTGCACTATGTAAGACTGTGAACTGGTCCCAGAGCCCCGGACAATAATGTGGCAGCGTCCCCCGCTCATCCCGTGCCCTTTTTACCCAGCTGCTGAAATGAGGATCCTTCTCCATTTTTTGATGAATTCTGCAATCCCCCAGTCTGCGTCCTTGTCTATCATTTCACACCTTTGGACTCAAATCACAGAAGGACCCCATTACAAGTTGGTCAGCCATTAGCTCGCAAGCACCCAGTTTCTAATTGGTGTGGAGCTCAACTCAACCGATATGAAAAAGAAGCGCTTCTCTACCAGGTATCTCAAACTGCCTTTCCTTTCACTTTAGATTTGTCTTGCAGTAATAATCCGCTTCCAACAACAACACTCCCATTATAAATAAAATAACACTCAAGCATTCCCTACTAACTCCCTTACGCGTGATCCGGAAAAGTTTTTCTGCAACTAAATGCAGAGCTCGGGAGAGAGTAGAACTGGGATACCTAGTGACGGATTAGTTCCGATTTTTGATTCTCCTATTAAAATAATCCAGTTTCTAGTCGTCTAAAAGCCATGCTGTGCATTCCCAGGGCAGGCCGTAGGGAGATTCCAGAAGAACTTGGCTCATAACATCCCTTTACTCTTTGTGTCTATCACGCAAGCTTTTGTTTAAAAAAAGTTTAAAGCATCTTCGTTTTGCTACCGAGGTAGGGAACTCTAAACTATCATTCACCGATAGCAACAGTCAGGGGGAGCTGCGTTAAAGAGGGAAATGTCGCAACTTGATTAATGCTTTGATGAAGTTTTCCTCCCTCTTTCTCTCCCCAAACAGAGAGAACGTTCTCACTGATATCATCACACACACTAATTAATGATTAAACTGCCAGTTGAATGATTTCATTCGTACCTTGTCCAAATTGTGAAAATTAAGTCCCCGAGCAGGGGATTAATAAAAAAAAAGCAAGCAGACACGGAATATTTGCTGGAAATGTTGTGTTGAACATCAAGACGCCAGCAAATTTCAGACTACCTACCCGAATTATTCCTCAGTTGGAATGATCAACAGCAGTATTGTGGCAGAACGAGGGAACATGTTGTGCTTCTATTTGGAAGTTGCTGCACTTTACCCAGCACTCAGCTCTAGTTAGTGCAATCACAGTGCTGACGGGGAAAGTGCCCCCTAATTCATCAAGTATATTCCTGAATTCTAAAAAAAAAGCGGAAGATCTGACTATGTTAGACGAGGTGAGGAAACACTCAAAAAAGAAACGGAGTGGGACAATATTAATGGCAATATTCTTTGAAATTAAGTGGATATTTTGATTTCTTGTTGCCTCATTGATTCAAGCATGCCAAAGGGATAACGTCTTTAGAATTATTGCCTTTTGATATATCAGCAACAGACTGGCGTTTCTTACCCAAGGTCTGTAGGGGCACATGGATTCTCAATACTCAGCGTTTGAATCAATTTGTGAAGAAATATCAGACATGGCAAGAGACTAAGCAACGCTCATACTGAAATGTCCCTTAACCTTTCAGCCTCTTTAGAGGAGGTCAGTGTTTCGGAAAATGATATTGAACTCAAGGAGGAGAGAGAATGTCCGGTGAATGGGAAGGGCAGCTCACATAAACAATGTCTCCATGGAGCAGATGCTCAGATCGTAGGTGGTTCAATTACAGGAGAATGTACCGGTTCTCAGTATCCTTGTGCTGTATATGTCAAGGCACCAGGATTAGATTACCAGGCTGCTACTAAAGGACAAAAACAATGTGGTTGTGCCGTAAAACAGGTTGTTGGAGAACCTGGTAAAGAGAACAGCAGCATGACTGAATAAACCTGCAAACGGCTGGAATTTTTGTCCCAGTTCGTTTGATTGTTCTGCTCAGTGCGGTAAACAAACGCTAACTGAATGGGCAGTGTCAACATCAACAGGTCTGTGTTCTGGAGTGTATTTACTCAGAAATGTGTGACCGTTTCTGCTGGCGGGTAGTCAGCCTAAAGGTCCCTGGATGCTTAATGTTCTGGTCACTGTAAGCGGGGTCGATGACTTTCGGTATGAAATTTCACTGAGAACATCTCCTCACTACCACCACCCAGAACCCAACACACGCACACACACACACACACACACACACATTAGGCTTTGGCCTGCCAGCTAATTCACCTCCCTCCTAAACTAAATACAAAGACCTGGGCCATTGTGCCTGACGTGTGGCGAGCTTGATTCAAGTTGTGGGTTTTATCGATTCCTGTTACTGATATTGGGGCAAAGTTTATCAACACACTTAGCCTTCAGAACTATTTCGACTGAAATAACCAGCCTCAGGTTATAACGATCTGGCTCTTGTCGTGCAGTGGTACTGTCCCTATTTCTGAGCTAGGAGGCCCGGATTGAAGTCCCACCTGCTCCAGAGGCGTGAAATAACATTTTTGAACATGTTTAATCAGAAAGTATAATGATCTTGCTGTGTGTGTGCATGATGAGAGTGGGAGGTGACTCGAATTCAATACAAAAGCCGGCAACACAGTGTATGAAAAGGATAGGCAGAGAATCTCTGGGCTGTCATCGCTGGAAAAGGAAGATGGGCAAAGTTTGTAACAGTCCCGAGCTCCTGTTGCCTTTCTCTTCTTCTCCTGAGCCGAACAGGGAATCACTGTCTGTGACAAACAAACCCTCACCCTACTCAAGGCTTTCATCGTCTCTAACGTTTTCACCAAAACGTTAAACATCATACCTTTTTCCACGTATGGAGTCAGCTATTACAAGGGGGCATAGCTTTAAATTAAGGGGGGGGGTAGGTATAGGACAGATGTTAGGGGTAGATTCTTTACTCAGCGAGTCGTGAGTTCATGGAATGCCCTGCCAGTAGCAGTGGTGGACTCTCCCTCTTTATGGGCATTTAAACGGGCATTGGATAGGCATGTGGAGGATAGTGGGCTAGTGTAGATTAGGTGGGCTTGGATCGTCGCAACATCGAGGGCCAAAGGGCCTGTACTGCGCTGTATTCTTCTATGTTCTATGTTCTATGCACACTGAGTTATAGTCCAAGAGGTTTATTTGGAAGCACTAGCTGTCGGAGCGCTGCTCCTTCATCAGGTAGCTGTGGAGCAGGTAAGACCGAATTTATAACTAAAGATTACAGTGTCATGCAACTGAAGTGATATATTGAACAAACCGAGATTGCTGTTAAGTCTTTCATAGCTAACCCGATGAAGAAACAGCGTTCCCAAAGCTAGTGCTTCCAAATAAACTTGTTGGACTATAACCTGGTGTTGTGTGATTTTTAACTATGTCCACCCCAGTCCAACATCAGCTCCGCCATATCATTTCTCCCCAAAGGATGGCTTGGATTTGTATGGCGCCTTTAACGACTCGAGAGGGTCCTGATGGACCTTAGGAAGTATCTTCGCAGTGCACTCTTTGCAGTATAGGAGGGGAGGCCCGACGAATAACTACTCAGAAATAAACCTTCACCGTTCACATGGCTCTTCTGCAATGAATAACCGGCCTACATTAGCCTGTATGTAGGCAACAGAGACAAGAAATGCCAGGCTCATCCCTGAAACCGGGGAAAGGGTGTTTTCTGTGTATTTGTATGAATTGTGGGAAATGGGGTATTTTACCCAGGATGTTCAGTGGAAAGAGCGCAGCCTGATTTACATTAGAATTATAATATCAATTTTAGCAAACTCATGGGATTGTGATGGGGTCAGGAGAGTGAAACAGAGCACATTCCAGCCACAAGTCACAGTATGGCATGCGGAGGATGCTGTTGAAGATGAAAGGCTATATTCCATCCAGAAAATATTTTTTTAAAATCCGAAACAAAACAAAACTGTCAGCATTACAAAAGCCAGGGACGTTATATTGGTAACAATATGGAAAACAGTGAATTATTGGCTTCATGCATGCAGGTTTGACTGCAGCTTTGCTTATGTATTTGAAAAACTTGGATGCAGACGAAGAAACCAAATTATTTGAATTCACCATTTCAAATATCACCCGGGAAATGACTCTCCGCCTCCCCCCCCCCCCCCCCCACACACACACACACACACAAAAAGCGAGAGGGGAGGAAGGGAGAGAGATCAACGCAAACTAAGAATAATGGGGGTAATAAATGGCATTAACTCTGAATGGGTACATGATAGTTGACGAGAGTTTCCACAATAAAACTGACCCAAGCTCTGAATGACACTGCCTGATCCGAACCAGCAAACAATCTGCATTCGTAAAGCGCCTTTCAGGAGCGCAGCATGGCCCGAAGACCCCAATGCTGTGGCGGTGCTTGATCAGCCACGTAAAGACTTCCAAACGTGGCATCATTGCCATCGGAAGATTAAAGCCAAAGGCGAGGCATTTAAAGTGCACCCAATTAACACCCGACCCGGCTGAAACTATAACTTGCTTCAACTGGTCAAGGCCCGCAAGGAAAATGCCTGTTGGCCAAACACCTTTGCAACAGCTTTAAAGGGCTTTAATAAGTGGGTATTAGCGCGCTAGAGCGGTTAAAGCTTCGCAAACTGCTTGGTGGAGTCTCTCTTAATCGCTTTGTCATGCTTTCCCGGGTCTCGGGAAAACAGGGGCGAGAGCAATGGACCGACAGGTCCCACCGAAGAGAGAGAGAGATACAAAATGTTATGCAAAAATAAACACAAATCCGCGTCGCTGCCGCTTTCTGTCCAAACTTTAGCGGATTGAGGGACCTGAAAGTGCTCAGGCGGAGGTGAAGTGCCTGTTGTGGGAGGAACTGAGGAGGTACAGAAATAAATGCGATCCGCATTCGATGCGGAGGCCGGGGGCTGCAGGCGGAGTGGGGCACATTGAGACTAACGCGGGCTGCCTTCAGCTCATCACATGGCATTCCCAACTATCCCACCGCTCTCGGTGCCTTTCCCGTCCCTTCCACTCGCCCCCGGGTTGTGGTGGGGGGGGGGGGGGGAGACGGCCTTCCCATTAAAAATGTACCGCGAAAGAAGAGCGGCGAGGTCAGGGATGTAAAGAGAGAAGGGGAGGGCAGAGGAGCGAAGATAAACAAAGCGGGGTCTGCCTCACTAGAGCTCGCTCTGTCATATCAGCCAGTGCGCAGCAACTTTCCAATCGAAACCAACTCCCGAGTCACAAGGAAGGGGAGAGGGGCGGGTAGGGCTCCGCTGGGAAGGATTCTCATGGTCCAGCTAGTGGCGCGGTCAGCTTTAAACCCAGGCCCTGGCCAGGCAGCCAGCGGAGCGGTGACCGGCTTGGCTTTTGTCCCGTGTCCTTCCCGTTGCTGAAGAGGGGTCACTGGGCCATGTCCAACGCGTAAACTCTGCTTTCTCTCTGCACACAGAGCTACTGAGTATCCCCAACAATTTCTGATGTTTCCTTTCCCTTCGCGCCCCTCCCCATCCTCGCAAGAGTTTGGGTCGTGGAGAACCGTTTGCCTACACACACACACACACTCTCTTATTCACACACACACACAAACACAAACACACACACATACACACACTCTTATTCACACACAAATTCACATACACACTCTCATTCACACACACTCTCATTCACACACTCATTCACACACACAAACATACTCATTCACACGCTCTCATTCACACACACACAAACACGGTCTCTCTCTCTTATTCACACACACAGACTCTCTCTTACAGACACACATTCTCTCTCTCACATACACTCTCTCACACAGTCTCTCTCTCTCTCACACACAGTCTCTCTCTCTCCCTCTCACACAGTCTCTCTCTCTCACTCACACACATACACATACAGTCTCTCTCCCTCACACAGTCTCTCCCTCACACACAACACACTCTCTCTCTCACACATACATACACACTCTCACACAGTCTCTCTCTCACACACACATATACATACAGTCTCTCTCTCTCTCTCACACACACAGTCTCTCTCTCCCTCTCACACACAGTCTCTCTCTCTCACACACACGCAGTCTGTGTCTCTCTCTCTCACACACACAGTCTCTCTCTCTCTTTCTCTTTACCTCTATCACACACACAAAACAATAACACAAGGAGGTGTTGTTAAATGCTCGGGAGCACCTCTCCAGTCCCAGGGCCCTAACCTCGCTCTGCAATTCACTTCCCCTCAAGTTGAGACTTTCTGAACACGGGGAAATCCTATCTAATTCCAGGCTGGAGCTTTTGCAATGTCGGTGCAGTGATTGGACAAATTGACGCTGGAATGAAGGAAGCTTTCAATTGTAAAAGGGAACTCTCTCTCTCTCTCTCTGCCTCCCCCACCCCCCAAATCCCTTAACACCCAATGAAATAAATATTTGTTATAAGCGAGCGGAGGATTGTGGGTAGGTGTGTGCAGAAACAGAGATGTCTATTGTACAGTGTCACTGAGCAGGAACCCCAATTGTCATGGTAGAGCTGTAGTATCTGCTGTTGGCTGCAATCGACTGGCGCTGGACAGATATAAAACAGATGAAGCACTGATTGGGGAGGCAGTTACGGGGTGCTGTTTCCTCTTCTCCCCTCTCTGTGTTGTGGTCGTGCCTTGGAGGAGTATTACGGGTTGAAGTAAAAAGGGGTGTGTGTACATATATATATATATATGAGAGGGGGGGAGGAGGAAAGTGGGGGAGAGATGGAAGGCACTGGTGTCATCGACTGGGAAAGTGTCATCGTCATGTGGTGAAAAACCCTCCCGTCTATTGGACGGAGGCACGTGTCCAGGATACCGGGGACCAGGGTCACGTGATGGGCCCTATTAAAAAAAGAACAAAAAAATCCAGCAGAGTGGAAGTATTTCTGGATCAGTTGGCGGCTCTCTGTAATATTTATTTGCCAGCGTACAGAGAGTGGCTGTGTGTGAGTGTGTATAAAAAAGCACGGCTGCTGCTGCTGTCTTCTCGGTGCTGCTGTACAAGTCGAGAGGAGGTCACAGGCTCGGAAAGTGAAGGCTGCTGAATAACAGTGAACTATGGATACCTGACTGTGCCACTGAGGAGCAAGAGAAAGTATGAAGATTCGTCCATAGAGCACGACAGCGAAGGGACAGAGACGGGGGGAGGGTGGGGGGTGGGTAGGGTGTGTGTGTGTGAGAGAGAGAGAGAGGGCTTCAGAGATTGATGCTGGGACGAAATTAAACGAGAGAGGTCTTGTAAATATATTGCTCTCTCTATATATATACATATATACAGACACAGAGGAGCAAGATTCGGTGCCTTTGCTCTGCGCCTACCTCTCAAGCCAAGTTGGATATCGTTGTCCAGTGAGCGGACGATCGCAACAAAGTGTGTGTTTTTTTGGGGGGGGCGGGCGTGGGCGGGTGGTTGCAATTTGGAAGCAAGCTGAAAGAGTTGCGAAGCTTTCTAACATCCACACTATGGAAGGAAATGATGCGAGTAACCACCGTGGAGCCAACCAGGAGTCGAGCGACGCGTCGAACCGTGCGATCATCCTGCCCCTCCTGCAGGGACCCGGTCATCAGCTCCCCCACCGCATCACCAACTTCTTCATCGACAATATCCTCCGGCCGGACTTTGGTAAGAGGAAAGACGGCTACCGGGAACCCGGTCATATCCCCGGGAGGGAGAACGTCAGTCCGTCCGGACAGAGCGGGGGCAGTCCTCCTGGGCCAGGAGGAGGAGGTGGTGGTAGTGCCGGCAGCGGGGTCGGTGCAGGGGCTCCGAGCAGCCCTTCCGGCCCGGAAAAGAAACGCGATGTGTCGGCTGAGGGAACGTTGAGGAACGGAGAGAGCGCCGAGCAGTCCCAGAACTCAGATTCGGACAGTTCCCAGAGCAGCAGCAACGCGGTCTCGCAGCCCATGTTATGGCCTGCATGGGTTTACTGCACTAGATACTCCGACAGGCCTTCTTCAGGTAAGAGAGCACTCACACACACAAAAACACACACACAAACCTAAAAAAAAACTTTAAACTGTGTTTCATTCCCTGCCTTTCAAAAAAAAATGCAACAAGGTTGTTTGTAAACTTTAAAGGCAACGTGAAAGCGCCTCTTTTTTTGCTCCTGTTTGTTTAACTTCATTGTGCCTTGCAAAAGAAACTTCGACTGTTTTCCACGTGACACTATATTATACAGCCCCGCTCTGCAGTAAATCAATGTCAGAAAAAAAAGTTACTCCGAATTGATCAGTTCAGCAGCGGTGACCGTGAGATGTGCGGCTGGCTGTTGTGAAAATGGGTTTCGATTTGCAAAATAACAAAAGAGATCTCACTCCCCCCCCCCCCCCCCCTCAACACACACACACGTGGGATATCCTCAGATCCAGTCCGTCTTTATAATTTAATGTTTTCCCAGTGAGGGTGTTTGTGTCTAAATTCCAGAATATGTCCCTCTCCCTGGGAGGAAAAGGGAATACTGCTGAATCTTCACTTGATACACTTTGGAATCACGTCGAACTCCGTTATGGTTTCTCGTGAAAGCCAAAGGGTAGATTTTCAAGTTGGCGAGGTTTGTAGGCAGAGGCACAGTCTGTTTTTTTTAAACGCCCTGGTTAAACTGCTTCCCGGAGCGGGGTTTGCTGTTCATATTTTTTTTCAACAGGAGCATCTACTGGGTGAATTCTCACAAGCCCCATTGTTTCAGACAGAGCCCAAGCCATTGTTAGATTAAAATGGACGGTAACTCGGGGTTTCCGCTGCTGAAACTAAGATTTTTTTTTCACCCCCGAATACAAACCAGTCTGATCGCTTTGAACATACGCAAACGCTCAAGCTGCGCTCCATTGCTCGGGTTTGTCTGGGAGATAGATAGACCCTCTTTGTTGACTAGTCTTTAGCATATTTTTGTATCAGGCAAGTAGGCCTCTGTAAACTAGATCGGCTTCCGATTTGCAGTTTTCAAGGAGCATACTGGACGACGGAATTCGTAAGGAGTAAATTTTCTTTAAAAAAAAAGAGAAACGCTCGCTGTAAATTCATTGCTAACGCGCTGCGTTGGAAGCTGAATCTGAAATTTCTAAACGGACAGAAAATGCAACTTCAGCCCTCGGCCAGATGAAAGTCATGGCTAAATAATTTACCCTAAAATACTACACAATTTCCAGCAATGTTCTGATGTCGTATTTATTCCGTAGAAATATTGCCTTTAATTTGGGGGTTGACTATGTGCAGGAGGGAGGGGGTGCAGCCAGTGATGCGTTCACTTTATCACGGCCTTGCTTCATTTTAAATTACAACCAAGCGAGATTCTGGAAAAGCAGAACATTAGAAGAGTATGTTCTAAATAAAACTGTTTTTCCATGTAGTTTTACAAATGTAATAGTGGTCTGTTGAATTCAGCATAGCCGAGGCGTAGGACGGGCATTAAAAATTTAATCGACCCCAGCATTATGGCCGTCTGGGAGCCAAAATATAAAAACCAGGAGACCTTCCTTATCCAATAATTGCACTTGGTTCCCATTCTGATTCATCGCCTGCGATAACGGTTATTATTACAACCACAAATAGGTGTCAATCGGCTCCACGTCCCCTTCTCCCATACGGTCTGTTTTAAAATGCATTCCCTTCCAAAGTCCACTTGCCAGAGAAATGTGACTGTACCTTGTATGTGCATCCTGCACCGAATCAAACATTTGCTGAAGTGTTGCTTTTTTTTTAACATTTTAGGATATTTCCTGACTGCACGTTCAGGTAGGAGTGAACCGTTCACACCCCCCTCTCTCATTATTGCCTACCCTTTATTCAAAAATATTTACCAATGGATACTCTCTCGCGCACGCCATTGGGTTTCCTGTTAATTCACTACTTTCCAACCTCGGTCCCTCCATTTTAGTGTCATTTAAAATTTTTTTTAGACAAATGGTGATTGAGCCGTCCTGCTTACTATTCGATTCTTCACATGGATTTCAAATTGCATACAACAAATAATGAGCACGCCAGAGTTACTTTTATTCTGTCTTTCCCTTTCTGGATTGCTCATTGAACGGGGGAAATCCCATCAGCACAATAAATATTACATCTTCCAAATCAAACCAACATGACCAAGCGGCAGACAATCTGTTAGTTCAAATGCGGTCATCTACTATGCCCTTTTTCTCAAAATTTCCCGAATTGTGTCACCTGTACCAAAGAAGATATGCCATATCGGAGTGGGGAGCATGTCAACTCGACGCCCAGTAAATTTCAGAAGCGGTTAAACAGCCTGAAGTGGGGTTTCAGAGTTTAGGAATAGAGTAAGCGCCACACGGGCAGCACTAACTCAGTGGGTCTAATTTTGCAATAAGATGCACACTTAGGCTGTACACTGTGGACCTGGATAAGTTTTGGATGCCGTTATGGGGATGTAATAAATAATAGCGTTTAATAGAGCAGAGGGAACTGTCAATTCCTGTAGGCCGACCTCAGAAATCTAACCCACCGCCACTCTGACCTAAACTAGCGAATAACCTAATTTCCAAAAATTACAATTGAAAGCTGATGGCCGCGAGTTTTCATGTTGAAATTAATTGATAAATCAGGAGGGACTGATAAATGTGCAACCCTGGCGGAAACTCACACTGTTATCTTGTAAAGTTTTGATTTATTGTAGAGTATTTGGGAGCAAGCTCACAATTGTATGTTTTTTTTCGTAGCAGTTTATTGTTAAAAATAGATTTTCTTTTGGCTTTTTAAAATCAACATTTACTGCTTTTTTTTTTAAAGTGTTGGATTTGATTTTGTTTTTGTTTAGGTCCCAGGTCACGAAAACCAAAGAAGAAGAATCTTAATAAAGAGGACAAGCGACCGAGGACAGCGTTCACTGCGGAGCAGTTACAGAGACTGAAAGCCGAGTTTCAGACTAACCGCTACCTAACCGAACAGCGCCGGCAGAGCTTGGCTCATGAACTCAGTCTCAACGAATCCCAAATTAAAATCTGGTTTCAGAACAAGCGAGCCAAAATCAAGAAAGCTAGCGGATCAAAGAACACCTTGGCACTCCACTTAATGGCGCAAGGTCTATACAACCACTCCAGCACGGGGAAAGAGCACAAGGAAGAGAGTGAATAGCACAGAGCGGACAACAGAAGTTAAAAGAAAAACTACAATGCAATAATATAAATCGAAATAAGGGCCAGTGTTACTAAGAGAGAAAAAAATATACCAGCATAGTTTTTAAAACAAAAAAAAGTTAAATTGTATGAGATATTATTCCGCAATATTGTGTATATAATTCAGGTAAGGCGATGTAAAAAGAAACTGAAATATTTCAATATATGATGAGATTTTTGTTTCTGGGATCTCAGAAGCAGTGGATGCTGTTGGCTGCAAATTTCTATTCGGCGCCGACTGGATGTTGCAGGCGCTCGGTGAACTGTCTGGTGTGAAATTTAAACCCACCTGCTAAAGTCCAAAGAATTTTCCTGCCGTTGTTGTTTTACAGAAAAGAAAATGTTAAATTAAATAAATATCAAATGTTTGATTCTACTAACGAGGTTTACAGCTTTTTTTGGGGGGGATTGTTTTTTTTTAAAAGTAAAAAACAAAAACAAAAAGTTAGGCAAACGAAGACAAAGCAGTTTGCTGGCGAGAACACTTCGACCTGTCCCCTTTAAACCGCAAACATTTCTGAGGAAGCTGACTTTTCAATGGACTGGACTTAGTTGTAGTTCAGATGATTTGCAGGCGGGGATGGGGAGCTATATTTTTTCCAATATACGCTTAGGTGTTTAGACACATTGCTGAAGACAACTTGGAAGGTTAAACCCCCTTTGATCTGGTCAGATATGAAACATCTGCAACATTTAATGCGCTGGAAAGGTGCAGAGGATTCGAGGAACTCCCCAAGAGATGCTTAAACACTGAAAGTTTTGTTTTATTTTTTAATAAATAACAAGAAGGGGTGGTTAGAAAGCAAAACTCTTAGTCATCGGCTTCCGCCTCTGGAGCGCCTTCCTGTGGTCGAGGGAAAGAGCTGGGGAAGTGAAAGTCTCAAAATGTCAAGTTCAAACTCACAAAACTCGATTCCAGATGCAAATGACCAAAAGTCCGTATGCGGTTCTGAAAAAAAGCCTATTTTTTTAGGAAAGGAAACGGACATTGAAAATGGAAAGCCACTCGTTATTAACGTTAATTTAGATCCTGTCACGATAGCTCTGTTGTTGAATGAAAAACAAATACTGTGCAGCGTAAAGCCACCCGAAAGTCGCCACGTTTATGCATTGTATCAATTAACTTAATCCAAGCGGCGAGTACCTCTGTATCTGCGCTCTAACCTACAAAGACGCTGAGATTACAACACGCTGACCGATTCACCGAGCCCCAAATTTAAAGACAGCACAGATGTATAACACGTTTTCTGCGATTTTGTTTTGTTTACCGTTCGGCATTCCAATTATCGTCCTTTTTTATAAAACTAAAGGTGGAATATGGAATTATATCAAGCTGTAATTTCAAAGCCCCTTTTTTAGTGTCTCGTTTCGCGAATGCAGTGTTACCTTACACGCCCACATGGTCGTCGCTTTCTGTATGTCGAAGGGTAGGTGCCAAACACATAAACATGGGTTTATTTTCTAACTATTCAATCGCAAACAATCTAACATCTCGGACAAAAATAGACGCTGTGAGCACGCTTGTTATATTCTGTCGCAGTTATCCCAATGTGTAGTAAAGGGAAACATTTATTCAGAGATGTGGAGGTCCCTCATTGTCTAGTGTCATACCTGGTAAAATGACACTTGCTTTCGCTGCGTTAAACTTAGTAAAATTGGTGTAACTTTGTCCGCAATAGACGCAAACCTGGGAACGCGAACTATATTTTAAAACGTCCTATGTTGCCTTCAACTTCACACTTTACACATTTTACTTGGTGTTGGTTAAATAGGAGATAAACAACAGACTGGACCCTGGGAAATTCCGTGATTTTTGTTAGATGTTTGATTTCCGTGAAACCTGCGTGAGTACAATGACAGTGGATAAAAGTTTAACAGAGAACAGAAATTAGCAGCAAGTGCCTAGAATAGAAAGTACTCATAGGGAAATAGGAACAGCAAGATACAGTAGGTAGGAATACAAATCGTGTAGGAACGCTTTGCCAACTAGATATCAAAGAAAAGTATTCAATCTGTATACATTCTAAGTTATAATATTGTGACTGTGATTTTATTTGTATTATTCCAGACTTAAAACGGTGAAAATTTTCTATATATATATAAAAACTATATATATCATTCGTTCAAATTTGTCCTGTACAAGTGTTTTGTTCCGACTATGGAGAAATAAACAATTGTACGCTCCCAGGCATAACATTTATTCAGTAATATTTCATTTAGAACCGAATGCGGATAATATGGAAGCCCTTTGCTCCCATAGAGTACAGGCAAAAAAAAATCGGTTTCTTAGCAATTGACTCACTTTTTAAAGTCTAGTTTATGAGCATCAAAGGTTGTGTATGCAATTTTGCATCCAATCGCTCTAAAATTAAGCTTCGCTTTGGCTGGTTTCTTGCAGTGTGTAATATACAACACGATTCTGAATGATGAACCGTTTTATCGCTTCTTTCGGAAACAGCCTGCAACATTAGGTTCGAATCTAATTCGGTGCGAGCAGGTTATGCCATTACGGCTATAAGCACCAGACGGGAATTATACATATAAAAACAATCTTTATTTCATAAGATCACAGTTTACAAACAATGGGAACTTTAATGCAACGATTGCGTACTCTTCAATCATTTCCGAAAGAAAACCTAGTTGTAAATGACTCATAAATTGACTGTATGCACTTGGATATTCGCATGTGTAGTAAATATGTAAACTAAGCTCTCTCAAAATTACCCACAGTGTATTTAAGAATCTGTACCTAGGTACCTTTGTACCTAAAATGGCGCCGTAAGTGGCGACTTGTAAACTTTTCATTGTACTCACGTGAGTACATGTGACAAGAAAGCCAATTCTAATTCTAAAGATAAAGTGACAAGTTCAAAATACCGCCTTTGGCGCCACGCTGTGCATTGACGTACTGGGTTAAATGTATGTTGTCTGTATGTGAACATATATAGAATGTTATTTAAGGACAAGAAATCAATTGTTAAGGCCTGTAATGCTCATAAAAGATTCAACACAGTATTCTAGAACATTTTATCAGTCAGGCAAAGTTTCAGAAAACAAAAGGATTTGCGGATCTTGGTTAAACTGCTTACGGTAGCAAATACGGGCCCTGTGTTTAACAATCGACCGTGTCTTTTCCATATTATGCTTCCCAAAACAAATATGGGTGAAATACGAGAATAAAGCCACGTTGTTGAAAATGGAAGGGAAACCAAGTAAAATATTTTTTTAAGTGGAAGAAAGGATTTATAAATACTTGGAAAGACAATGTAAAATAAAGTCCAGAACTCAATTATTTTGGTTAAGACTCATAGCGTTCTTTAAAGTTAGAAAAAAGGATCACTAATAAAGGTTTAGCTGATGTTTTTCTCTAAAAAGCACAAAGGCTTGATTTCAGATTATAATTAAAGGGACCTGCGCCCTAAAAGAACCTGGGGCAACTATTCCGGTAGAAATCAGCAGAAATCCTTTTCAAGATCACAAGCAGCTGCCAACGTTTGACGAGAAGAAATTAACTGAGCATTTGTGGGGGGACCGAAATGCAGTTGTGGATTGCGTTTCTACCACCAATTCCTAATTGTCTTGATGGGAGTAAAATACATTGAGGCTTCCCGTTACGTTTTTGCTGTATAAATAATGAACATTCACACGTGGTGTTCGGCAAAAGAAAATTTCTCCCAAAAGCTAAAATGAATTAATCGCAGAGATCTGAAAATTAGCCAATTTTATTCTGAAAGAAGAATTCATCTTCAAAGTTCTGTAGTTTTCATGTGTACCCAACATTTCTGGCTATTTATTACTACGCCAGTAATATTTGTGGATTCTCTTTGGAGTTAAGTGCAAATTTAAAGCATGTGAATCTAATTGTTGATTTCGGACTATGTAGTATTTATTAGATTTGTAGACGATTTGTTCTCGGACAGAATCTGTATTCTTTAGTTAGTAGTCCTATACGTTTTTAGAGAAAACGTTATTCTTTGAGAAGTACTCATTTAAATGTAATTTATCAGTTTTTGAGGTATAATTGGGAATGTTAACCGTTCTTAAGGAATATTTTATTTTTGGTTTATTTGATACTATTAATTAAACGAGTTTAAGAAATATCACAATAACATTGCAACTAATCATGGATCTGATCAATAATAATGGACTTATTTTGTTGTTCTGGATTGTTTGGGGAGCATACTATTGAAATTATAACGCCATCACATTTTGTTACCTGAACCAAAGATACAAGTGATCACTCGTCAACCAAATAGATTAAGTATGATGGCCGGTGTTCTGTGTCAAGTGAATAAACATTAGGGGCGTGTGGGTTTAACAATACCTTAAATGCTTTTCTATTAAATGTCCTGGCTCCTCTCACCACCTAAACGTACATTTATCGATGTGCATTAGACGAATAAAGAAGCATAGGTCTGTAAGTTTAAGAGGGCAAAGAAACAAGCATTTGCCACCGATTCTCTCAAGCTCTGGAGTTTTATGGTCTTAGTTACAATCACATATATCACACTGAGAAAATAAAATTTATGGTTAAAAATAAACAGTCCCGTGGTAGGGTACATTAAACGAGAACGCATTACAAAGAAATTATAAATTTGCACAATCTCTTTCTGATTTTCAAACCATTCTGATGAATCATTACCAGACAATAGTCCAATTATTCAACGGATTTGGTGATCATAAAATTAATTTTAGAATCAAATGGCTTCTTTCTACCAAAGTATTGCCAGCATTTAAATACTGAAAAAGAGAACATCTGTGAACTATGACTATAGTCAGAAGCTTCAAAAGAGAAAGTTTAATTGGATTGTTTTTAGGTAAACAAGTCACAGAAGGGGCAAGGAGGTGAAGAGACCTATGGTAAATGCTTTGAGAGATGTGAATTAACATAGCCGCTCAAGTACCCAAGAATGTACAAATACACTTTCTGTACTCTTGGGTACTGCTGAGGTTTAAAAACATTCCAGGAATGGACATGAAGAAAAGTTTTCCATACGCGAAATTTCATTGTTAGCAAAATAAAGCGCAGTTTCACATTGCAGTCCACGTTCAAACTTCCTATCACTGTTCAATTCTGAATACTTCAACGTTTAACGGATAACAGCAAAGTACTGATGATGCTGGAAATCTGAAATAAAATCAGAAAATTCTTAAGAAATTGGAGTTCTGTAGATGTCTTTGGATTCGAAATGTTAACACTCTCTCTCCACAGATGCTGCCAGACTCGCTGAGTTTATCCAGCATTTTCTGTTTTTATTGCACATTTAACGAGACGTGCAGCAAGTTTGAAGAGCGGTGGCAATTATTACCCTAATTAAGTGGGGGAAGTATATTCATTCAATAGAACAATTTCAGGACCCCGTTCCGTTAGACTGAATGCCGATATTTAGATTTTGGGAGCCTGTGTAAAATGCCGACAAGTAAAATCCGGATTGCGGCTGGCGCTTATCATACCTGGAAACATTACGTCGACTGAAAAATCTCATTTAAACCTAATATGGCGAATGAATTATCATTTGAATGACAAGTTAATATTCTTGTTGTTAACGGACGGTGCATTGTCTTTTAATATACGCAATTATATTGACGACTTTGCAATACTTGTCAAAATACTGACATTCACGTTAATTCAAAAACCTTTGGATTAAATAGAAAATCTACTTCTTTCTTTGCTACCCTATTAAATGTGATATTTTATGACAAAAAAAAACAGCAGAAAAATATATTTCGGGTTCAAATATTTGGAAATGTCAAGAGAGAGAGCGAAGAGGAAATAGTTCTAGGAGGCGGGAACCATAGGACACCACTTTGAAATCCTCAATATTTTATTTTCTTGATATATAAAAGCAGCCAATATAGATTCTAATATTTTACAACTATTAATTTACGTGATCGTATTTCAAATTTCCCTCTCTGTGTTTAAAAATATATTCCAAATAACTTTCAAAATTAAACATCTGAACAGTTATGACACGTGTAATGTCAATTTGATGTCATAAATTATACGTGTATATTTGATGGAGGTTTTTCTTTTACAAAGTTTTGGGCCAATTGCTTTCAGCATTTTCTCCATTTTTTTAATTTGGTCTGAGGCAGGAAGTTCTAATCATATGAATTTTCTATTCGCACCATAGGGGAGCTCCTGTCAGGAAAATAGGAGGTGCCGTTTGCCCTTCACACCATGAGTACCTCTATTTCCTCGCCAAACCACATTAAGTTCCACTCGTTCCTACCTTTCTCTACTAAGTACAGAGACTGGGAAACGTTACAGAAAATCTCAGACAATACAAGCTGTCAGAGCAGAGCATTTCCCAGCATTGACCCGGTATCAAATGCTAAAGAAGTAATCTGCATTTCTATTCTTGCTTAGCTTGTATGTGGAAGTTACGCCCAATGGTCACTGCCTTGATGAGCCTGGTCCTGTACAAGTGGGGAGCAACTGTGCCTCTCAGACACTGTGAATGGAATCAGTGGCCAGGAGACTGGGGTGAAGGTCAAAGCTCCTGCCACAACTGCAGGTGGTTCGTTTCCTCTCATCCCCGCGCCTCTAAATAAAACTCGCGATCTCTTACAGCTTCTCGTCAAACTGTCGAGCTGACATGTTCCTATCAATCCCTCTTTAACCAATCTAAACCCGCGGTGATGAACTAAAATGGATTATTCCCAGTGACTTTCCAAACAAGTATTGCAAATGGCGGTGCGTAAGAAAACGTTTCGGTTAAGAACTACAACGGGCCATCTTAAATATTTTTTGTTTTACGACATCTCACGCTCACAGGAAAGGTAGTGTTATAGTTTTAAAGCATTCGGGGTAGAGTGTATTGGGGGCGGGGAAGTGAAAACAAAATAAATAGCAGGAAAGTTTTTTTGGGTCCCACTAGCTGTCTTCAACACAAAAGCGATCCCTTCCCCCCTCAGTTATTTCACCCACACTTTTTAATGCTTCCTTGTCCAACTTGAATATGCAATGAAGCGCCAGTCTTTTGTGGCGGAAATATAATTAAACTGGTGAAAGATGTAAAAGTGAAGAATAGGGATGACATCAGGCCGATTTCACACTTGGCACTCGGATGGCCAGGACCAAGCCAGACTCTTGCCATGCAACACAGATCAAAGAACTGCCACCACCAAAAAAGGGGAAGGGGGATTTAAGTATGCTAATCCCCAGGACAAATATATTTTAATCTTGTTAGAATACAAGTTAATGCTGCAGCTCAGAGGCTGAACTTTGTCAGACTGTAGAGAGCCACTTTGCTGCAGTTCTGATTGAGGTGGACCTCCTGGTTCAATGATATTGAATTTAGGTTATTTTACAAAATAGTCCTTCATACAGACTAGGCCAGTCTAAAGAAAGATACTCCCTCTCTTCCACCCAAAGCCTTAGCAGCTGTGTCACTGACCTTGCTAAGCTCCCCTGCCAAGGCGTATAGGAACAGAAGGAAATAAGCATTTATCTATCTAGTTTGCAGATGCTAAACTAAGTCCATTCCACCAGTTTCACAATCGGGCCTTTCGAATATTGATTTTGGTGATTGGTAGAATGGGTAATGGCTGTTTCAATGTAACTGTAGTGACAATGTGCTTTAAAAACTATATATTATCATTGCTTCAACTACACACAGAAGGCGGTGAAAGAGAAGCTAAGAACCCGGAGTATCTTGGCTCGGGAAGGAGGGTGGGGGTGGGTGGTGGGGGGGTTGAAGAGATCGAGTATAATTAAAACAAAAGCCGCAATCTCACAAACCTACTTATTTCTAATATGGGAATTCATTTGTATGTTCACAGTATATTGAGAAATGCATACTCTGAAAATGTACAATGAAGAGTAGCCGTAACCTTGTTTTCTGGAGTTGGTTAACATAAAAGAGTCTCATGGAAACTTACAATTATCCATTTAAAAAGCATTAAACATACACGAAACAGATTTCGGCCAGTAACCCGGATTGAGAAGATTTCTTCGACTTAAAAGCTATGACCACGAAGCCACATGTCACAACAAAGGTTTAATTCCTCATTAACGCCGAGAATTTCCAGAATGGAAGCCCTCGCGGGCTATCGTCCAGCCAGCAGTTAACCAAAAAAAACTGGATGTTTCGTTCTGAATGATCACAAACGATGGCCTTATCCTCACAAAGTTCATTGGGGGGGGGGAGAACGAATGGTCAAATATACGTTTAAAAGGGACATCGTGAACAAAATTCCCACGAGTTTACACTTCCCAGCAGGACTCTGCATTGAATTACAAGTATGTGCTCTCCCCCCCCAAAAAACACACACACAAGAGAACGTACACAGCATTAATGGAGTCGTGCACAATTCCAAATATAAACGCGGTAGGGAAAGTTTGCCGCGATTATCAAAGAATTGAAAAATATTTCAAAGTATCTGCATAATACACATTTACTTACTAGATCGTGAACTGGTAACCGCTAAATAGACCATTTATCAGTTTTCAGCTTGTTCGGTGATTTCAAAATTGAAAGTTCCTGTTTAAACTGGACATTCTTTAAGACTTTGACCTCCTGACCATAGATTATGTGTCAATTTCAGCATTATAAAGAAACAATTATGGAGCCAATGACAGCAGCTTCACGTTTTAAGGGATCTTTGGTTTCACTAAGTGACAATGAAGTTTACTTGTAGATCTGCTAAAAAGTCATCGATTTGAACATAAAAACACATTTACTGACACTTGCACATTGTCTTCCTTTTATTCTAATCCATTGAAGAGTGCATTTAAAAAAATCCACTCAAGATGTGTGCATAATTGAAAACGAATCTAATTTGAAGGAAGGTTTGCTCTTAAGACATATTCTGGTTCAAAATGAGCAGTGTGAACAGCCTAAACATCAATTTAAAATAATTTAAAAGTTTAAAGGCACTAAAATTCAAAATGAATGTAGATTTTTATTTACACTAAAATGTTAGAACTATATTAAAATGTACTAAGCAGACAGTGGATTTAAAAATATTTTGAGCTAAATACATTAGTTTCAGTTTGATATCACAAAAATGTTCATAAATGATACAAATTGGAAATAAATGAGTTAAGGCAAAAAAAAAATTAATTGAGAAATGAAAATTTGTGCTCCTTCAGTAGAATGAAAAGACTTCTACTTCATGTGACATGATATTTACAGCACATTAACAGTTATTTAATTTTGACCAAGAATATCAAACAGCCAAGCTGAAATGGGCAAACCCAGTCTAAAAGTTTGCAGAACAATCAAAGGATAACACAAAAGTTAGATTTTGGATTCAGAGACTGCTGTGCACCCTTTAAATATTTAATGCATAAGCTGCAAGGAAAACAACAATCCCGATAACTAGAATAAAACTCAAACAAATCCACTGTTTCAGAAGAAAATTGTATTTTTATTTGGAGGCATAGATTATAAAATTGGCAATAATCCTAGTGAAAAATCATCACATAATTTATTTGAACAAGAGAGGAAAAGTAGTAAGTATTATTTTCTGGTTCCCGTGTTAAGCTAAAAATCTTTCCAAATTTAGATTATTGATTTAATCAAAACTCCTCGTGGTTATAAAATCTGTTTAATAAAATTGAGGGTAATGAGAACACTAGAACAAATCAAGAGTTATCAAAAGAACAACCATAATGAAAGTATCTGAATTAGTAGTTATTGAAGAGCAGACAACAAATTCAGAGCAGTAGCCCTGGTCCAGTGTAAATTCGCCAGCTGTTGATGCAGTCATTTATAATTCTCCTAGTCCAACTTGATATGCACCAGTTCTTTGCAGGATTATAGATCAGAATGGAAACTTTGTCCAGATAGATCACATATCTCTGGTTTAAGGAAAAGACAAATAAATAAGTATTTCAAGTTTATATTTTTGATATTATTCATGAAATAGTATGAAATATTCCAATATCTATGATACTTTAATAGCTTAAGTTTTGCATGAGGTTAACTTTAATAATATATTTAAAAGGATCAACATTAAAAGATTTAGCTTGGGCAAAAAGCAATTTTTAAACAAAAGTCTTATTGCGTCTTGCATTAAGTAGTAGTTTTTCCAAAAGTCAATTGTTTTGATTTTTTGAGGCTGTGAAAGCCTGAGGAAACAGTGGAACAGACACTTATTAACCACCTGTTACAAACAATCCAAAACTCAACGTCATTTGGCACTATTTAAAGAAGTACTTCACTAAAATTATTACATTGGAGGTAAACAGACCTTCACATTTAGTACCTCTACAATGCCTTAAAGGTGATTCAAAACATAAATCTTAAAGTTAATTCAAAACCCAAATTTTTGGTTGATATGTTCTGCAGTTCTTGCCTTAAAGATCGCAGCAAACCTCTGAAAACAGTTTTATATTTTTATGTGAACCATGTTGGGAAAAAAGCTGTTCTTTTAATTTTAAAATGTTTTAAGTACTCCAAATATTCCAAAACCCGTGGAGATAATTTAAAATTATATTGGTGTGAGACTATGAGTTCAAAGTACAAATCATTTTTAAACTGTAAAGTTTCACCTATGCAGAATATGAAAGGACATTTCAGTCTGCTATGTTTGTTTAATAGCTTGTTAAACATACAAAATAAAAAAGGTTCACTATAACTACATTTACAGAAACAGACAAGGGCTGACTTGAAAGATCAGACTCAATTTTTATGAATTGAAGATCTTATCAGACAGTATATAGAGACCTATTTAAATATTCCTACTATATTACTAATTAATCTCATTGAAAATAAACAGCATGAAAAAATCAATTTTTGAGATTCTGAACTACAAAAGAGAATTATTTTTCATCTTCAATGTCAGGTGCACTTTATGTGACTACAGCTTACTTTAGTCTGTTACAAATATGTACCAACTTACCTCTTCATTTGTGCAAATTGAATTAGAAATTCTAACAACAAACTAATAATCAACAGTGTTTTGCAGGAGAACTAATTCTCCCAAGCTATAATGTTTTTCAAACTTTATTTTTGCTGATTCTAGTGAACTAACCTAGATCTTTAGTTAAAATTAAACAGCAAAATACATAACTAAATATTAAAGATTATTTAGATTCTCAAGGCAATTTAACCATAGCTTGAAATAAAACAATGGCACTAGTGAGAAACATAAGAAATGGCTTGAAGAATTAGCAAAAAACAGCTATTATCAGACATACTAAAACACATCAAGTGAAATGTTGTTGAATTTAAAGCTTTGCAGCTTTTAACTATTTGAAATTAACATTACGATTCATCACCTTTTCATTACCAACACCACGGATGAAAAAGTATATTAGTTATTAACGATAGACTCTAATCAAAAGAAAATTGAGATTTTAGCCATTTATTCCCTAAAGAATCTCATTTCAGCTAAGGGGATTTTCAGCACGCAGCTTTTCTGAATACTAATGGAACCAGTCACAAACAGTGGGATACAATTATCTAAAAACACAGTATATCTACTTACCAGTAAACTATAGTTGATTCTGTTTATAAAAAAGAATTTATTGACCGGAGTTTTAAGTTGCATATCAAACAACATGGTTTGAACTGGCTATAAATATCAAAAATTAGGCAAAAGTTCCGTTTGGCTAATGGTACCTTAACAGAAGAAACTTACATGTGCAAGTAATGACCCAAACTATTTAATCAGATTAAAAGATTTCTCTCCCATTCAACGTAACCAATACAATATAGCTACAAGAAACTGACAAAAGGAAGTATAATATCCACACAAGATGCAGTACCTGATTTCTCACTGCACAGCTTGTCAGCCACATGGTCTGCCTCGTGGGCAAACAGAGAAATTATTTCCTCTTCATATTCTTCCAGTATACTTTCACACTAAGACCCAGAAACAGTAAGATCACATTAAAGTACAATTTGTTTTGTTCATTTTGAAATGAAACACATATAATTCTAGGTGTTCCTTTGTTACCTGCTGCCATTTTCTATTCCCTACATCTAACCAATATAGCAAAGACCATCTTGTAATATTTTCACATTAAAATAACAGAACATGAAACTGCAAAAATATGATCACCAGCTAATAGCCGTTCAATTATCACACTTTTTTTGGTTTACTTTTAATAAAATATGAAACCTTAATAGCATAATTTTAAATGCAGATTTCATGAGCTGAAGTTCTGGTGCCCTCTGCTGTAATAGCTGCCTGTTCACACACAAAAAAAATCCTTACCACAAACTTTAGTGATTTAGAATTTTCAGGATCAAACTTGAAATTCTTAAAATCTACTGAACCCAGTTTCTCAGAATCCCTTGGAGCAAATCTCATGTAAGTCTTCTTCTGGGTCTCTGGATCCACATATAATGCATAATCATCCATGTTTGAACATATAGTTTCAAAGAGTTCAAGTAAGTGAGTCTCTGACTTAGCATATGGAATCTGCAGGAAAACAGAGAATATGAACAATGCGTTACGCATTTTTTAAAAACTCAAAACTAAAACTAACAATGCAACTCAAGTTGAAAGATGTCCTAGTATTTGCTTTTGCCATCTTTGTTCATTTCAAATACATTTTTGGTCCAATCAAAGCTTACAAAAAAATTTGAACAAAAATATCACTTCAGAAAATTAAGTTAGTAGATCACCACAACTAGTTTGCTCAATGACTGGTCAGTCTAGACACTGTTCATTTGTTTGCTAGCAGCTGCTTAATCCTTGTTCAGGATTCAGTGGAGAAAACAAGGCCCAAAAGTCAGTCAGGTCTACAGTCTCAGTTTTCATTTCCTGGAATAAATGCTGCAGAATTGTCTCATCTCCTCCCCCTTCACCAAATTTAAGAAGACCTCCAGTCAACACCTATACTCCTAGGGTGAATTGCCACAAAGAGTGCACAAGAGGTCAGAATAGCCTTTTAGCTTAGTAACTGGACAAAAAGTTTTAACTGTCTAGACAGGTCAAGGTGCAAAATGAACCCCGTTGCTTTCTCCGGAAGGGTTTCAATTGAAGCCAAGTACAGGGTAAACAGAGGAGATACATCCGCAGGCCTATGCGAGTCCCTCCTGCCACCCTCTACTGATCAAAGTAGGAAGTTTGCATGACAACCGCAGTCAAAGGGCTGAATCGCTGATGAACTCTATTTCAGCAATGTAGATATGGCCAGATTCCATTGTCTCCTTTCAAACACAGTATGGCCCCTTCCGGTCCCAGTGATTACATTATGGATGCATTTTCACATAAGCAGTTCATTCACACAAAAGGTTTCTCCTTGCTTCACTGCCATCTGATCACAAAGCAAATACATCAGTGCCTAAACATTAAAATAAGTGTTTTTCTGACTATGTTCCTAGATCAGAGTTTCCTTCTGTTTTACTGACTTAATATGATTATTTGAGCAGAACGATGCAACTTATATTTATATAACTTTGTTTGCAAGATCTATCACAGATCGAGATTTTTGGTAAAAAGATCTAGGGAAAATTATATGAACATTTGGATCTTACGCTATATCTGCATAAAACAACATTGCTACCATCACTATGGATGACATCAATTCTCTAGTGGCTTTGTAACAAATCAATGTTACAGAGCACCATTTAGCTAGGTCCAGAAAAGAAACACTTTCCCTCAACACTGTCATAGTAGCTTAAATTCACTATATTACTAGAAGCATTCCTTGATGTGACAGAGGGGAGGAGAAAAAAACACATACACTGCACTCTGCCAATAGAAAAGATGTCTGAGATACTGCCCTGTAAATTGCAGCTGCCATTGAAATGAGAATGAAGAGACTGCCATTATTAAAATGTGATGGAAGAGAGTCACAATCAATTTTGCCTGTCTGCATGGACAAAAGTTTCTTATCTTACGAAAAAAATAAGACTGATGCTCTGCAAAGAGGTGATAAAGGTGAAGTGCTTTGGATTTTTCCAATGTTGAAACACAATAGAATGAATTCCCACCTTCAGGATAACAAAAACAATTTTAGAATACAGATAGCCAAACTGCTATCAAAAATGCATTTGGAGAACATTTCATAAAAAAAATTGTTTACACCAGATAAATATGACAAAAAAAAGACAAGAATGACTGCCTAGAATAGTAGAAATCTGCAACTTGGAAGAAAGCAAACCTAAAACGTTCTTGCTTACAGAGTAGATACAAACAATTTGAATTTTGAAAGCACTTCTTTTAAGTTGCAGTTTTATTTTAATGATTGCTGTCCAGCTCCCACAGCTGTGATCAACTGTTAAGTTCACAAACCAATGTTTACTACCACAATTTGTTTTTGCAGTGATATATCAAAAATGTTAATTTTGTTTTGCTTCAGTTAGAGGAATATATTACCTTAAAAAGTTAGCATTCCAAATGCATGACCACTATCTTTTCTTCATATGCAGAATTTAAAGAATCAGATCGAGATAGAATACAAAGCTATATTGCTACGTGTTAGCATTTGTTTCCATCTAAATATGACCCAGATTAAAAAAAGCAGATCTTCTGCAACAATTTGTTTAAAATGAGAAAATCTTGTAGGTTAATTACAAGCCTGTATTATGCATTACAAGCCCATCTGTCCGACTGGGTTCCATACGTTTTTGCTCTAAATTGCTAATTTTAAAAAAAAACTGAAAACATTAGATGCAAATTTTCTATTCAGATTAATAGAAAGAATGGCTAAAGTGATGGAAATCTTCTATAAATTTAATACCGCACTTAATCTATTGTAGTATATTTTTGTGCAATTAAATACACTTTCCATGCTATCTAATATATCAACTTTAACTTGTTGGAAATTAATAGTATTACTTTACTGAACAGAACAGAAACAAAAATATAGAAGTGTGAAAATTGGATGAAAGAAAAACTAAAGCTGTTTACAGCAAACCAATCTCCTCAATGCTTTGAAAAATGACCCTGGTGAGGTTCAAATCAAAACCATATTGTCCATGGTTTACATAGTAACTGTCAGATGTCAGTCTTCAGCCTCAAGCCACCTTTTAATGAAACCCCTTCAGTCATTTTTTTAAAAACTGAAGGTGAACAATAAAATTCCACAGAGTATACTTGACACTTATTCAGTGAGTAAGCTTTAATATTGGTCACAGAGGATCATCAGAACATGGCACCTCTAACTTAGTCAAGTAACGACAACTAGCAAGACAATTGGCATGCCAATCTAAAAAGTAGTGATACGTAAGTTATGCGAAATTCCCTCAAAAACTTTAAAATAAAAATAATTGAGCATGATTAACTTTAGTATTTAATATATATGCAATTTTTTAATTAAATATTTCACAACATTTAGGCAGGAAATAGCTGCACTGATGAAACAAATGGACAGAGGGGAGTGTGCAGACACGGTACAAAATTAGATCACTACCTAAAAAAGCGCCTTTACCAAGGTCGTACTTTACCATGAAACTGTGGATTTAAGTTTTAGGTCAGTAAAGAGATCAAATATTCAGATGGTGAATACTCTATAATGAATAAAGTAAAATGGAATATTATCAAACTTTGCTCAACTGACCCATTGTGGGACTAAGATCTTCAGAAGCAAGACATACTTTCTATATTTTCATAAAACATGACAGATGGAAAATTCCTTTAAAAAAATGACACTGCATAAAAATAGTTTGAATGTTTTACTCTAACAACCAGTCTGTTTGGTTTTCTAAACCTACATCAATCCATCTGCAGTGTAGTATAATAAATTTCTTGGTAGTGACAGGAAGAAAAATGTCAACTAGTTAATAAGACACTGATAAATGTATTCAGTTAAAATGACTTGCAACCACGCCCTTGCAACAGCAGTCTCGACATTTAAGAATAATTTCAGTTTGTTTATTAAAAAATTCTACACATATTAAAAAGATCAGTCATCATATTTTTCACCAGAAGGAAACAAATGGCCTGCCTCCATACTGGCCTCTGCAGGTCTTGAATTGTTAAAGAGGGTACCAGGAGCACACCAGCTTGGCCTATCTTTCCTCACTCTCCTGTTCTCGTAGCCATACCTACCTGCTGTAATATGGAGACACTCATCTCTTCTGCTAGGTACCTTACCTATACATATGATTTGAAATCCACAAATGACTACATTCAGGCAGATAAATAAAAATGATTAAATACAAACCTTGGTTTGAAACCAATATCTCTAATAGCATTGTTACTATTCTCTAAACATACATATAAACCAAGAAGTGTATAGGTATCAGCTATGCAAGATATTTCATAAGAATTCCTTGACTGATAAGCAGTTTGTATTTGAGAAGCGATCTGACCATTTATAAGCAAAACCTGCACTATGCAATTGATTATAATCAAGCATGTCCAATTTTGTATCACCAAAAAACAAAATATTTAAAAATTCTTAAATATTATACAAGTTAGACATATAGTTCATGAACTAGAAGACTAGCAAATTTAAATTTCGCTTCATTCCCACCCACTCCAATATGTAAGGATGCATTTGAAAATATGGTTATTCAGAGGAAGCTGATTATTTTCTTGTTGAATTGTACCAAGTAGACTGAATATTTTATGTTCTGCTAATAAAAAAGGAATTTGTGCAAAAATGAAACTGAAACAATGTTAATTGTACTTTTTGGTCTTTAGCATCGTTGAATAATAAAGAAAAATCATTAACTTATGATCCTTAAACAAGATCATTTCACATTTCTGTTAACAGAAATGCTGGAAGTTGAGAAATACCCCTGCCGTTGCTCACAGTGAGCATCGATTCTTGCAACCTGGGAGGTGGGGGAGGGTTGCTGTTGGTGTGGGGGAATGCTAGGAGTGGGCCTGTGATAATGACAGAACAAGAGTACACTTGTCTTGCAGTCCAGATGGAATGCACTTTAGTCTGTTGAGGAAGTCAGGATGGAGACACCAAAAGACTACAAATCTTTCAGTAAGTTAACAATGGAACACATGAAGTCCAGCCTCCCAGATTGCCTTGATCCACTACAATTTGCCTACCATTGCAACAAATCCACAGCAGAAGCCATCTCCCTGGTCCTTCACTCATCCATGGAACATGTGGCGAACAAGGACACCTATATCTGACTCCTATTTATTGATTTTAGCTCCACCCTCAACGCACCATAATTCCAGCCAAATTCATCTCCAAACTCCAAGACCCAGGAGTCTGCTCTCCACCCTGCAATTGGATCATCAACTTCCTGATCCACAGACCGTAAACAGTAAGGATAGGAGACAACATCTTCTCCACAATAATTCTCAACACCGGTGCCCCGCAGGGCTGCGTACTCAGCCCTTACTATATTCCTCATACACTCATGACTGCTTGGCCAAATTCCGCAATAACTCCATTTACAAGTTTGATGATAAGACCACCATAGTGGGTCAGATCTTAAACAACAACGAGACAGAAAACAGGAAAGAGTTAGAGAGCTTCGTGGCATGGTGTAAAGACAACAATTTCTCCTTCAATGTCAGCAAAATGAAGGAAATGGTCATCAACTTCAGGAAGACGAATGGAGAACACGCCCTTGTCTGTATTAGTGGTGTTGAGGTGGAGATGGTCAAGTGCTTCAAGTTTCTGGGAGTAAATATCACCAACAATCTGTCCTGATCCATTCACCAGAGAAGGGATCTGACCATTCAAAAGCAAAACCTACATTATGCAATTGATTATAATCCAGCACGTCCAGTTTTGCTACACCATAGTTAAGAAGCTATAGTCAAGAAAACACACTCATGCCTCTACTTCCTCAGGAGACTAAGGAAATTCGGCATATCTACAATGACACTTACCAATTTTAATTGATGCACCACAGAAAGCATCCTATGTGGATGCATCACAGCTTGGTATAGCAACAGCTCTGCCCAAGACCACAAGAAATTACAGTGTTGCGAATGCAGTCCAGTCCATCACACAAACCAGCCTTCTACCCATTGACTCCATCTATACTGCCCACTGCTTCAGGAAAGCAACCAACATAATCAAAAAGACCTCCTCCCACCTTGGTTATACTCTCTTCCATGCACTTCCAATGGGCAGAAGATAAAAAAGCTTGAAAAAGATTTAAGATCACCTTCTTCCCTGCTGTTATCAGACTTATGAATGGACATCTCATATATTAGAATTGATCTTTCTTGGCGCCTTCTTTGTAGCTATAACACTATATTCTGCATTCTGTTCTAGAACAGAATGTAATACTGATGTGCTTCTGGAAGTCATGATTTGTCCGATTAGCATGCAAAACAATACACTACACTGTATCTCAGTACATGCAACAAAACAAAATCAAATACCAAGAAAAGAAATTCATGGAACGTTGACAAGATGATTTTTTTGGAGGAACGTGTGGTAGATTCCATGAGGGAACAGGCTATTTTGGACTGGGTGATGTATAATGAGTCTGACTTGATTAGGGAGCAGAAGGTCAAGGAACCAATAGGGGGCAGTGACCACAATACGATAGAATTCACCCTGCAGTTTGCGAGAGAGAAACTAGAATCAGATGTAATTATATTACAATTGAGTAAAGGTAACCAAAATACACGAGGGAGGAGCTGACCAGAGTTAATCAGAAGGGAAGTCTAACAGAGGAGATAGTGAAGCTGTAATGGTGGTATTTTTGGGTGGTGGGGGAATGATAATTTGGAAGGCACAGAAGAAATTCATCCCTCTGAAGAAGAAACATGTTAAGGGGAGGATGAGGCAACCAGGCAAAGAATAGAAGCAAGAGAAAAATGCATGCAATGTGACAAAGGTTAGTAGGAAACAGGTATTGGGAAGCCTTTAAAAACCAAAAGATAACTTAAAAAAACCAATAAAAGGTGCAGAAAATGAATTACGAGGGAAGCCAACTAGTAACAAAAGAAAAAAAACTAAGAACTTCTTAAAAGATATATAAAAGCTCGCAGAGAGAGAAGAGTAAACATTGGACCACTGGAAAATGAGGCTGGAGAAGTGATCGGGGAAAAAAGAAAAGTTGGAGAAGTTGAATAGATATTTGACATCAGTCATAGAGTCAAAGATGTACAGCATGGAAACAGACCCCTCGGTCCAACTAGTGGACCCCATCGTGGTTCCCAGTGACCATGATTGTACTAAATGTTGATTGCTGGAAGAACTTGGCTCAGAGTTGATGAGCTGGACTCTGAGTTTCAAACATTGCAACACATCAGGGAGGAGGAGAGCTACCTGGTTGCTGTGTTTCAGGAGACTGTCACACTCCATAGAGTAACTCGAATTCAACCAGTGGTCAGGGACAGGAGGGTATGGCTGTGAGTGAGGCAGGTAGAGGGATCCAGGAGGTAGAATTGCAGGAGCCTCAGTCTCTGTTCTTGTCCAACAGGTTCAACAGTTTTGTTCCTTGTGTGGACGGGAATGGGGACTGCAGGGAGGATGAGCTGACTGACCGCAGCCCTGTGGTGCAGGGAGCCATTAAAGTGGGGAGACAGAAGAGAAATATTGTGATTGGGATAGCATAGTTAGAGGTATAAACACTGTTCCCTGTGATCATGATCGAAGAATCCTAAAGGTTGTGTGGCCTGCTTGAGGCTCGGGTTTGGGATATCTTATCTGGACTACAGAGGAACTTCGAGTGGGAGGGTAAAGATCCAGTGGTTGTGATCTACATAGGTACCAATGACATAAACAAGACTAGAGCAGAGGTTCTGTTAAGGGAGTATGAACAGCTAGGAGGTGGCTCCAAGATTGGTGAGGGAGAAATGGGTTTGAATTCATGAGACATTGGTACCAGTACTGGAGAAGAAGGGACCTGTTAGACAATAGACAATAAGTGCTGGAGTGGGCCATTCTGCCCTTCGAGTCTGCACCACCATTCATTATGATCATGGCTGATCATCCTCAATCAGTATCCTGTTCCTGCCTTATCTCCATAACCCTTGATTCCACTATCCTTGAGAGGTCTATACAACTCTTTCTTAAACGAATCCAGAGACTGGGCCTCCACTGCCTTCTGGGGCAGAGCATTCCACACACCCACCGCTCTCTGGGTGAAGACGTTTCTCCTCATCTCTGTCCTAAATGGCCTACCCCTTATTTTTAAGCTGTGTCCTCTGGTTCGGGACACACCCATCAGCGGAAACATGTTTCCTGCCTCCAGAGTGTCCCATCCTTTAATAATCTTATACATCTCAATCAAATCCCCTCTCAGTCTTCTAAACTCAAGGGTATACAAGCTCAGTCCCTCCAATCTTTCAACATAAGATAGTCCTGCCAATCCAGGAATTGACCTCGTGAACCTACGCTGCACTCCCTCAATAACAGAATGTCTTTCCTCAAATCTGGAGACCAGAACTGCACACAGTACTCCAGGTGTGGTCTCACCAGGGCCCTGTACAGCTGAAGAACCTCTTTGCTTCTATACTCAATCCCTCTTGTTATGAAAGCCAGTATGCTATTTGCTTTCTTCACTACCTGCTGTACCTGCATGCTTGCGTTCATTGACTGGTGTACAAAAACACCCAGATCTCTTTGTACTGCCCCTTTACCTAACTTGACTCCATTTAGGTAAGAAGGGCTTATGCCCGAAACGTCGATTCTCCTGTTCCCTGGATGCTGCCTGACCTGCTG
>NC_057714.1:103293696-103294477 GCF_004010195.1 Chiloscyllium plagiosum | reverse complement strand
AGCCCAAAACTGCACACAGTACTCCAGGTGTAGTCTCACCAGGGCCCTGTACAGCTACAGAAGAACCTCTTTGCTTCTATATTCAATCCCTCTTGTTATGAAGGCCAGCATGCTATTAGCTTTCTTCACTGCCTGCTGTACCTGCATGCTTGCTTTCATTGACTGATGTACAAGAACACCTAGAACTCGTTGTACTGCCCCTTTACCTAACTTGACTCCATTTAGGTAGTAATCTGCCTTTCTGTTCTTGCCACCAAAGTGGATAACCACACATTTATCCACATTAAACTGCATCTGCCATGCATCTCCACTCACCTAACTTGTCCAGGTCACCCTGTAATCTCCTAACATCCTCCTCACATTTCACCCTGCCAGCCAGCTTTGTATCATCAGCAAATTTGCTAATATTACTTTTAATACCATCATCTATATCATTAATCTATATTGTAAAAACCTGCAGTCCCAGTACTGATCCCTGCAGTACCCCACTGGTCGCAGTCTGCCATTCCGAAAGGGAGCCGTTTATCACTACTCTTTGTTTCCTGTCAGCCAACCAATTTTCAATCCAAGTCAGTATTTTGCTCCCAATACCATGTGCCCTAAATTTGCTCACTAACCTCCTATGTGGGACTTTATCAAAGTCTTTCTGAAAGTCCAGGTACACTGCATCCACTGGATCTCCCTTGTCCATCTTCAGAGTTACATAATCAAAAAATTCCAGAAGATTAGTCAAGCATGATTTCCCCTTCATAAATCCATGCTGACTCTGACCCATCCTGTT
>NC_057714.1:103205224-103293196 GCF_004010195.1 Chiloscyllium plagiosum | reverse complement strand
GCCTTGAATATTCATTTCCCAGGCCCTGTCCACGTGAAGCCACGTGTCAGTTATCCACACAATACCGTAGCTGCCAATTTCCAAAAGAGCCTCAAGCTCATCCATCTTATTTCTAATACTTTGTGCATTCATTTATAGTATTTTTAATTTGTTACTGCCCTCACCCTTCCTATCAACCCCTATTTCACTCAACCTTGCGGCATGATCCCTTTTAGAGTTTTCTGCTTCATTGATACCGTTGTCTTTCTTGACTTCCCTTGTTCTAACTTTCCCTTCAATTTCCTTCTTAAACTTCCAGTTTGCGATGAGATGGTCGTCATCTGAACTGTGCTGGGACCAGAGACCTAGCGAATCGCATAACTAGGGTATAGACAGGGCTCTAAACTAAATGGGGGTGGCGGGGGAGGGCTCAGTTATATGGGAAATCAGAAAACTGGAATTAAAGGAGGAGATAAGAGTGAAGAACTCAGGAGTGTTTATTAAAATCGCTAGCACTGACACAAATAGGACAGAGTGTATGGAAAGGGTTAGCAAACAAACCTCAAGCACAGTGGACAAACTAATGACAATGAGAAGAGGAACGGTTAATACAGGACTGAGGGCGTTATATCAAAATGCACACAGTATATGGAAAAAGGTAAAAGAGCTTGTGGCGCAGATTGAAATTAGCAGGTATGATGTGGTGGGCATCACGGACAGGTGGCTACAAGGGGATCAGGATTGGGAGCTGAATACTCAAGGATGTACATTCTGTTGAAAAGATAGGCAGGTGGGTAGAAGGGGTGGAGTTGCCTTATTAGTAAGAGATTAAATTTAATCAATAGTAAGAAACAAAGTAGGGTCAGGTGGTGTAGAGTCCGTGTGGGTAGAATTGAGAAACCGCAAAGGTAAAAACCATAGTTGGAGTTATGTGCAGGCCTGCAAATACTAGTCAGGAGCTGGGATACAAGATATACCAGGGGAGATAAATAAAAAAAGATATGTACGAAAGGCAAAATTACAGTGATATGGGGGATTTCAATATGCAGGTGGACTGGGATAATCAGGTGGTAGGGTACTGCAAGAAAAATAATTTGTGGAATGTCTATGAGATGACTATTTGGAGCAACTTGTGGTGGAGCCCACTAGGGAACAGGCAATACTGGATATGGTGCTGTGCATTGAGGTAGACTTGACAAGGGAGTTTTAAGGTGAAGGAACCCTTAGGAGGCAGTGATAATAATATAATTGAATTTACTCTTTTTCCTCAGGATTAATTACTGCTGTGTCTCCTGAATTACTCCCAGAAACTCCTGCCATTGCTGTTCCAATGCATAAAAGCATAAAGAAAAAGCACATAATGTGGTGAAGGGCAGTAGGAAATCACAGGATTGGGAAACCTACAAAGACCAACAGAGGGCAACAGAAAAAGAAATAAGGAGGGAGAAGATTAACTAGGATGGTAAGCTAGCTAGTAATACAAAAGGCTGTACAAGTTCCTTTAGATATATAGAGGGCAAAAGAGAAGCACAAGTGGACATTGGGCCACTGGAAATGGTGCTGGAGAGATAGTGGGGAACAAGGAAATGGCTGAGGAACTGAATAATTACTTTGTGTCAGTGGAAAACATTAAGTAATATCCCCCAAAAACTCAAAAGAGTAAAGGGGCAGAGCTGAGTATGGTGGCCATCATCAAGGAGAAGGTGCGAGAAAAAATGACTGGCCTGAAGATGGATAAACCATCTGGACCAGATGGACTACACCCAGAGTTCGAAGGAAGAGATAGTTGAGGCATGAGTGGTGATCTTTCAGGAATTGCTTAGAATTAGAGGGAGTCCTAGAGGACCGGAAAATAGCTAATGTGACACCTCTGTTGAGAAAGAGAATAAGACAAAAGATGGAAAATTACAAACCGATTAGCCTAATCTTGGTCATGGGTAAGGTTCTGGAATCGAATGTGAAGGATGAGATTTCTAAATACTTGGAAATGTAGAAAATAGAGTAAAGTCAACATGGTTTCCTCAAGGGGAGGTCATGCCTGACTAATCTGCTAAAATTCTTAGAGGAAGTAATGAGCAGGTTAGACCAAGGAGAGTCAATGGATGTTATCTACCTGAACTTCAAGAAGACCTTTGACAAGGTGCCACACAGGAGGCTCTCAGTAAGATAAGGGCCCACGGTGTCAGAGGCTAGAATGGATAGAAGCTTGGCTGTCTGGCAGAAAACAGAGTGGGGATCAAAGGGTCCTTCTCAGGATGGCAGCCAGTGACAAGTTGTGTTCCACAGGGCTGTGTTGGAACCACAACCTTTCACTTTATACATTAATGATCTAGATGAAGGAACTGGCTAAGTTTTCAGATGGTACAAAGACTGGTAGAGGGACAAGTAGCACTGAGGAGGTGGGGAGGCTGCAGAAATATTTGGATAGGTTAGAAGAGTGCGCAAAGAAGTGGCAGAGGGAGTACAATGTGGGAAAGTGTGAGGTCATGCACCTTGGTCAGAAGAGTAGAGGCATGGTCAATGTTCTAAATGGGGATAAAATTCAGAAGTCTGAAGTTCAAAGAGACTTGGGAGTTCTAGTCCAGGATTCTCTCAAGGTAAACTTGCAGGTTGAGTCAGTAGTTAAGAAGGCAATTGCAATGATAGCATTTATTTTGCGAGGACTTGAAAATAAAAGCAGGGTTGCACTTCTGAGGCTCTAAAAGGCTCTGGTCAGACCACATTTGGAGTATTGTGCGCAGTTTTGGGCCCCACATTTGAGGAAGCATGTACTGGCCCTGGAACGTGTTCAGAGGAAGTTCACGAGAATGGTCCCAGGAATGAAAACCTTAACATATAAAGAATGTTTGAGGACTCTGGGTTTAACTCAATGGACTTTAGAAGGATTGGGGGGGAGGGAGATCTAATTGAAGCATACAGAATACTTAATGGTGTGAACAGAGTAGATGTTGGGAAGATGTTTCCATTGGGAGAAAAGACTAGGGCCTGAGGGCATAGCCTCAGAGTAAAGGAAAAACCTTTTAGAATGGAGAGAAGGAGAAACTTCTTCAGAAAGAGTGGTGAATTTATGGAATTCATTGCCACAGAAGGCTGTGGAGGTCAGATCATTTAGTATATTTAAGACTGAGATAGGTAGGTTCTTGAGTATCAAGGGATCAAGGGTTATGGGGAGATAGCCGGAGAATGAGGTTGAGAAACTTACCAGCCATGATTGAATGGCGGAGCAGACTCAATGGGCTGAATGGCCTACTTTGTGCCCCTATATCTTATTGTGTTATGGCCGAATTCGTCCATGGTGACCAGATATCCCAAACCCTGGTCCCACTTGGTCCATATTCCTCTGAAGCGTTCCTATTCAAATAACCATCCAGATGCCTTTTAAATACTGAAATTGTACCAACCTCCAGCACTTCCTCTGGCAGCTCATTCCATACACACACCACCCTCAGCATGAAAAAGTTGACCTTAGCTCCCTTTTAAATTTTTTCCCTCTCACCCTAAACCTATACCCTCTAGTTCTGGACTCTCCCACCACAGGGAAAAGACCTTGAGACCCCATCCATGCCCCTCACAATTTTATCAACCTCTATAAGACCACCCCTCAGCCTACGACATTCCAGGGAAACGAGCCCCAGCCTATTCAGCCTCTCCCTATAGCTCAAACCCTCCAACCATGGCAGCATCTTTGTAAATCTTTTCTGAACCCTTTCACGTTTCACATCCTTCCGATAACAGGGAGACCAGAGTTGCATGCAATATTCCAATAGTGGCCTAACCAATGTCCTCTACATCCACAAAACATAACCTTTCAACTCCTATATTCAATGGACTGACCAAGAAAGGAAAGCATACCAAATGCCTTCTTCACTATCCTATCTACCTGCGACTCCATTTTCACGGAAATATGAACCTGCACTCTAAGGTCTCTTTGTTCAGCAACACTCCCAGGACCTTACCATTAAGTGTCTAAGTCCAGCCCTGATTTGCCTTTCCAAAATGCAGCACCTCACATTTATTTAAATTAAATTCCATCTGCCACTACTCAGCCCATTAGCCCATTTGTTCAAGATGCCATTGTACTCTGACGTAACCTTCTTCACTGTCCACTACACCTCCAATTTTGGTGTCATCTGCAAACTTACTAACAATACGTCCTACGTTCACATCCAAATCATTTATATAAATGATGAAAAGTAATGGTCCCAGCACCGATCCTTGTGGTACTCCACTGGTCACAGGCCTCCAGTCTGAAAAACAACCCTCCACCACCATCCTCTGTCTCTACCTTCGAGCAAGTCGTGTATCCAAATGGCTAGTTCTCCATGTATTCTATGAGATCTAACCTTGTTAACCAGTCTACCATGAGGAACCTTGTCAAATGCCTTACTGAAATCCATATAGAGAACATCCTCTGCTCTGCCCTCATCAATCCCCTTTGTTACTTATTCAAAAAAACTTAATCAAGTTAGTGAGACATGATTTCCCACACACAAACTATGTTGACTATTCCTAATCAGTGCTTGCCTGTCCAAATACATGTAAATCCTGTCTCTCAGGATTCCCTCCAACAACTTGCCCACCACCAATGTTAGGCTCACCTGTCTATAGTCTACTGGCTTTTCCTTGCCACCTTTCTTAAATAGTGGTATCACGTTAGCCAACTTCCAGTCTTCTGGGGCCTCTCCTGTGACTATTAACGATCCAAATACCTCAACAAGGGGCCCGGCAATCACTTCCCTATTTCATGGTGAAAGACATCAGCAGCACACCAGAACGAGGATGGGGTGATTATAGTGGCCATTGATAAAGACAAAGTGCTGGGGAAGCTGGAAAACCTGAAGGTGGAAAAATCATCAGGATCAGATGGACTAAATCTAGGATTCTGCAGGGGATGATCAAGGAGATTGAGGTGGCATTGGTGATGATCTTTCAGGCATCACTGCATGCAGGGACAGGTCCAGGGAACTGTAAAATGGTTAATGTAACATCCCTGTTTAAAGAGGGAGGCATAGGACAGGAAACTATAGGCCAGTTAGGCTGACCTTTGTTGTTGATAAGATTTTCGAGTCCATTATTATGGTTAAGATTCTGGAGTACTTGAAAGCATAAGGTAAAATAGGGCTGAGTCAGCAGGGCTTCGTCAAGGGGAGATCATGCCTGACATCTGTTAGAATCGTTTGAGGAGAAAACAAGCAAATTCGACAAAGGAGAGCCAGTAGGAATGACCTATTTGGATTTCCCAAAGGTCTTTAGCTTTGAAAAGGTGCTCCACAGGAGGCTACTAAAGAAGATAGCAGTCCATGGCGTTCGGAGCAAGGTGCTAGGATGGATAGAGAATCAGCTGACTAGCGAAGGCAGAGTGTAGTAATAGAGAAGCTTTTTACAGAATGGTATCTGGTGACTCGTAGAGATCTGCAGGGGGTTAATGTTTGGACCATAACTACTCACATTACACATTAAAGATCAAGGATGAAAGATTTGTCATGAGGAGTGGTTGAGAACTCTGGGTCTGCACTCGATGGTGGGCTTGAATTCCAATACAACTTCCAGAATGCTGAGAGGCCTGGAGAGATTGGTAGGGGAGACTAGAACACCAGGGCACAGCCTCAGAGTGAAGGGATAACCCTTTAGAACTGAGAGGAGTAGGGATTTTTTTTCAGCCAAAGGGTCGCAAATCTGTGGAACTCATCCCTGCAAAAGGCTTTGGAGGCCAAGTCACAATGTATTTACGAATTGGTTGGTAAAGGGAGCAAAGGTTCCAGGAAGAAGGCAAGAGAATGAAATTGAGAAACATATCAAAGTTGATGGGCTGAATGACCTAATTCTGCTCTTCTATCTTATGGTCTTAGGAGAAGGAGATATATTCAACGTTGTTTTAAATTATGATTGTCTTTGATAAGTTTAATATGGAAGGACTATTTCCTTGGGAAGTCAGTGAAGAAGTGTCATAATTTAAAAATTGTCAGAAGGTGTATATGCACTAGGAGAATCATCTTCATGCAGGTGACTGGACAGCATGAAATGCTTTGACATTGAGACGATCGAGGCAGAGATTGGATCCATCACAGCTACTTCTGTTGCAGAGGAACTGATGGCTTTGGTACAGCATCAAGCAGTTTTCATATCTGCTTCCAGCAAAAAAAATGGATTCAAACATTTCCTGAGAATGCCCATGACTCAGCTCATCTAGAAATACAAAATGGCATAAAATGAAATGAAGGGAGGTTCAGTAGCATTTTCTAAGTTGATGGACATCCTTGAAGCAGTTGACCATTTGCGGCTTACAATGTCTGCATGAGCTTGAGAATAACAAAACATTGTTTTAAGAAAAGGAGTGCTGGGACATGAAACACCAAAATGGCATAAGCAAAAAACTGGTTTACAGTAAGTGTTGAAATTGATGACAGTGCCTTCATTCATGTGAATTGCATGGCCCAAAAACCAGTTTGCAGAGTCAGGGTGGTGTACTATAAAACAATCTCATTATAAATCAGTTCTACAGAAGTGTCACTGGACTCAAAATATCAAACCTTCTTTCTCCCCATGGACGCTGCTAGACTTGCTGAGTTTTTGTTTCAGCTCTTCAGCATCTGCAGTACTTTGTTTAATTCCAGTACAGTGCAAAACATTTGAACAACCCTCCCAATTTTAGAAAGAAGCACAACCTATTACAAAAGCAAAATATTGCAGTAGTTGCAAATAAAAAACAGAAAGTGTTTGAAATGTTGTTTCGAGGCTATTCCAAATTGGTTTCAACTAAGATTTCACCTTTCATGTTTCAGATACAGCCACTTTTATAAATATCAAGATGCTTAGTGTTCCACAAACCACTGTTTTTATTGCATCGAGACGTCCATACTCAACAGCACACAGCATGGTGTGCATTTGTGACCACTCAGTGTCGACTCAAAGCTGGCTTGGCCAACAGTTCATCCTTCGCCTCATCTAACGTTTTAATGAAACATGTACTTCCTTTTTTTGCTGTCAGGGATCACAATGTTAACATTGCAATTAGTTAAACTGGAATGGGGAAAAAGAAACAAGACATTTTCTTGAAGTTAATGAACATACCATCAAAGAGAAGCTTTGAGTCTTTGTTTTGAATCCATCTATAAGTTTGGATCTAGTTAACAATGATCGCAGAGAATGATTTGTTAAAGTGAAAGATGTTGACTAGGGTTACATTTTAAGAAGAATGACTGAAACCACATGTCAAATATTGGGATCCGATTTCCCACTGTACTGTGAACTGAACCTATGATCAATGGAAAAATGAAATGAACTGGATATTTGGACAAAGGTTAAGTTTTTAACAAGAAAAGAAAGATGTGGCCTTGGCACTGCTAATTCTTATTAGACGCAGTATCAGGTGTGAATATTTTTGGTGCTAGAGGGTCCAACAATTAGTCACTTTTGGAAAGTTTGGAAATGTTGTTAAAATTTGTCAGAAAGGTATTAACAGGAAAAGATAGGATAGATAAAGATAATCTTACTCCCATTGGTCAGGGATTCTGGAACTAGTCTGAGAATTATTGCCAAGATTAGAGTGGTGCTGGAAATACACAGCAGGTCAGGCAGCATCAGAGGAGCAGGAAGATTGACATTTCGGGCAGATCCCTTCATCACGACCCTCATTCCTGATGAAGGGCTTTTGCCCGAAACGTTGATTTTTCTGCTTCTTGGATGCTGCCTGACCTGCTGTGCATTTCTAGCACCCCTCTAATCTTGGCAATAATCTCCAGCATCTGCAGTCCTCACTTTCAACTGTGAATTATTGCCAGACCATTCAGGGAAGATGTTAGGAGGCACTTTTGCACATAAAGAATGGCAAAGGTTTGGCACTCTCTTCCACAAATGGCAGTGGACGCTGGATCAACTGCTAATTCTGAATCTGAGGTAGATAATTCTTTTAAGAGATATGGGCCAAAGGCAGGTACATGGAGTTGGACTACAAATCAGCCATGATCTCACTGAATGATGGAAGAGGCCTGAGGGCTGAATGGCCTACTCTCTCTCCTATAGGAGCCCTATAGTTGTATTAGAGGCAATTCAGAGGAGGCCCACTAGATTGATTCCAGAGATGAAGGGTTTACCTTATGAAGAGAGATTGAACAGTTTAGGCTCTTGCTGTCTGGAGTTGAGAAGAATGAAAGGAGATATAATTGAGGCATAGATGATGCTAAAAGGGATTGACAAAATAGAGAAAGGTTGTCTCCTCACATGGGGCAATATAGATTGAAAGGTCATAGTTCTAGGTTAAGGGATAGCAGATTTAAAACAAAGATGAGAAATTACTTCTCTCAAAGATTCATGAATCTGTGGAATTCACTTAACCACATAACATTCCATCTGGCCGTGTGAAAATCCTATTTGTTCCTCCAGTCTTCTAGAGTCTGCACACTTGAAAATTATGACAGAGTGAACAGCTGCAAGTCCAAACACTGATCCTTGTGGTACTCCACTAATCATAGACTATAGAATGATCCATTTAACTATGTTTGCATTATGTCAACTGATCGTAAATCCATGTCAGTATATTGCCTCTATCCCAATTGCCATAAATTGCAGATGAGCAACGGCTCTCACCCATCTATTCTGCAACTGAGATTTGTAAAAATCTCCAACAGGTTTGCTGCCTCTATTCCAACAGATGTCCATTTGTCACATCCTTTATAATAGATTCTAGTGTCTTACATAGTACTGATGTCAAGCTGACATATGTAGATCCTCACTCTTCCTCTTGCCTTTTTCTTAAATAGGGTCCCATGTGCATCCTTCCAATCTACAAGCACCATTCCAGGATCTATGGACCTTTGAAAAATGACAACCAATGCACCCACACTCTCTATAGTAACCTATTTCAGCACCCTGGGATATAAACTATTGAGTCCCAAGGATTGTCAAATTTCAGTCCTGTTAAATTCTTCAACACCACTATTTTTAAAAAAAATTTCTGGTCCTCATTCTCATTGCTCTCTTGGTCTCTACTTCCAGATTTCTTGCATCTTCTTCTATGAAGAAAGTTTGCTCTTTCTCTACTCCTGCCTTTAATGGAACCAAATTTGTCGTTGCTAATATTTTGTTTCTATATAGCTACACAAAGTTTTACTTTTATGTTTTTTACTTATATGCATTCATGTTCTATTGTCTCTTTCTAAATCAGTGTCTTTGTCTTCCTTTGCTGTCGTCAGGTTACTACACTTGTGACAATTTTATAAGCTTTCTCCTTTGATCTCATACAATCCCTAATCTCCCTTCTGTTGACTCACTTTAACCCACTCCGGTTGGGCTTTGGTATCTTGAAAGAATTATATATGTATGTATTATAAACTATGTATTATTTAAATACTAACCATTGCCTGTCTTTATCATATCTTTTAATGTAGCTCACAAATCCACCATAGCCAACTTGTCCTTCATGTCATCATTGTTTCTTTTGTTTAGACTGAAGACTCTAGTTTCGTATTGAATTACATTTCTTTCAAACTTAAATGAAAAACTCTATATTATGGTCATTCTTCCCTGAAAGGTTATTTTACAATGTGAGGATTTAATCCTTTCACACTACGTAGTACTAGATTTAAAGTTGCCCATTCCGTAGATCTTCTGAAACAATACCAACATCTCATACACATTCTAGGAATTCTTACTTCACGGCATTAGTGCACAGTAAATTAATCCAGTCTAAATGTAGACTGAAATCACCCATGACTATTGCATTTTCTTTGTTACATGATGTACACAATGTACACTACATTACCACTATTATTTGGTGGCCTATAAACAATCTCTAGGAGAAAGTGAGGACTGCAGATGCTGGAGACCAGAGTTGAAAAATGTGGTGCTGGAAAAGCGCAGCAGGCCAGGCAGCATCCGAGGAGCAGCAGAATCAACGTTTTGGGCATAAGCCGAAACATCGATTCTCCTTTTCCAGCACCACACTTTTCAACTATAAACAATCTCTACCAATGTTTGCAGTCACTTGTTTTTTCTCAACTCCACTCAAATGTATCATACATCTTGTTCTTCCATTCTAATATCTTCACTTGTGCTTAGACTCCATAGCCGATTATCTCGAAAGGTGGTAAGCTGCCTTCTTCAACAACTGTGACCTACATGCACAAACATGCACAATGACATTAGTTCATAATTTTGACCTAGCAATTTTTAAGGACTGGCAATAGTTTCAATAACTCCATTCAAACCCCTCCTACGAGTAGCAGTTATGAGGTTGGTGAATTGATTGCACTCTGTAATTGTAATAGAGTGCCCAAGAATCTGAATATTCAAAAGATAGTCAACATTTTTTTAAATTTATTCACAGGATATGGCAGTCACTGGCTAGCATCGGCCAGCATTGCCCAGAGAGCAGTTAAGGGTCAACCAGATTACTATGGGTCTGAAGTTCATGTAGAACGAACCAGGTAAGAGTAGCAGTTTCCTAAAGGAAATTTTAGAACAAGATAGATATTTCCAACAATTGACAACCGTTTCCTGGTCATTATTAGAATTACAATTAGAGAATGTCACGTGTACTCAAGTATGGGGTAGAGTGAAAAATGTACAATATTACCTAGTTACAAAATGTCAGATACAAATTAGAAAAATAAGGACATAAAGTTAAATGTTCAGTATTAGAGGACTTCTAAAACAGGAAGTCCATGCTGGGTTTCATCTCAGAGCTAGGAGTCCATCGAGTCGGACCCCGCTGGGCCTCACCCCCAGGCCAGGAGTCCATCGAGTCGGACCCCACTGGGCCTCACCTCCAGGCCGGGAGTCCATCGAGTCGGACCCCGCTGGGCTTGACCTTGAGGCTGGGAGTCCCTCGAGTCTGCGCTGGCTCAACTCTCCACTATTGATCCCGTCTGAGGATTGGAGGTAAGTCGAGAGAAAATAAAGAAAAAGAAAATAAAACAACAAAGAGGAAAAAAAAAGAAAAGGAATGGACGAGCTCAGTCTTTGGATCCTGCTGCACCACCATCTTGCCTCATGTTAGAAGGGTTTAGACTCTTATTTCCAGATTATTTTTTATTGAATTCAAGTTCCACTATCTGTCATGGTGGGATTTAAACCTAGGTCCCCAGAACATTTCTGAGTTTTTTGATTAATAGTCTAGCAATAATACCAGTAAGCTATTGCCTTCCCTTTTAGGGAGGACAGGCAAAAAAGTAAGGAGATGGAGTAGTGCTGATAAGTAAGGATTGCAATTGTTGACATTTGCACATATTTGTTGCCCTTATTCCTTTAAATGGTAGCGGGTTTGGAAGATACTTTTAAAGTGTCTGGTACAATTGTTGAATTGCAATTTGCAGACATTAGACATTGTGTCACCGTGCACCAGTGGTGGAAGGATGAGATGTTAGAGGTGGTGGATGGGACTTCAATATAAACAGGGTGTTTTGTTCTGGATGGTGTTGCTGGATTAATCCAGGCAAATAGAGATTATTCCATCATGCTCCTCTCTTGTGCCTTGTAGACAGCTGATAGGCTTTAAGGAACTAGGAGAGTTAGTCACTACTGAATTCCCACTCCTGACCTGTTCTTGTAACCGCTATATTTATATGATCGGTTGAGTTCAATTTATTGATAACAGGGGGTTCAGTGATGGCAATGTCCACCAAGCATCAAAGGATGAAATTTAGATTTCTCTGTTGGAGATGGTCATTGCTTGGCATATGTGTGGCACAAATGTTATTTGCCCTCATCAGCCCAAGCATCAAGGTAGTCAAAGTCCTGCTGCATATGTACATTAATTGCTTCAGTATCTGAGGAGTCACAAATGGTGCTGAACATTGAAATCATCAGCAAAAATCTTTATTTCTGACCAGATAATGGAGAGAAGGTCATTCATGAAATAGCTGAAGATGGTTGCACCGAGGACACTATCTTGAGGAATGCCTTAAATAATGCCCTGTGATTAAGATGACTGACTCAGCTGCCATGCTGAATGGCTAGCTGCTTTCTCTTCTGTCAGTGGCATCAATGCCTCTGTGCTTTGGGGCAAACTTAGAATCATAGAATCCCAACAGTGCAGATGGAGGCTATTCAGCCCATTAAGTCTGCACCGACCCTCCAAAGAGCATCCCACTCACACCCACTCTCCAGCCTATCCCCATAACCCCGCATTTAGTATGGCTAACCCAACTTGCCTATGTATTCGTGGACACAAAGGGATAATTTAACATAGTCAATCCCACCTAATCTGCATCTCTTTGGACTGTGGGAGGAAACTGGAGCACCTGGTGAAAATCCATGTAGACACAGGGAGAACGTACAAACGCCATACAGGCAGTCACCAAAGACTTGAATCCAATCCAAGTCCCTAACACTTTTAGACTGCAGTGCTAACCACTTGAGCCTTAACACCTTTCCCATTGGCTGGCATTTGAGTGCTGGCTTTTGGACATCTGAATATAATGGGAGAAAGTGAGGACTGCAGATGCCGGAGGTCAGAGTCAAAAAGTGTGGCGCTGGAAAACCACAGCAGGTCAGGTATCATCCAAGGAGCAGGACAGTCGGTGTTTCGGGCAGAAGCCCTTCATCAGGAATGTCATCCATTAAGGCTGGTTTGGGGAAATGGCAATCTTGCTGGGTGCAGTTCCTCAACAAGAATAGATATGTGATAGCCTATTTTATAGGTACTTTTTCTAGCTCTTGCTTTGTTTGGGTTGAGACAGAAGACACGCGAAAGAGGACGGCTGAGTTATGGATGCAGCAGCTCAAGGTACCCCAAAAGCAAAAGTCAAAAACCATCATGCACCTAACCCCTTCTTGCAGAACCTTGGCTGGCGGTTTCCAAATCTAACACTTTATTGCCATATTAATTACCTGATAGAACCCAGTGTGACACTGGTGCACCAGAGTCCCCATGCTGAACAGTCAAGTTCCATAGGGTCTTGATGGTTAGTGCCCAGGTTGAGTGGCACAATGACTCAAGATGACAAGGGCACTTCAGCTAGTGCTGTTGACTCCTTGGATTGTTCTTTCTTTGGAACCTCCACCTTGACTTTACTACCATGGGGTGGGGGGAGCTGGCCCTGCCACGAGGTTGGGATTGAAATAACATCACTTTAAAAGGTCATTGGGACATGCAAACTTCACCACCACAGTAAGGTGATGATCCTCACAGAAAACACATAGAACACCCACCAACTCTTCCTGCAAGCCTGGCTGAATTTCCTCCCAGCCTATTTCCTGCAAGGAGACTATTTCATTGTTTCAGTTTGTTTCTCCTTGCATCAGTCTGGTGATAGCATCTTCCATAGCAATATCCACGATCGAGAGTTCTTTCATCTGAAGATTCGCTTGCAACATGGTTGACCAGGCCTTTTACCATTTCTGCCCTCACCCGGTCCCTTCCAGAATCCTTGTCTTCCATCCCCTCAGCTTCCAATTTAACAGATTATCCTCTATCATTTCATCACTTCCAATATGACGACATCAGCAAAAACATCTTGCTTCTTTGTTGAGAGCTCCAAAGGAACTCCGCAACATCCTGATCCACTCTTCAATGACTCATTAACACCATTTCCTTCCTAAAACAGTTTGCAAGCAAACAAGCTTGTCCTTTTATCACCTTAATTTCCCTCCATCCATACATCCCTTCCAAATGAAAGAGAGATTTAGTTGTACTTTTTCCAATTTAGCATAATATATTCACTGCGCAAGATGTAGACGCTCTCCATCAAGAAAATGAGATGAGTGATCACCACATGTAGTATCTCTGTCCAATCTGCAGGCAGGGTGAAACTTCCAATAGCTTGTCAAATCAATTCTCCATTGTAATCTTATTCTGACTTCTGGGAAGCCTTCAGAAATGAGATAATGAGAGTCCAGAAACAATATATTCCTGTTAGGGTAAAAGGAAAGGCTGGTAGGTATAGAGAGTGCTGAACAACAGAAGAAATTGAGGGTTTGGTTAAGAAAAAGAAGGAAGCATATGTCAGGTACAGACAGGATAGATCAAGTGAATCCTTAGAAGAGTATAAAGGCAGTAGGAGTATACTTAAGGAGGAAATCAGGAGGACAAATAGGGTTAAGGAGAATCCAAATGGTTTTTACAAATACATTAAGGACAAAAGGGTAACTATGGAGGGAATAGGGCCCCTCAATGATCAGCAAGGTGGCCTTTGTGTGGCGCCGCAGAAAATGAGGGAAATACTAAACGAGTATTTTGCATCAGTATTTACTGTGGAAAAGGTTATGGAAGATATAGAACGTAGGGAACTAGATGTTTTCAAGGCACCTTGAAAAATGTCCGTGTTAGAGAGGAGGAAGTGCTGGATGTCTTTAAATGCATAAAGGTGGATAAATCCCCAGGATCTGATCAGGTGTACCCTAGAAGTCTGTGGGAAGCTAGGGAAGTGATTTCTGGGCCCCTTGCTGAGAAATTTATATCACTGATAGTCACAGGTGAGGTGTCAGAAGATGGGAGGTTGGCTAATATGGTGCCACTATTTAAGAAAGGCGATAAGAAAAAGCCAAGGAACTATAGACTGGTGAACCTGACGTCAGTGGTGGGCAAGTTGTTGGAGGGAATCCTGAGGAACAGGTTGCACATGTATTTGGAAAGGGAAGGACTGATTAGTCAACATGGCTTTGTATGTGGGAAATCATGTCTCACAAACTTGATTGAGTTTTTTGAAGAAGTAACAAAGAGGATTGATGAGGAGAGCAGTAGACATGATCTGTATGGATTTCAGTAAGGCGCTCGATAAGGTTTCCCATGGTAAACTGGTTAGCAAGGTTAGATCACACAGAATACAGGGAGAACTATCCATTTGGATACAGAACTGGCTAGGAACATAGAAGGCAGAGGTGGGTGATGAAGTGTTGCTTTTCATTGGGGAGGCTGGTGACCAGCGGTGTGCCACAAGGGTCAGTGCTGCGTTCACTGCTTTTAGTCATTTATATAACTGAATTGGTTGTGAACATAGGAGGTACAGTTAGTAAGTTTGCAGATGACACTAAAATCAGAGGTGTAGTGGACAGCGAAGAAGGTTACCTCAGAATACAACAGGATCTTGATCAGAAGGGCCAATGGGCCAAGTATGGAGTATAATTTTGATCAATATGAGGTGCTGCATATTGGAAAGGCAAATCAGGCAGGACTTATACACAGAATGATAAGGTCCTGAGGAGTGTTGCTGAACAAAGAGACTTTGGAGTACAGGTTCATAGTTCCTTGAAAGGTGCAGATAGATAGGATAGTGAAGGTAGCATTTGGTATGCTTGCCTTTATTGGTCAGTGCGTAAAGTACAGGAGTTGGGAGGTGATGCTTTGGCTGTACAGGACATTGATTTGGCCACTATTGGAATACTGCATGCAATTCTGGTCTCTATGTTATCAGAAGTATGTTGTGAAACCTGAAAGGTTCAGAAAAGATTTACAAGGATGTTGCCATGGTTGGAAGATTTATAGGGAAAGCTGAACAGGCTGGGGCTGGTTGGCCTGGAGTGTCAGAGGCCAAAGGTAACCTTATGGAAGTTTATGAAATGAAGGGCATGGATAGGGTAAATAGACAAGGTATTTTCCCCAGAGTGGGGTTATCAAAAGCTGGAGGCATAGGTTGAAGGTGAGAGGGAAAGATTTAAAAGCGACCTGAGGGGCAACATTTTCACACAGAGGGTAGTGCATGTTTGAATGAGCTGCCAGAGGAAGTGGTGGAGGCTAGTACAATTACATCATTTAAAAGGCATCTGAATAGGCATATGAATAGGAAGGGTTTAGAGGGATATGGGCCAAATGCCAGAAAATGGGACTAGATCTATTTGGGGCATCTGGTCAGCATGGATGAGTTGGCCCAAAGCGTCTGTTTCTGTGCTGTATATCTCGATGACTCTATAACTCCTGCATTCAAAAAGGCAAAAAGAAGGAAGCCATTGGCCAATTAACTTAACATTGTCATAGAGACAATGTCAGAAACTACGATGTAAGATGTTATGATAGGTTATTTGGATAAGTTCAAGATAACCAGGTATAGTTAATACTTTACCAAAGGAAAATCATGTTTAACCCATTTACTGGAATTCTTTGAAGTGACTAACATGTGCTGTAGATAAAGATGAATGAATGGATGCATTGTACTTAGATTACCAGGAGGCATTCGATCAGGTGTCACATGAGTAGACAGTAGAGTAGCTTTCATTTGTCATTTCTATCATACACAACTTATACAGTAAAAAAAAAAGAGACAGCGTTCCTCCAGGACCAAGGGTGCTACATGGATAGCACAAACTACACAATCATATAACGCATAAAGTGCAAAACATGTGAGTTACATTGTAATAGAAGAATGATTAATTAGATATTTTTCTAGCAGCAATTCGAAGTTGTGCAAAGAATTTCAGATGGGAAAGAGTCCAATCATACTGTGATAAGGAACCTGATGGCTTGGGGGAAGAAACTGTTGCACATTCTGACTGTGAGAGACCAAATGCTCAGGCATCTTCTGCCAGATGGCAGGAGAGAGGAGTCTGAGTGAGGAGTTTGTTGGGTCTTCCACAATGCTCTTAGCCTTTCGGATGGAGCATGATGTGTAAATGTCTGTAATGGAGGGAAGAGAGACTCTGATCATCTTCTCAGCTGTCCTCACTCTCCAGTGTAGGGTCTTATGATCAGAGATGGTGCAGTTCCCGAACCAATCAGTTATGCAGCAGCTCAGGGTACTATCAAAAAACCCTCGTAGAATGTAGTGAGGATGGAGGGTGAGAGGTGGGCTTTCCTCAGCCTGCGCAGAAAGTAGAGATGCCCCTGGGCTTTCTTGGTAATGGAGCTGGTGTGGAGGGTCCAGGTCCAGATCAAAGGTTCTTGCAGAAATCAAAAGCTCAGAGTATAGGCGGTAACATATTCACATGGATAGAATATTGACTAGTTAACAGGAAGCAGAGGATAGGAATAAATGAGTCAATTTCAGACTAGCAAGATGTCATATCTCGTAGACCACAGGGGTTGGTGCTGGCGCCTCAATACTTTATAATTTATATAAATGATTCAGATGAAGGGATTGAATAAATTGTAGCTGCATTTGCTGATGACACAAAATAAGGTAGGAAAATGAGTCGTGAAGAGGGCATAATGGACATAGATAGGCTAAGTGCGTAGACAAAGATCTGGCAAATGGAGCACAAATATGGAGAAGTGTGAAATTACCCATTTTGGCAAAAAGAATAAATAAAGCATATTAGCTAAATGGAGAGAGGTTGCAGAGGTCTGAGATGCAGAGATCTGGGTGCCCTAGTGAATGAATCACAAAGTTCACATGCAGACACAACAAGTAGACAGGAAAGCTAACCAAGTTTTGTTTTAGTGTGAGAGGGAATTGAATACAGTAGGGACGTAATGCTTCTGGTATATATGACACTGGTGAGAGTGCATCTGAAGCACAGTGTACAGTACTGGTTACCATACTTATGGATGTATGGTAATGAGTTGAGAGCAGTTAAGAGAAGGCTTACTGGGTAATACCTGGAATGATTGCCTTATGCAGAAAGGCTAGACAAACCTGGCCTATATTCTCTGGAGTATAGAAGAGAAGGAGTTGACTTCATTAAAATACACTAGATTTTTAGGGGACTTGACTGGCTGAATGTGGAAAAGATGTTTCTGCTTATGGAAGAAACTAGAACCAGGGTCATAAAATCATACAATCCTTACAGTGTGGAAGCAGGCCATTTGGCCGATCAAGTCCACAGTGACCCTCTGATAAGCATCCCATCCAGACCCACCCACCTACCCTATCCCTGTAATGCTGCATTTCCCCTGGCTAATCCACCTAGCCTGCAGATCCCTGGACACTATAGTCAATTTAGCATTAATAATCCACCTTAGCTACACATCTGTAGATTGTGGAGAGGAAATCCACACAGACATAGGGAGAAGGTGCAAACTCCACACAGACAGTCGTCCAAGGCTCGATCAAACCTGAGTCCCTGCCATTGTGAGGCAGCAACAGTGCTACCCACTGAACCACTAAATTTAGTAAATTTACTAATTGAGTTTTTTTGCGGGGAGATGTGGAGGAATGTTGTGCAGATTGGTAGCTTGCATTTGGATTCATGTCATCTGGGATACTTGTCCAACATCTTGCAGCTTCATCAGTCTATACCGTGTTGAATTTAGTTTGCTACTTTAATATGGGAGGACTGTTTACCATCAAACAGGGGAGTCAGATCATCTCAGATTACTGTCACTGTGGATAATTGAGTTCTATGCCCTATTTGCAAAAACTATCAATGCAAATTTTATCTGAAATTTCATTTCAAATATAAAATCTATTCATAAATGATACAAAAATATAAATCAAATCTAAATAAATGGATACATTGCCTAGGGCAGAGCCACTGCACATCATATTGCCAGCTTGAAGTTTGTACTTCTCAGCTGATATAATCAGTGTATTCATAACATAATTACACTGCCAGTTTGCCAAAGCAAGCTTGTAAAGAAAACAATAGCAAAGTAGCTGCTTATTACAGGAAGAGTCTTCTGCCAGACTGTGCACTGAAACCCACAGGTCTCTCCATTCAGGATGGCAAACGATTTTGCTGTTTTTCCTTAGTCTGTACAGATTTTCTCCAGCCACTTCGGCAGGTTAATCAATGATGACCATTTGTGCCATTAAAAGAACTATATGTATGCAGAATCTTTCAGATGTTCAACTTGAAGCAACTGACATTCAATATAATGAGGAATAACTAGCATGAATGGAGCGAGAGAGAGAGAGAGACAATTGTGAGATTATACATTGCCTACAGTGGTCAGGGTGGATGCAACTGGTGCCTTCTCCCATCCTGCTTCATTGTATGTCCAAATATTACTTTGTACCCTACTTATATAACAGCACTGCCTTCCAACAATGCAGCCTCCATCCTTTTTTTCTGACTGCAGGGAGGCTGAGGCCTCAGGTCAACAATGTAACATTTGCATTGTTCTGTGTGCAGTGTCTCCCAATTGAACAGAGAGTTAACCGGATTAGTCAGGTAAATAGTCTGGGTACAAGTACACATCAGAGACTGTGTATTCTTAGCAAGTAGGCCACAGCTTTAAGAAACTCAACACAATCCAGAATAAGGCAGTTTGCTTGACACCAACCCATCAAAAACTTTAAGCATTCATTCCTTCCACCACCAGCATGCAGTGGCAGCAGTGCGTATCACTAGAGGATGTATTTCAACAGCTCACCAAGGCTCCTTCCAAACGTGCGTTTACTACCATCTAGAAGAACAAGAGTAGCCATTTGGTGGAAAGGCGACTACCTCCAAGTTCTCCACCAAATCACATACTTTTACGTCAGGATGGTATATCACCATTCTTTTGACACTGACGGATTAAAATTCTGGACTTCCCTCCTGAGCAGCATTGCAGATATGCATACACCAGGTGGACTATAACATCTCAAGATGGCAGGTGATCACCATCTTAATAAATTCTGGCCTTGACAGCAATGCCAACCATGCCCTATGAACAGTTCAAACCAAAATCTCTAAATATTCCCCAAGACCATTAATCGTAGGAGCAGAAGTAGGCCATTTAGCCCATTGATTTTATTCCACCATTCAAGATGATCATGGCTGATCCAATAATCCTCAACTACACTTTCCTGCATTTTCCCCATAACCCTTAATTCCCTGACTGAATAAATATCTGTCTATCTCAGCCTTGAATATACTTGATGAGTGACTAACCTTGATAATCTCCTGCGGTTAATAGAAAATCCACAGAATTACTCCCCTCACAAAAAAAAATTCACCTTCATCTCTATCTTAACACAGCATCATTAAATGGATGAGTAAAACGACAGCTCTTGCAACTTGATTATACGGTGTCTTTTTTTCACCAATTAATAAAATAACACAGCTCCTCCTAGAGTTTTTCCCTGCCTGGTTGATGCTGTACGTCACAACTTAAAAAAAAAAGGGTTGCCCGTTTAAGAAAGAAATGGCTTTAAGAAACATTTTTTCTCTGAAAGGCTTGAGTGTCTTTAGAATTCTTTTTCTCAAAAGGCAATGGACGTAGAATCTTTAAATATTTTTAAGGCAGAGGTAGATAGCTTCCTGATTACCAAGAGATGAAAGATTATTGGGAGTATGCAGGAATGGAGAGTATCTTGAAAAGCTGAGAGACCTACTCTTGTTCCTTGTTCAACTCGTGTTCAACAATTTCATAGCTGATTTCTGAAAAATGGGGCAATATTATGATTCTGCTGTCGTTGCTTGCACCTCCTGGAAACCCAACTTGTGTTTCTTTTTCTATCACATTACCCTCATCCTTTCTTCCTTCCTGTCTTTCCTCTTTTGCTGTTTCCTTCCACCTTGCTTTGTACTTGCTTAAAACCAGTTACTGGTGAAAGATTAACTTGGCTTGTATCTCTACAGACTTTGCGCAAATTCATGGAGCTGCTTCTGATACAATAAACTTCCCTTGTCCCACTATGCTTCAGTTGTCAAAGTTGCAAACTCTAAGCTTCTTTCTTTCAACTTCTCTGTATCTCTCTTTACTTTTAGACAGTTCATAAAATGCCTGTCTGACCAAGCTACTGATGCCTTGGGATGCTTTGCCACATTAAATGTACTATAAAATATGCAACTTATTGTTAATAGTCTATACTACACTTTGTAATACGGGAAAATCATTATCAATGTGGTAATAATTTAATCATTTTATATTATATCAAGGTCTCAATTTTAAATGGATAATTACCCACCACTTCTCCATGCCAACGCAAAGTTCTACAAATCTCAAAACAAAAATGGCAAACAACGATCAGCACATTGCACCAGCAGATGGAGCTATAATGGAGAAAAATAGAAATTTCTATAGGAAGGAGTTGTACTGAACAATATTGTTTAACTCAGCTGAAATGATCAAACCCAATGTACACCTTGATTAAGCTAAATTGTTTTGTTTCATGTGGCTCAGTGCACCACAATATGATGGAATTACTGCTAAGTCACAAGGAAGCAGTATCATACTATTTTCCAAAGCACATTGTTTGATATTACTCATATAAGTATTAAAAAGTGATTTTGATGTGAATCCTTTATTTGAAGACAAAGACATGTTCACTATTTGCATGCTTTATCATTGGTGCAATGGTTTGAGTAACACAAGCACAAAATGCGCTCTCAAGGTGGAGTGACTCTGTCTGCCTGGTTATATAAACAAAACTTCTCATTTCTGGAAAAAAAAGACTCCAAATATTAAATTGGAGCTACAGTTCTCCACTTACTGGGCCACTGTGAGGAAATTAGTTTTATACCTTTAAGTGAGGAAAATATGAGGGGAAGCTTCTTCTGCCAGTTCTTTGTGATACTGGCAATATTCATCCATCAGCCTTGAGAGCTGCATGGTAAATGCACAATGAAGAGAGAAGAACTGCAATAAAAAGTGTCCTGTATAAAATTTGTTTGTCATTACAGTCATAAAATCCTTAGTGTGGAAGTAAGCCATTCAGCCCTTAGAGTCCACACCGACCCACTGAAGAACATGCCACCCAGACTCACCCCCTACCATGTAACCTTGCACTTCCCATGGCTAATCCACCTGGCCTGACACTATAGTCAATTTAGCATGACTAATCTACCTAAGCTGGACATCTTTGGACTGTGGGAGGAAGTCAGAGCACCCAGAGGAAACTCACATAGATATAGGGAGAATGTGCAAATTCCACACTTTCTAGATCACCATTCTGATCACTTTCTAAAAATGACTAACTGTTGAATATTCATTTTGAGGGATCATCGACTAAATTCAATTAAGTGCTCAACAATGAAATGCCCAACTTACCCCACATCAATGAGTGAGAACCATCATCTATTTAAATTACAAAAATTTAAATTGACTTTTTCGACATGGCACTTTTACAGTGATATACAAAAACAGTATGGTACTACAGTGTTTGAAGCCTGAATGACCATCTGAAAAAAGTGGATTGTGTGTTTTCAAGGTGAATTTTCTCTCGCAGAAGTTATATGGTTTAAATTCACCCTGATCAAAACCACTTTTATTTGTCTCTAAGATATAATGCAGGAGTACTTGTGCAAGAACACAAACTCTCTGTAATTATTTTTGACTACTCAGTTGGCGTTCAGTTAGCTCACTTGTCTGGATGACTGGTTTGTGATGCAGTTACGCCAAAAGTGTGGGTTCAATTCTCTTATCCGTGGAAAGCCCTCCTTTTCAACTATTCGACTCGCCTGAGGTGTGGTGACCCTCGGGTCTAACCACCACTAGTTGTCTCTCTCTAATAGGAGAGCAGCCCTATGGTCATCTGGGATCATGGCAACTTTAATTTTTTCTAAACTTAATTTCAGAACAAAGATGTCTGGTTAATTACATAGTTAACTTGCTAATGTTTTTAATTTAAGGTTATGGAAAAATAGGTGATGATCATTAATTTTCTGAGAACACATACATAGGGAGAATATGTAACTTCGAGGGTGGAATGAGAGGGTAAAGATGAAGAAACTCACCATAAAAGATATATGTGTCACAATTTCAATCTTTTCATCTGGCTGGGAATCTACTAACATTCATGCGCTTCAGCAAAATTCCCTTTCCTATTAATATGACATTTTTGTTTGTTTGGCGTATCACTTTTTTTTCTCCCTTGGAAAACAGCTTGCAGCTTTGAAAGAATTCATAGGCTGATCAACAAGCTGTTGAGCAATGTCATCAACACCTAGTGGTCAACAAGTCCTGGAGTGGCATTTGAACCTGGGGCGGCATTTGAACCTGGGGCCTTTAGCTCAGCAGCTGGTGTTAACAATTCAGACTTCAAAAGTTCCTCACATGTGTTTTTGAAAGAAAAATAAAACTTCCCTTTTTTTTACAAAAGGAAAATCACTGTCAAGCTTTGGTACTGAATTTGTCACAATTAGTTTCTTATCTTAATTCACGCTGCGCTCAGGTTATTTTCCTTTGTTTCAACATCCTTGCCTCCAACATAATGTCATAATTAGAATTACTCTGACAATTCAATGTTCAAAACTTCACAATTTTATAGTTCCTGTTGCAGGTTGGCATCTCCATGAGACTATGAGCAAGAGAAAACTCAGCCATATCCACATGGTTTTCAAAAGCATTGCTTATTTTCCATGATCAACATCTCAGAAAGTGTGTGTGGACTTGCAAAATATACTAAGTTAAATGCCATATAATTAGCTTGTTAGCAAAGTTGAGTTCCATGAAATAAGAGTGACACTGTGGCAAGGAAACGAAGTTTGCTCAGTCACAAGAGACAAAGTAGCAGTAAAAAGCAGGTTTTCCAACCAGAGGTTTTCTTCCAGCAGTTGATACTAAGAGCACTAAGTTATTTATTTTATTTATTAATTTATTTTAATGACTTAGATCTAGATTAAATTTAATGCAGAGGAGAAGTGATGCAGTTTATCGGTAAGAAAAGTAATATGAATAAAAAGGTATAACCCAAAAGCCATTGTATAATGAAGAGATTTGTAAAAATCATTGAAGATTGCAGGGCAAGTTAAAGAGTGGTTAAAAAGGATCTGGGGTTTTAAAAACTGAAGTACATGGTACAAGAGCTAGAACATTATGGTGAACATTTATAACGCACTGGTTTGGTCTCAACTAGACTATTGTTATCAATTCTGGGCATCGCATTTTAGGATATATGTGAAAGGCTTAGAGAAAGTACAGAAAATAATTACAAGAATAGTTTCACAGATTAGATTACTTCAGTTATATGGTGCGACTGGAGAACCTGGGGTTGTTTTCCTTGAGGAAGGTTGAATGGAGATTTTAATGGAAGTATTCAAAATTATCAAGGGTCTGCATAGATTAGGTCGCGAAAAACCGTTCCCTTTGGTGGAGGAGTTGAGAATCACAGGACATGGATTAGTGTCATTGGCAAGGTAACCAAAAGGAAACATTAGTAAACTTTGTTTTAAAAAATGTAGCATTTCTGAGAAGGTTGAAGAGATTCAAATAGCAATTTTCACAAGTGAATTGGATAAACTCTTGAAGATAAGGAATTATCAGGGTTACAGCAATGGGGGATAGGAGACTAGCTCAACTGCTTTTGCAAACAGATGGTGCAGACCTGATAGGCTGATTAGCCTTCTGCATTGGAACTGGTCCATGATCCGAAAACTTCCTGCCTGGAATTTTTAGGAAAAAGTCATTTCTGAATGTTATGCATGATAGAACGCCCAACACAAATGCTCAAATAGAAAAACATGGTAGATATACAAATCAGTAATAACATTTATTTTATTTATTCAAATACTATGTGGGCCAATGTTTTTGATTTCAATGCACAGTCAACTGATGAATTGCTTGTGTCTGCACAAAAAGAGAGTTTTGGACAACTGGTGTTTCTGAACAATAGATTTTCAGACAGGAGAGGTTGTACCATATTGAATGGGGAGATGATGTTTTGGTGTCTTGTAGTGCACATCTGACAGCAATATCTACTATTAACTGCACATTATATTCAGCTAAAGTTGCTGTTGGGGTTTCACATTAATAAGTTAACATTTTTCGCCATACTTACAATGGACCAGAATTTACTGTAAAAGTAACAGTTATATTTTTATTTCAATTTGGTGAAAAGCCAGAAACAGGGTTAGAATAATTGTTATCTAACACAGATTTTTATTGTGCAATGTCAAATGATGATGATTCGACAACCCCACAATTTTTTGAACGTTAGGGGGTTACAAGTCCTTGTGTATTTCCAGGACAAATATTTTTATCTACTGATCACCAATTTCAATTCAAAATCCACATTAGCTTTGATATGCTGTTCAGGCACCTCCTGCTGCAAACAATTAGCATGATTAATGATACATAAATGTAAACTACTCAACACAAATGACGTGATAAAAAGAGTGTAATAGCGTAGTCATCAAGTTATTGGAATAGCAAACCAAAATTCAAATTGAAATCCAAACCTCGCTGTAAAAACATCTAAATTCAAATTAAAGAAAAATATTTTATATTAAAAAAAAATCAATAATAACAAGTCATTTACCTCTTAACTGCTCTCTAAAGTGTCCTAGCCAGGTGAATCATCAGCACACCACTTTTAAGCAGTGCATATCTAAGGATGGGTAATAAATTGGCAGAAATCCCAAGCTTAAAACGTTGAGAAGTCAATGAAGCCAATGAACACACAAGATTATTAAAATGAATGAACAGTTGAGACTGCTTTTCTTTTGAAGATGTCTTTGGCTGAAAAGATTGGCTAAGATACCAGGAAAGGGAGACAAAACACCAGCTTAACATCAAATACAAAGAACATCATTTCTGAAAATGTACTTCTGCCTCATAAGTTTAGGAATTATGTCCAACATAAAAATTTAAACTCACACGTACTAATCCAGTTCTGGAAGTCCCCACCTCCAAGCCTAGCTCGCATACAAGTTAACAAAAGTACACAACATGTGCAGTCTACTCTAAGGCAATTGTTTATATATGAAGTATCAGAGTGATACAGCACAGGAGCCGCCCATTCATCTTGCCTGTTTCAGTTCCTTTGTAGAATAATTCAATTAACCCTCACTTCCCTGCAATTTCTGCATATCCCTGTAATTATATTTTCTCTTCAAGTATTTATTCACTTTTTCTACATTTGCAACATCATCTTCACCAGTGAAGCTAAATGGAAAGAAGTCATTAAGTACCTCAGTCAAAATTTCTGCCTCCAAAAGATCTCATTGTTGGTCCCTAACTGGAACCATTCTGTCTTTGGTATGCCTTTACTAGCTAAGTGTTCCAAGATACTTTTTATTTTAGTTTTTACATTAGATATAAATTTATTCTCATACCCTCTCCTTGCCCTCATAGAGAAGAGATCTTATTTAAAATAAAAATTTCTATATTCACTTTATTATTTTCTTTCAAAACATCATGAAATCACTGCCCCAGAGTACAGTGGATGCTAGGACATTGAATACATTTAAAAGGAGAAGATAGACAGATTTATAATTAGAAATGGATTTAAGGGTTATAAATAGCAGGCAGGAAAGTGGAGTTGAGGCAGAGATGAGGTCAGCCATGATCTTATCAACTGGTGGAGGAGGCTCGAGGGGCTGAAATTCCTGCTCCTGGTTCTTAATGTTACTGTACCCACCTTATGGCTATTGCAGAATTACAGAATTCCTACAGTGGAATGGTCATTCAGGCCATTCGGCCCATTGAATCTATATTGACCCTCCGAAGATTATCCCTCCCAGACGCACAACTCCTATCGCCATAACTGCACATTTACCATGTCTAATTCATGGCCTGCACATTCCTGGACACAATGGGATAATTTAGAATGGTCAATCCACCTAACCTGCACATCTTCAGACTTGTTATTCACCTCCCTATTTTCAGTCTCATTTCAACTATCTTTAATCATCCAGAAAGATGTGGGTGTAGTCATCCCTTCCACAAGAATTCACTTACTCTGTAACAAAACCATCTCCTCTTTGAAAGTTCCTAAAGGGGAATATATTCTAAAGTTTAACAGCCTCATTTTGATGTGAGGAGGACGACACTTGATTATGAAGACCAGAATTTTGAATTAATTCATTTACCTCTCCTGCTCCCCCCTTCAGTAATTAGTTTCTTCTTCATACAATATTTCATTTTAGATTATACAGAAATTATTGCTGGAAGAATTTTTGGCATAAGTCATTTCTGTGAGCATTTCATTTTCCCATACTGTCTCTTTAAATATATCAGTAGGACTGATACTTCAGAAGAAATTTAATTTTCAGAGAAACTGGTATAATAAAATTAATCCCCTTCATTTAATAAGAGAAGGTTTGTACTCAATGTAGTAGCTATTAGATACATAATAAAACTGGAAGTTAAACATTATTCTAAACAAACAGACCATGTGAATCCCAGTTAAAATTATCAGCACACCACAATAAATATGCCAGCACTTTGAGAATAAGTCATCATGCTACCTCAGTTATTTCATTAAACTCAGAACTACCAACAAAAGCTACAAACAGCAAAGTGATGGTAAATTTGGTATTTCTGCTTTCTGAATTTCATGAAGATTCTTAGAATACTTTAATTACTTAATATATTAAAATCCATCCCAGATATTACAAAAAGATTACTTCGATTTCCCAAGGGTAGATTCAATTTATAATCTATTACCCTATAAGATTAAGGTTACTGAATTCGTGGACCACTGCTGTTTGAATAAGTGGCTTTAAAATATGCTTATTAAATAACATGCATACCTCATTTGGTTTCTGAGAACCATCAGGACTAATTCGGAAAGACCCCACTTGAATAGTTTTCTTTGGATCCACTTGTTTAATTGCCCAGTCTAGTTCAGCCACCAAGGCCCTGCAAACTTAAAATTAAAACAAAATCAAGTCAAATAAATACAAGACGACAGTTTTTACAAAAGATCAAAATGATTTTACAAATTGGCAGAGTAGCTTTCTATCCTCCATAAACTGAACCTGAAACATGCAGCTACCTCAATTTAGTGAGCTTTTCTACCATCTTTTGGCATATAAGTATATGAAAAATTGCTAAAAGTGAAATCTCAAATTATGAGAATTCCAGCTCATCTTAAACAATGAAAATATGACCAATACTTAAATGGCACAGTTGCTTAGAGACATTAAAAAAGTTCTGATTTATAAAATGGAACAGAGAGAGGAAAATAGATTGTTTTTGATATTACATCAGTACTAAACCAAAGAGATTAAGACAATGAGTTCATGAAAGATTGAGAAAACACATTGCATGTTGTTATTTATAGATATTGAGAAGGTTTAGCACTTCTGATCAGATTGTTTTAAAAGTTCATTCACAGGATGTGGATATCACTATTTAGCCATCCCTAATTGACCATAGGGCAGTTAAGAGTAAATCCTTTTGATGTATATCAAGGAGTCACATGCAGGCCAGACAAGGCAAGGATGGCAGTTTCCTTCCCAAAAAAGGACATCAGTTAACCAAAAGGATTTTCTGACAATCTACTTGTCATCATTAGACTCTTAATTCCATAATTTTACTGAATTCAAATTCCATCATCTGCCACGACAGATTCAAATCAGGTTTCCAGAATATTATCTCGGTCTCTAGATTAGTTATTTAGTTATAATACCACAAGGCCATCGACTACCTGAATCGGTGTAATGAAATTGTGAAAAGAAAAACCAACGGTTGTAGTAGAATGTTTAGCCGTTCAACAGACGAGTCAATCAACAGCTTGACATTATCACTAAGTTATGATTGTGCGAGTTTGTCTGCCTCAGTCACCCACCATCATGCAGAGGTGGTAACACAGTGACTTTACAATTGGGTGGGGAGCTGACGGAAGAGTCTGCCCAAGTGATTACAGACCCAATGGACATTCATGGATATACAGTTATGATATTATTGTAATTATGTTGACATGGCTACAGGGTGACCAAGGATGGTAACTAAATATCCAGGGGTATTTGATATTTAGGAAGGACAGGCAAACAGAGAAGAGAGATGTGATAGCACTGCTAATTATGGATGAAATCAATTTAATCACGAGGAAGGATATTGTTCAGAAAATCAAGATGTGGAATCTGTATGGTTAGTGATAGGAAATACCTAGGGGCCGAAAATATTGGTGGTACTTGTTTATAGATCCCCAAACAGATGCAAGCGAAGGCATTAAACAGGAGATTCAAGATGCATTGAGAGTACAATAGTGACCATGGATGACTTAAATCGACATATCGACCAAACTAGCGATAATACTGTGGTGGAGGATTTCCTGGGGTGCATGAGAGATTTGTTTTAGGCCTATTATGTTTGAGGATCCAACTGCCGCCTGTGGCAAGGCCTAAACAATGTAATGGGATACAAATGAACCCGAGCAAGATAGCAAACAAAGTTACATCCCACCCTGATGCACTCAATGCTTTCTATGTTCGGTTTGAGCAGAATGCCAGTGACATGTTGTCACCTACCCAAATTACCCTGGATGCACCTGTTCCCTCCATCACTGCTGCAGATGTCAAATTGGTCTTCCCGGGAGTGAACCAAGGAAAGCCATGGACCCAGACGGAGTCCCCGGCCGTGCATTTAGATCCTGTGCAGACCAGCTGGCAGAAATATTCAGTGACATCTTCAACCTCTCCCTCCTACAAGCTGAAGTCCCCACCGGTTTCAAGAAGACCACCATCATTGCAGGAGATAAGAAAACATATGCAGCGTGCCTTAATGACTACTGCCCAATGGCTCTGACCTCCATACTTATAAAGCGCTTTGAGAGGTTGGTCATGACCAACATCAACTCTTGCATCCCAGCCTGCCTTGATCCCCTGCAATTTGCCGACCAATGTAACAGGTCCACAGCCAACGCCATTTCCCCACCACTGCACTCATTCCCGAAACATCAGGAAAACAAGGAGACCTACGTCAGACTCCTGTGCATTGAATACAGCTCTGCCTTCAACATTATGCCTTCCAGGCTGATCTCAAAACTTGGGAGACCTAGGTCTCGGCTCCATCATCTGCAACTCAATTCTCAGCTTCCTGACCCATAGACTGCAATCAGTGCGAATACACATTGCACCTCCTCCATGATAACACTGGAGCCACCCTACGCGCTCTCCCCCCCATCCCGCCCCCCCCCCAGAGGACTGAAGGTTTTATGAAAAACCTAAATGCATCGTCTGAGCTGAGATGCCAGCTTTTTTTTTAAAAAACTAAAATCTTAAATTATCCCAGGAATATGACTGAAAGAAGTTCTGGGACTTGCATATTAATGTTTCGAAACCTGTAACCCATTCGAAGTGATTAAAGACTTAAAAGTAATCTAGGTTTGTTGAATATACCGCATCAGATGTATGACACTTTGATCTGCTTCCTATGATCCTGCCCCAGTAGCTACCTGACGAGGGAGCATCGCTCTGAAAGCTTATACTTCCAAATAAAGCTGTTGGACTATAACCTGCTGTTGTGAGGTTTTTTAATTCTAGAAAAAGGAAGGGAAAAATGCTTTTCTCCCAGGTGGCCTACAGCACTAGTGGTGTATCATAGGGATCAGCTATTCAAGACTTAGATGAGAGAATAAAATGCAAGTTTTCCATGTTTGCTGAGGACACAAAACTAACTGCTGTTGAGATTTGTGAGGAGGATGCAAGGCGGCTTCCAGGTGATCTAGGAAGTTGAGAGAGTTGCAGAAAACATGACAGATGTAGTACAACAATGGATAAACGTGGAGTTAAACACTGGTGTGAAATAAAGAAAGGCAGAGTGTTATTTAAATCATGATATATTTGGAAGTGGATATATGGTGGGATCTGGGTGTTCTTGTACACCAGTCAATGAAGGTAACCAGGCAGATGCCGCAAGGAATCAGGAAGGTAAATTGTATTTTGGCCTTCATTGCAAGAGACATTGAGCTCAGATGTAGAGACGTACGACTGGAGCTATACAGGATCTCAGCAAGTCCACCTCTGGAATATTGCTTCCAGTTTTGCTGTCCACACCAAAGAGAAAATATACTTTCCATAGAGGGAGCGCAGCAAAGGTTCACCAGGTTGATTCTAGGGATGGCAGGACTGTACTGTGAAGAGAGCTTGGTACAACTATGCCTGTATTCACTGGGTTGAAAAGAATGAGAGATCTGATTCAAATGTAAAGAATTCTCACAAGGCTAAGCAGACAAATGTGGAATAATGTTTCCCCTGATTAGGGAGACCAGAACTAGTGATCATAGTCTCAGGTAGGTCTTTTAGGACTGAGATGAGGAAACATTTCTTCATTCACAGGGTGGCCACTCTGTGGAATTCTCTACCGCATAAAGTTGGTTTGCTGAGTACATTCAAGAAAGAGATTGATACATTTTGAGATTTTAAAGGCATGAAGAGGTAGTTGAGAAAATAGGAATATGGCATTGAGACAGAGATTAGCCATAATCATATTGATTGGCAACACATGCTTGAAGGGCTAAAAGGCCTACTCCTGGTTTCTAAGCTTTGAAACACAATTTGTAGCCTCATGGCCTGGCACATCACCCACTTTACTGTTATCATCCAGCCAGGGGATCAACCCTAGGTCAAATGAAGAATGCAGGAGCAGCACAAGGCAGATTGAAAAAAGGTGTCAACCTGCTGAAGATCCAGTACAGGACTACTTGCATGCCAGAAAACAAACAGCAAATGAGAGTTATGCAATTGCTTAGCTATGTCTAAAAACCCAAAATGAAGCTATGAAGCGTTGCCACATCTACTTGTGAATAGCAGAGGACACAGTCAATTGAGGTGGCTCCACAAATGTCTCCATCCTCAATGGTAGGTACACCCAGCACATCAGTACAAAAAAAAGGCTTAAACATTGGCAACAATCTTCAAGCAGAGAGTGGAATGGAAGATACATTACTGCGTCTTCCAGAGTTTCCCCAACAACACAGATGCCAGTCTTCAGCTAATTCAATTCTCAATAGTCTTTCAACTCTAATATTTTTGCCACTAGCATTGAAGACATGTGCTCCAGGACTTGCTTACCCCAGTCAACATGTTCCAGTTTAGCAATGTCATGGGCATCTCCCTGCCAATATGGAAAATTGTACATAAAAAGCAGAACAAATCCAACAGGCAAATTATTATTCCATCAGTCTACTCTCAATCATGTTGAAGAGCACTTGTTGGAGGCATTGGCAAGGGCACAAAATGTTCTTTGGGTAGGGATTTCACTGTCCACCACCAGCAGCACTATTGATTGAGTCCTAAAGGACATAGCTGCTGGACTGTGTCTGTGGTGGTGAGGGAATGATAGGCGAAAAATCATACTTGACTTCAACTTTACCAACCAGCTGGTATCATCTATGTCCCATAAGTGAATAAAATAAAAACACTTGACTGTCAATGGCATTACTGTCACAAACTCCCCAAATATTAACATTGACCAAAAACTCAACTGGACTTCCTATATAAATATTGTGACTGCTGATGCAGATCAGTGGCTAAGAATGCATATGAAATGCTATGCCCCAGAAAGCAGTGCAGGCAGAGTCTCTGGGTACTTTTAAAAAAAGAGAGATGGATAGAACTCTTAAAAGGTAGTGGAATCAAGAGTTATGGGGATAAGGCAGGAACAGGATACGGATTGTGGATGATCAGCCATGACCATAATGAAAGGTGGTGCTGGCTCAAAGGGCCGAATGGCCTACTCCTGCACTTATTGTCTACTGTCTAAGAGTCCAGCAGCAAATAACTCACCTCCTGAGTTTGAACCAAGGCTGTGATAAGGTCAGAAGCAGAGTGGCTCTGGTGGAACCCAAAAAGTGTACATTATTGTAAAGCAAGTGCAGCTTGACAGTTCTGCTGATGGCCCCTTCCATCATTTATGGATTTATAGGTTAGCACTTGGGTGGGTTGGATATACCCTACTTTTTGTGTACAGGGCATACCTGGGCAATTTTCTATACGGTCAAAAAGACAGTCCAGCTGACCTGGAATAGCTTGTCTGGGAGCACAGCAGATTCTGGAGCACCAAACTTCAATACAATTGCAACATACTGTGAGGGTCTATAGCCTTTGTAGTATCTAACCTGTTCAGTCATTTTCTTGATATCACATGGAGTAAACAGAATTGGCCGAAGTCTGGCATCTTTGACGTCAGGGACCTCCAGAGGAAGCTGAGGTGGATCTCTACTTGGTACTTCTGGCTGAATATTGTTTCAAAAGCTTTAGCCTTATTGTTTGCTCTGATGTCCTACGCTCCCCCATCTTTGTGGATTCTCCTCCCCCAGCAAGTTTTTTTAATTGTTCACCATCATTCATGACTGGATGTGGCTGCACTGAAAAACAGAACTTCCGAATTTTGCATCTTCTGCACATTTAGCTACCATGCCTTCACTTGTCTCCTCTCAATCATTCTTGCAAATTGTACAAGGTGAGGCTCCAGCACAGGCCCCTGCAGGACTCCACTTGTCATATCCTGCCAAACAGACAAAGAACTACACTTACACACAATCTCTTTTCTGTCTACCAGCCAATCTCCCATCCATGCTAATATGTTACTGCCTACAACATGTACTTTTATTTTCTATACTAAACATCAATGTGGTAACGTATCAAATGCTTTCTGGAAATGCAGTGTTGAGTGGTACCCTGTTAGCCACAGCACATGCAACTCCTTCAAAGAAACATAATAAACCAATAATTAAACATGATTTCCTTTTCATGAAACATGCAAACTTTTCTTGATTGCCTTGTGCTTTAAGTTTCCAGCTACAATTCTCAAATGATCAATTCTGATACCTTTTCAAAAGATAGGCGTCAAGATAACTTGGCAATAATTTTCTGTTTTCTACTTCCCTCCATTGTTGAATTGAGGGGTCATGTTCTCGTGTTCTTCATCTTCTACTTTGATTGAACCTTTCCTGAATCTGTGGAAGTTTTAGAAAATTAAATACCAAAGCATCTACACATTGATAAACCATGTCCTTTTTTAACCCCTGAGGATGAAGTTTATCAGGATCCAGACACTTGTCATCCCTCAGATCCATCAGTTTACACAGTACTCATTTTCTGCTTATTGTACTGAAGGAAATCAATGTTTGTAGGGAAATTGTGTTGGGATATTGATGGGATTAAAGGCCAACAAATCTCCATGGCTCGATAATCTACATTCCAGGGGACATAAAGAAGTGGCCCAAGAAAAAGTGGATGGTGGTCATCTTTCAAAATTCTAAAAGCTCTGGAGCAGTTCCAATGGATTAAAGGATTGCTAATATAACCCTATTATTTGAAAAAGGAGGTTGAGAAATAACATTATAGACTACTTAGCCTGACACTGGCATTGTGAAAAATGCTAAAGCCCATTGTAAAAAAAAATTAATTGCATAACACTTGGAAAACAGTGACAGGATTGGACTCAAGAATCACAGGAAACTTGTGCTTGACAAATACATTGAGCATTTTCTGAGGAAATAACTAGTAGAGTTTTCAAGGGAAGCCAGTGGATATAGTTTACTTGGATGTTCGGAAGGCTTTTGATAAAAGGTCAAGTGACAATAAATTGCTATTGTATTCTATTGGATAGAGAACTGGTTGGCAGATAGGAAACAGCAGAGGAACAAATGGATTTTTTTTGAGCAGTGGCCAGCGACACGTGGGGTACTGTAGAGCCCAGCTTGGACCGCAGCTATTCACAATATTTTGTATTGATTTAGATGAGTGAACTAAATGTAATACCTCCATACTGCAGATAACAAAACTGGATGGGAGGGTGTGCTTTGAGGAGAATGCAGAGATCAGTTTAAGATCTGGATAAGTTGAGTGTGTAAATGCACGACAAAGTAGAATGTGAATAAAGGAGAGGTTATTAATTTTGGTAGTATAAACAGGACAGCAGATTATTATTTGAATACCAATAGACTGGGAAAGGGTGGGAAGAGCAGGAGAAAGGAAACTTGTTTTCCTTGCGCACCACAAGGAAAGTACACCAATACAGCAGACAGTGAAGACAGCAAATGCTATTTTAACCTACATAACAAGAAAATTAGTGTAAAGGAACAGGTGCGTCTTGCTATAATTGTACAGAGCTTTGGTGAGACCACACCTGGAGCAGTGTGTAACGTTTTAGTATCCTTGTCAGAGGAAAGACTTTCTGGCTATGGATAGAGTGCAACAACCATCCACAAGGTTGATTCCTGAAAAAGCAGAATTGACCTAAGAAGAAAGACTGGATCAGTTAGGACTCTATTCACTGAAGTTTGCAAAGAAAAAAGGCTCTCATAGAAACCAATAAAATTCCAACTGGACTAGGTAGGATAAATGCAGGAAGTATAATCCCCATTACCAGGGAGCCCAGAAACAGGGGATACATTCTAAGGATACAATGTAGGCCATTTGGGACTGAGATGAGAAACAATTTCTTCACACAGAATGTGGTAAGCCTGTGGATTTTGCTGCCACAGAAAATAGTGGAGGCCAAAACATTAAATGATTTCAAGGAGTTAAATATAGTTCTTTGGGTTAAAGGGATCAAAGGGTATGGGGTGAAAAAGCAGGAACAAAGTATTAAGTTGTATTATCAACTGTGCAGGAACAAAGTATTAAGTTGTATGATCAACTGTGCTCATAATGAATGTCAATGCAGGCTAAAAAAAAAAGGACCAAATGGTCTACTTCTGCTCCTATTTCTGCACCATCCGAGGAAAAACACTCACTGTCCAATCTATCTAACCCTCTGATTATCTTATATGTCTCAATTAAGTCACTTCTCAACCTTCTTCTTTCGAACGAAAACAGCTTCAAGTCCCTCAGCCTTTCCTCGTAAGATCTTCCCTCCATACCAGGCAACATGCTAGTTAATCTCTTCTGAACCCTTTCCAAAGCTTGCACATCTTTCAATGTTTTTTGTATCTTCGACAGAGGAGAGAGAAGCAAAACATTCATTCATTTCATCCGTCATTCCCTTATTACCAAGTAATAACTCACCATTCTCTCTCTCCCTCTCTCTCTGTCTATGGAGGACCATTCATTTCATGTACTCTTTTCCTTTTTAAAATACCAATAGAAACTCTCGCTATCCATTTTTACATTTCTAGCTGGCTTCCACTTCTGTGCTCACACATTCATCCTGATTAACCTTTTAGACATTGTCTACTATTCCTTATATTCTGACCACTCATCTGACCAGTCACTCACCTTAAGTATGCTTTTTCCCTCATGCTCTTCCGTTAACCACAAATAATGGGTTCTTCCCTTGGAATTTTTCGACATAATAGAAATTTATCCCTTTCAATATTTGCCACTGTTTCTCGATTGATCTGTCTCCTAGCCTAATAAACCCAGGTCACTTCAGCTAAACTCAGCTCTCACGCCCACATTGTTATCTTTGCGTGCATCCACAATACTAGTCTTTGCATATGTTACCCTTACTGCGTCCTAAATACTACCCTCCTTCCTTTCAAATGGGTGCAAAATCTGATCATATTATGATCTCTCACTAATGGTGCCCTTACTCGGAGGTTATGGATTCGGTTATGTTACATAATACCAAGCCTTGAATAGCCTGTTTGCTGATTGTTTCTTACAGCAGCACATTCTGGAAACAATCACAAAGTATTGTATGAACACACTGAGGCTACTTTGGCCAATGTGATTTTTCCACTTAAATGTAGCTTAAAGTCACCCATAATTCTTGCTGTCACTTTATCACAACTACCCAATATTCCTTATTCAATACTTTGCCCCACAGTGTGATTACTCTCTGCGGCATGTAGACGACTCCCATGAGTGATTTATTTCCCCAACTAGTCCTCATCTCCATCCAAACCAATGGGCTGAATGGTCTACTTCTGCTTTTCTGTCTTATGGCCACATTATTTCATCCAGTTTGAAAAAAATCAACCATTCACCACTACTCACAGCCAATTCACAATCATCCACATAGTACCACTGCCCCATTCATCCCACAGGCGTTAATTTAATATTTCTATGATTTTTATGGTTTGAAGATACCAGTGTTGGACTGGGGTGTACAAAGTTAAAAATCACACATCAGGTTATACACAACACACGCGCGCGCGCGCACACACACCACACACACACACATAGACACTTTACACTCACACACATATGCACACTCTCAACCCCTCCACCCCAGACAGACACACACAAACCCACATGCACGTTTGTGGTGTGAATTTATACTTGCACAGTTACATTGTACTTTGCTCGAAAACTGCATGAATCCATGCAAGACTCTGTTATCTCACTTTTTAGATTAGAATCAGTCTAAACATTATGGCACAGACAGGGAACACACGGGCTAACACCTTCAACATTACCTGGCTGACACCAATTGTTACAGTTAACCTGAGAATGTAACTTTTAAAAAACGTTTTGTGATTTACATCTGAAAGAAGTGAAACGATCATGGTCATTCTAACAGATGAGAGACTCAACAAACAATCAAGGTATTTTTCAAAGTATAATTTCAGTTACATCACACTGTAAACTTTTGCTACAAGTTCCGTGTCTTACAATTGTGTACTCCACAACCACCTGATGAGTGGCACTCCGAAAGCTAGTGCTTCCACTTAAACCTGTTGGACTATAACCTGGTGTGTGATTTTTACCTTAATATTTCTAGAAATCAAATTGATCATCTTATAGTCATGCAGCACATCATGGAGTGACAAATGTTTTACGAAATTGTTGCATGATGAATTCAACTGGAAATGCATCTTTATGATGTGTGACTATTAAAAGTTAACAGTCATTGAAAAATGGATGAAAAGGCTATCAGGCAATGGATGCTGATCGACTGAAAAACAGTATAATTTCGCTCCACAAATGATATTTGGTTATTCTAACCAAATAAATAGGTTTATTTATCCTTTTTGTTTGTCCTTGAGTTGTGGTGACTTTTTGTTTCACATTGATCTGGTCACACAAACCATCTTCGTTGTGTTGTCAGTTTTTGAATGAATTAGAAGTTGCTATTTAGTCAAAGACCATTCACAAATTGCTCCAATTTCCAAGTATAAGAAGCCAGGAATGAAATAGCCAAATATCACTAAGATTGAAAATGGGGAAAAAAGTTAACAAAATATTTATTTTCTTTGAATTTTGGCATGTTCATCTTCTTCTAATATCTTCCTTTGCTAACTTTTCTTAGTATGTCACATTATAGAATATAGAAACCTTAATATGGGCAGAAAATGTCTAAAACTAGTTGTTTTTGAAAAGGCAGAGATATAGAAATACATTTCTATAAAACCAAGAGAGACTGTTGTTAATGTAAGCAATTCTTTGGGTCTTCATAGCACGTACAAGACAAACGACTTGGAGGCAGACAGGTTAATGAAAAGAAAAATGGCTGGATTATACCCTCCAGAGGAATGTGTAAGGCAGTTTGTGGCTTTATAAGAGATTGCAGAATGTCACAAGGCTCAAGGGAAACCAATTTAAATTTGTTTCAGTGATTTTTGTGAAGCTTTGACCTACTATCTTGTGCAACCATCATGAAGTGGATAAAGCTATGGGAATACAAGGCCAAATGTTGGATTTTTTTCCTGAGACCTGTATTGTGGCTCCAAACTAAACAAAAACTTTGATTATAAAAATTAAAATTACCAGTGCAATTAAAATTCCATGCTGTAAAATTTCCTGAAGGACTAAAAAAATCTATTTTTACATATATTTAAGCAGATTATTCATATTGCAATAATGCATTGTTATCTAATTTTATTCAATTTATCAAATCATATGTTGTCTAGCCTCTGGTCTGCCACAGAGAGCTTCAAAAGGACAGAAATATGTTACTTATTCCTGTATGGTTTCTTGACAGGATACAATGTGAATTCTATTGATAACTAGCAGATACAGAGATAGGAAATTAATTTGAAAAGAGGAAACAATGAGATTACAATAAGATACAGATAGCTTAAGCAAGTGGCAAAGATGTGGCCAATGGAGGATAACGTGGGAAAATGTGAAATTGCTCATTTTGGCAGAAAGAATTGAAAAACTAATCTAAACTAACCTTGACTAGGGAGCTTAAGGTGAAGAAACACCGACGGGGCAGTGACCATAATATGATAGAATTCACCCTGCAGTTTGAGAGGGAGAAACTGGAATCAAATGTAATGGCATTACAATTAAATAACTGTAACTGGCCAGAGGAGGAGCTGGCCAGAGTTAATTGAAAAAAAAAAGGAGATTAGCAGGGAAAATGCGGAGCAGCGATGGCAAGAGTTTCTGGGGGTAATTTAGGACGCACAGCAAAATGTCATCCGAAGGAAGAAGAGTCAAACGAAGAGGAGGAGGAGGAGGAGGAGGAGGAGGGATGGTTGACTAGGGCAGTCAGGGACAGCAAAAAAAAGCACACAATGTGGTGAAGATTATTGGGAAGACAAGACCAGTACAGGATAATTGAAAAAGCATTGAGAGAAGCTGAATTATGAGAGTAAGCTACTAGTAATATTAAAAGACTTATAGAGGCTTATAACATCATGAGGGGTATAAATAGGGTTGATATTAGGTATCTTTTCCCTAGGATGGGAGATTTTAAGACGAGGGGTTAATATCTTTAAGGTGAGAGGAGACATTTGAAAAAAAGGACATGAGAGGCAAATCGTTTATACCAAGGGTGGTTCACGTGCAGAATGAATTTCTTGAAGTAGTGGATGCAGGCACAATTATAACATTTAAAAAACACTTAAATAAGTCCATGAATAGGAAAGATTTGAAGGGATATGGGCCAGAAGCAGACAGGTGGGACTAATTTAGTTTGGGATAGTGTTCAGTGTGGACTAATTGGACCAAAGGTCTGTTTCCGTGCTCTACGACTATAGGAGATTTCTTTTTAAATTGAAAAGACGGAAGCCTTAGTGGTGGAGGAACTTATTTTTTTTAGATTACATTACAGTGTGGAAACAGGCCCTTCGGCCCAACAAGTCCACACCAATCCGCCGAAGCGCAACCCACCCATACCCCTACATTTACCCCTTACCTAACACTACGGGCAATTTAGCATGGCCAATTCACCTTACCTGCACATCTTTGGACTGTGGGAGGAAACCGGAGCACCCGGAGGAAACCCACGCAGACACAGAGAGAACGTGCAAACTCCACACAATCATTCGCCTGAGGCGGGAATTGAACCAGAGTCTCTGGCGCTGTGAGGCAGCAGTGCTAACCACTGTTCCACCGTGCTCCCCACTAAACTCCCTCGTCAAGGTTTAAAATAGAGGCCAGTACAAAAGAGGAGTTGGGGAAATTGAAAGGCTTGAAGGTGGATGAATCATCTGGACTGGATGTACTGCACTTAGAGTTTTGAAGGAGATAGCTGAGGAAACTGCTGAAAGATCACCACCAATGTCTTTACAACCACTGCAGTCAAGGAGAGAGGTAGAAGATAGAAAACTTTAGGCATCAGTGATGGGTAAGATTTTAGACTCCATTATTAAGGATGAGATTATGAAGAGCATAGTAAAGTAGGGTTGAGTCAGCACAGCACCAACAAGGATCTGTCAGAATTCTCTGAGGAGGTAATGAGCAAATCAGACAAAGGGGAGCCAGTAGTAATCGCTTTGGATTTCAGGAAGGCCTTTGACAAGATGCTGCACAGGAACATAAACTCTGTGTAATTTTGTTTATTCTTTTGTAAATCAAGATGGCACCAGATTATGGCAATGCAAAATGTTTGTTGTTTCTTTCCAGATATATGTGACAATAAACAATTCATATAACATAAAATAAAGTAACTATCCCTAACACTCTGGGCTAGATACTGACATAGAATTGGCTGCCTGGGAGAAAGCAGGAGTAGGAATAAAGGGGTCTTTTTCAGGATGGCAACTGGTAGTTAGTGGAGTTCTGTAGGGGTCCATGTTCGGACCACATTATTCACATTATATGTTAATGATTTAAATGAAGGAATTGAGGGCATTGTTGCTAAGTCTGCTAATGGCACAAGATACACGGAGGGACCAGTAGTGTTGAAGAAACAAGGAGGGTGCAGAAGAACTTTGACAGGATTGGAGCATTGCTAGATGGAATACAACGTGGAAAAGTGTAAGGTTATACACTTTGGTCGGAAGAATAAAGGCATAGTCTATTTTCTAAATGGGGAAAGGCTTTGGAAGTATGAAGCACCAAGGGACTGGATAGAGTGGATGTGGAAAAGACATTTTCATCAGTAGGAGAGACCAGGACCCAAGGGCAGAGCATCTGAGTGAAGGACTGACCTTTTAGAACTGAAGAAAGGAGGGATTTCTTCAGCCAGAGGGTGCTGAACCTGTGGAACTCATTGCCACAGAAAGCTGTGGAGGCCAAGTCCTTGACAGCATTTAAGACAGAGTAAGGTTGGTTCTTGATTGGTAAGGGGATCAAGGATTACGGGGACAAGACAGGAAAATAGGACTGAGAAACATATCATCCACAATCAAATGGTGGAGCAGACTTGATGAGCAAATGGCCTAATTCTGCTCCTGTGTCACATAGCTTTATGGGGAGAGATGGCAGACACAGTTTAAACTAATTTGGCAGGGGAACTAGAACCGGAGCTACAGATCAGACGATGGGGAAGCTGGTGAACTGGCAGATACAGCATGCAGAGAGTCTGTGAGTAAGGATAGCCAGTTAATAGGGCAAGGCTGCAGTCAGTGTGATGGGTTAGAGTGTGTCTATTTTAATGCAAGAAGTCTCAGGAATGAGGGTGAACTGAGAGCACGGATTAGTATTTGGAGCTACAATGTTGTGGCCATTATGGAGACTTGGATATCAGGGGGGTGGGACTGGTTGTTGGATGTTCCGGGGTTGAAGGTTTCAAAAGGAATAGGGAGGGGGGTAAAAGAGGTGGGGGAGTCGCACTGCTATCAGGGATACTATAACAGCTGCAGAAAGGGAGGTCGTTAAGGAGGGTTTGTCTACTGAGAGACTACGGATGGAAATCAGAAACAGGAAAGGGGCAGTCATTTTATTGGGAGTTTTCTATAGATCCAATAGCAATAGAGACATGGAGAAGCAGACTGGGTGGCAGATTTGGGAAAGGTGTGGAAGTAATAGGGTTGATGTCATGGGTGACTTCAACTTCCCCAATATTGATTGGAACCTATTTAATGCAAATAGTTTGGATGGAGCAGATTTTATCAAATGTGTCCAGCAAGGATTCCTGACTCAATATGTATATACGCTGACTAGAGGGGAGGCCATATTGGATTGGGCGCTTGGTAACGAAACAGGTCAGGTGTCAGATTTCTTGGTGGGACAACATTTCAATGATAGTGATCATAACTACCTGACCTTTACGATGGTTATGGAGAGGGATAGGCGCAGATGGTACGGAAAAGTATTTAATTGGGAGAGGGGGAATTACAATGCTATTTGGCAGGAACTGTGGAGCTTAAATTGCGAACAGATATCCTCAGGGAAATGCACAACAGAAATGTGGAGGTTGTTTAGGTAGCATTCACTGATAGTGCTGGATAGGTTTGTCCCACTGAGGCAAGGGTGAGATGCGAGGAACAAGAGGATGGTCAAAGTGGGGGTAGGGTTGAGCAGGGATTGTGGAGGGAACTTGTGCCTGGAGTCAGAGGTGGTAAGGGAGGTCCTTAATGAATGCTTCACCTCAGTATTCACTAGTGAAACGGACCTTGTCGTTTCTGAGGACAGTGTGAAACAGGATGATACACTCGAACAGGTTGATGTTAATAAGGAGAATGCGCTGGAAAGTTTAAAAACCATGTGGATAGATAAGGCTCCCATGCCAGACAGGATATACGCAATGTGACAATGGGAATTGAGGGAAGATATTGCTGCACGTTTGGCTAAGATCTTTGCACCCTCACTGTCCACTGAAGTAGTACCTGATGATTGGAGGGTGGCAAATGTTTTTCCCTTGTTCAAGGAAGGGAACAGGTACAACCCTGGGAATTACAGACCAGTCAGTCTTATATCGGTAGTGGACAAATTATTAGACAGGATTCTGATAGACAGGATTTATGATTATTTGGAAATCCATAGCTTGATCAGAGATAGTCAGCATGGCTTTATGAGGGGCAGGTCATGCCTCACAAGCCTTATTGAATTCATTGACAATGTGACAAAACACATTGATGAAGATAGAACAATGGATGTGGTCTATATAGATTTTAGTAAGGTGTTTGATAAGGTTCCCCACGGTAGGCCTTTTCAAAAAGTAAGGAGATGTGGGATACAGGGAAATATGGTTTTCTGGATACAGAATTGGCTGGCCCATTAGAAGATAGAGGGTGGTAGTAGATGGAAAGTATTCAACCTGGAGCTTGATGACCAGTGGTGTTTCACAGGGATCTGTTCTGGGACCTCTGCTCTTTGTGATTTTGATAAATAACTTGGATGCAAAGTGGAAGGGTGAGTTAGTAAGTTTGCTGATGATATGAAGGTTGGTGGAGTGGTGGATAGTGTGGAGGGTTGTTGTAGGTTGTAACGGGATAATGACAGGACACAGAGCTGGACTGAGAAGGGCAGATGGAGTTCAACCTAGAAAAGTGTAAAATGATTCATTTTGGAAGGTAGAACTTGAATGCAGAAATACAGGGTTAAAGGCAGGATTCTTGGCAGTGTGGAGGAACAGAGGGATCTTGGGGTCCACGCCCAAAGGTCCCTCCTAAGTAGATAAGGTTGTTAAGAAGGCATATATTGGCTTTCATTAACAGGGGGACTGAGTTTAAGAACCGAGAGGTTATGTTCACAGAGTCATAGCGATGTACAGCATGGAAACAGACCATTCAGTCCAACCTGTCAACGCCGACCAGATATCCCAATCCAATCTAGTCCCACCTGCCAGCACCCGGCCCATATCCCTCCAAACCCTTCCTATTCATATACCCATCCAAGTGCCTTTTAAATATTGCAATTGTACCAGCCGCCACCACTTCCTCTGGCAGCTCATTCCATACACGTGTGAAAAAAGTTGCCCCTTAGGTCTCTTTCATATCTTTCCACTCTCACCCGAAACCTATGCCCTCTAGTTCTGGACTCCCCCAGCCCAAGGAAAAGACTTTGTCTATTTATCCTATCCATGCCCCTCAATTTTGTAAACTTCTATAAGGTCACCCCCCCAACTCCTGTACTCAATACTCTGACCAATAAAGGAAAGCATACCAAACACCTTCTCCACTATCCTATCTACCTGCAACTCCACTTTCAAGGAGCTATGAACCTGTACTCCAAGGTCTCTTTGTTCAGCATCACTCTCGAGGACCTCACCATTAAGTGTACAAGTCTTGCTAAGATTTGCTTTCCCAAAATGCAGCACCTCACATTTATCGGAATTAAACTCGATCTACCACTTCTCAGCCCATTGGCCCATCTGGTCAAGGTCCTGTTGTAATCGGAGGTAACTTTCTTCGCTGTCCACTACACCTTCAATTTTGGTGTCATCTGCAAACTTACTAACTGTACGTCTTACGCTCGCATCCTAATCATTTATATAAATGACAAAAAGTAGAGGACCCAGCACTGATCCTTGTAGCACTCCACTGGTCACAGGTCTCCAGTCTGAAAACAACCCTCCACCACAACCCTCTGTCTTCTACCTTTGAGCCAGTTCTGTATCCAAATGGCTAGTTCTCCCGTGTGATCTAACCTTGCTAATCAGTCTCCCATGGGGAATCTTGATGAATGTTTTATTGAAGTCCATATAGATCACATCTACCGCTCTGCCCTCACCAACCCTTTTTGTTACTTCTTTAAAAAACTCAATCAAGTTTGTGAGACATGATTTCCCACGTACAAAGCCATGTTGACAATCCCTAATCAGTCCTTGCCTTTCCAAATACATGTATGTCCTGTCCCTCAGGATTCCCTCCAACAACTTGCCCACCACCGACGTCAGGTTTACTGGTCTAAAATTACCTGGCTTGTCCTTACCACCCTTCTTAAATAGTGGCACCACGTTAGCCAACCTCCAGTTTTCTGGCACCTCACCTGTGACTATTGATGATACAAATATCTCAGCAAGAGGCCCACCAATCACTTCTCTTACTTCCCACAGAGTTCTAGGGTACACCTGATCAGGTCCTGTCACCATCTATTTCCCTACATTCAATACCTTCCATATCCTTTTCCACAGTAAATATTGATGCAAAATACTCATTTAGTATCTCCCCCATTTTCTATGGCTCCACACAAAGGCCGCCTTGCTGATCTTTGAGGGGCCATATTCTCTCCCTAGTTACCCTTTTGTCCTTAATGTATTTGTAAAAACTCTTTGGATTCACCTTAATTCTATTTGCTAAAGCTATCTCAGGTCCCCTTTTTGCCCTCCTGATTTCCCTCTTAAGTATACTCCTATTTACTTTCTACTCGTCTCAGGATTCATTCGATCTATCTTGTCTGTACCTGATATAGGTTTCCTTCTTTTTCTTAACCAAACCCTCAATTTCTTTAGTCATCCAGCATTCCCTATAGTTACCAGCCTTCTTTTTCACCCTGACAGGAATATACTTTCTCTGGATTCTCGTTATCTCATTTCTGAAGGCTTCCCATTTTCCAGTTGTCCCTTTACCTGCGAACATCTGCTCCCAATCAGCTTTTGAAAGTTCTTGCCTAATACCATCAAAATTGGGCTTTCTCCAATTTAGAACTTCAACCTTTAGATCTGGTCTATCCTTTTCCATCACTATTTTAAATCTTTTAGAATTCTGGTTGCTGGCCCCAAAATGCTACCCCACTGACACCTCAGTCACTGCCCTGCCTTATTTCCCAAGAGTAGGTCAAGTTTTGCACCTTTTCTAGTAGTTACATCCACATACTGAATCAGAAAATTTTCTTGTACACACTTAACAAATTCCTCTCCATCCAAACCCTTAACACTATGGCAGTACTGAATCAGAAAATTTTCTCTTGTACACACTTAAATTCCTCTCCATCCAAACCCTTAACACTATGGCAGTCCCAGGCAATGTTTGTAAAGTTAAAATCCCCTCCCATAACCACCCTATTATTCTTACAGATAGCTGAGATCTCCTTACATGTTTATGCTGCAGCTCTATAAAGCCCGAGTTCGACTATTCTTGAAATATTGTGTTCAGTTTTGGTCGCCTCATTATAGGAAGGATGTGGAAGCTTTAGAAAGGATGCAGAAGAGATTTCCCAGGATTCTGCCTGAACTGGAGCGGATGTCTTTTGAAGAAAGTGGAGGGATCTAGGGCTTTTCTCTTTGCAGCAATGAAGAATGAGAGGTGACTCGATAGAGGTGTACAAGATGATGAGAGTAGATAGCCAGAGAGTCTTTCCGAAAGCAAAAATGGCTATCACGAGGGGATGTAATTCTCAGGTGATTGGAGGAAGGTTTCGGGAAGATGTTAGTGGTGGGTGTTTGGATTGTACTGCCAGCAGTGTTAGTAGAGTCAGATAATTTGAGGACATTTAAGCAACTCCTGGATAGGCACATAGATGATAGTAAAATGTAGGGTATGTAAGTTAGTTTGATCTTAGAGTATGATAAAAGGTCAGCGCTACATTGAAGGCCGAAAGGCGTGTACTGCGCTGTACTGTTCTATGCTCTGACATGTGGGGAGGTCTGCTGTTCACTTGCATAAATTGCTGAGGTTAGGATGCAGATGCAACAACTAATTAAGAAAGTTCATAGAATTTTATCATTCCTCAAGGGGAAATGAAAACTAAGTATGAACTTATGCTTCAGTTATACAGGGTACTGAAGAAACCAGATCTGGAATACTGGAGTCAGTAATGGTCACCTTATTTAAGGAAGGATTTAATGTATTGAAGGCAGTTCAGAGAAGATTTACTCAACTAATATCTGGAATGGACAGGTTGATTGAAAAGGAAAGGTGAGATAGGGGAGGCTTGTACTTGCTGAGTTTAGGAGTAGGGGCAACTTGATTGAAACAAAAAATCCTGAGAGGTCTTGGCAGGGTAGATGTGAGGGAGATGTTTCTAGATTCTCCTTGAAGAGGAACTTAATGACTTTAAAAATCAGACGTCACTGATTTGAAAACAGATTGAACAAAATATTTTCTCTCGGAGGGTTATACATCTTTAGAACTCTCTTCCTGAAAAAGCTGGTCAAAGCAAAGTTTATAAGACCATAAGCAATAGGAACAGAAGCAGCCATTCAGCCACTCGAACCTGCTCCACCATTCAATGGGATCACAGCTGATCAGATATTCTTCACATCCATTTTCTTGCCCTTCCCTGATAACCTTGATTCCCCTATGGTTCAAGAAATTACAAGTTGATCTCAGTTTTAATCATGCACAAGCTCTGCCCCCACAGCTGCCTGACACTCACCCCTCAGAAAAAGATTTTCATCATCCCGGTCTTAAAGTGGCACTCCTTTATTCTGAGTCTGGGCCTAGTCACTTCCATGAGGTGAATCAACTTCTCAGCTTTACTCTGTCAACAGCTATGGAAATCTTTACAATTCAATGAGATCACTTCTCATTCTTCTAAATTCCAATCTCTCCAAACTGAAGATCATTCTCGTGAACTCTAATATTTTCAAGTTTGAGATAGATAAATCCTTCATCAACCAAGGGATTAAAAGGTTATTGACGTAGGTGGAAATGTGGACTTGAAGTTGCATTAAGATCAACCATGATCTTATTGTACAGTGAATCAGCTTTGAGGGGCCAAATGGTCGATCCTGCTCCTGATTTGTTCATCCATAAGTATAATTTTAATCATGGTTCCCTATATTGTTGTCCACTTCTAATAGCTACAATTTCAACTTGCTATACTTTATATTTCAGATACATTAGTTCAATAATTCTTCCTGTATCAAGTTCCAACCTTTATAGAAATCAATTTGTGCATCACAAAACACTTTTCTGATATGTAGAACAAAAGTAAATGAGACATAAACTTACAATCTTAGAACATTTTGTGCATGCAACGTGAGTGTTTAATTACATGACCTCGATTAGGTTTCAAACTAGCCCTGATATACTTTGGGAGGTACACATCTGGTCTGTGCTTGTTGACTTACTAATAATGTTATGTTGATATAGTGTACTAGAGTTGGAGTATTTGACTGATCAAGACATGATCCGTTTACAGAATTATGAAATTTTACAGTACAGAAAGAGGTCATTTGACCCATGTATCAGCTCACTAAACTCACTTTCAAATATATACCCACTTACGTGGCTGCTGCACATATGCTGTGCCAGTGGCCTGAAGAGGGAGATAGACTCAAGTTTTGTGGACGATATCCTTGCATATCCATTGGGAGAAAGGCAATCAAAGCAGTAAGTCAGATTTGTTCAGGCTTTTTTTGCAACATTTAGGACCAAATATGTAACAAGCAAATAAGACAGAAACAGTGTCTCTTTCCTTTCTCACTTGTTTAAAAATGGGTCTTAACAATTTTTTATTAGAATTAATATTATGAATATTGAAGAACCAGGTGCATCAAAAAGGCAGTGGAGGAAAATGATGCACATTTTTAGTTATTCAGACCTGAAAGCACACTGGGATATAGAAATATTGAAAAGAGGAAAATTAAACATTTGAAGAAAAAAAAAAGTTGGAATGAAATCTTTCCCCAGTGTAACCAAATTCATGCAAAAGCAAAACAAAACTGCACCACTTTGCTGCTCTCCAAAACGAGGCAGGATTTCAGAGAAATCTGTGCAGATAGGAGAGAACCCAGAAGCAGGATTGACCATTTAGCCCCTCAAAGCTGATTCATTGTACAATAAGATTATGGTTGATCTAAGTGCAACCTCATTTAAAAACATCTACAACAAAAAAAATTGGACAGGAAACAACTAAAACATTGACTAAGTACAGGCTCCTTTTTCACACAGATTCCTGGCAAGTTAACCAAGGAATGACAATCTATAAAATGTCCTTGAGTTGCACTATTTAAACAGGCAGTTCAGAATAACAAACAACAGAATGGAGGAAAGAAAGAAAACCAAATCCTGCCTGGAGCAATATTTGGTACATTTATTTGACAACAATCTGCAGTTGCTCTGAGTCTTCCGAAGTAGCTGTGCAAAATTTAGAGAAATGTACCTGAAAGAAATATGAATAGCAATATAATGTATATCTTATACACGATTCCTCAATAGCTAAATTCTTGATTTAATTTCCAGCTTGATGCATACCGCTTATTTAACAAGCACTTTTAGCAAACTGCTGATTGCTACAAGAGTTATACCAATTGTTATCAGATGAGACTGAATTGTTGATTAATATAGAGAAGTACTAGTGGCTAAAACAGACAGCCAAAACATTTCTGCATTTAAACTTTGTCAGTTGGTAAATAGATTTTAAAAGTAAATTGTATAGATGAAGAAATGAAAATTAAAAGTTGAAGGCACAAAACGAATAGAGATTCTGTGTTCATGACTTATCACAGGAAGCCTCCTCGCACCATCTGGTAACAAAGTCAGTTAAACCAGATAGCTCAAGGGCTAAATACACCATGCGGTGTGCCATTCAGCCATGCATTTTATCAATACCAACTGAAAGGCTTTTCCTTTCCTCAATTTTCAATGTGCATATGTTTTGTATGTGTAATGTCAAAGTAAACAAATATATATTTTATAATAATGGCCAAAATAATAATTGGAAAAACTGGAGAATAATTATACTAAACTAACAAACAGCCATTTTTGCTATACTTCAGCTGAAGATAAAGAAAGAAGTTTAAGGGTGATTATTTTGTTTAAAAGCTAATAAAATACGTCATATATTACGACCATTATTTCGTTGGAACCTACACAGATTTGATATTCTGCAAGTCATCCTCAGAGCAGAAAACACCTTCAAATAAGTATTGTGAAGACTACAGTCATTGCCTTTGGCACCCAGTTTACACTCTGCTCAGTCAACATTAATGCTAACACTCACCCAAAGGATAAAACTAACCCTGATGTCCTTTTAATCTTGAGCTGAACTTCTAAACCGAAATCCTCTCCATTCAAAGACTACCTGTTTTCCCATTTGTAACACCATGCCTATCTCTGCTTTTAGCCCTGCTCGTCATCTGATGGAATCCTGTCCATGAAATTATTCTCTTTAGACTTGGCTATTCCAATTGTATATTGGCAAGTCTACAATGGCCTTGCTCTGTAACACCTCTAACCACCATTTGTCCTGCAATACTCCACAATTTCTGCACTCCTCTTGTTCTGGCATATTGTGTAGCCATAATTTCAATTGCTCCATCAATTGCAAGCTTGCATTCAGTTGCCAAGGTCCCAGACTCTCTATGCCTCCCTTTATGACACTCCAACTTTTAACTCAGTTTTTGAATGCCTATCCCAACAGCTCCTTTAATTTGCTTGCTGACACTCCTATAAAATGTCTTGGGGTAAAAACTGTTATTGTATATTATGCAATTTTATAGAACAAGTAATTTTTATGGCTTTAATTTTACATTACGTCCAAAGTTTTTCACACTCTGAATTCAATCTTTGCATGTTGTATAATTTTCTCCCCAAGTACAGGCAGTTCTCAGTTAACGTGCATTACGACAGCACAACTTACTTCTAACATCACTGAGGTATTAGGGAACAGTATTTTCAAAAGCACTTAGCTCTGTTCACAATAGCGTAATTCCAGTGGTGATTGTTTCATGCGCTTCCTTCTGCACAAGTGTCAATGTCGCAGCGAAGTCTCTGTTGTCTGCGCATGTGCTGATGGCAGCGCCTGTCTTCCATTCTGCGCATATGCTGAGGTGAGCTGCTGGCAGAGCAGCTGAGAGGGGTACTGTACAAAGAGCAGCTTTCTGAGAGAGATACATTGAGCTGCATCCTGTGAAAGCTATACTACTCCTAGATTATCCACTTTTTTGAAAAGAATGGAGGGCATAGTGACAAGAATGTCAGAAACAAGCATCCTGGTGTTAAAATTACAGGTGGTGAATGCATAAGGCAGGCTATAACACTGGAGGAGAAGCTAGATATTATAAAGCATTTTGAGCATAAGGAGAGAATGTTATATAGCTCACTTAACACGAATGAGGGAGTCTACTACGCATCATGGCGACCCTCTGTTCGCTGCATTAACAATATTTTTGAAATGTACTGTTAAATTTATTTTTGTTTCATTGATAAATATGATTTATACCTTCATTCAGGCTGTGCTATACTTTTGAGCAATCATGAGTGATATTTGCTGGTCTGCCTGAACCACACTTTTTCCCTAGGTCCCATTATTTCTAGTAAGCCAGCGTTCACTGAAACATAACTATGGCATTTTAAGAGAACGACCTGTACCCCAAATTTTCTTCCAATAATGGAGATTATCTTATCTTATTACTCAACTACATGCCATATTTATAATATGGAATAGAGACTAGATTTTAAACTGGAAAGAAAAATGAAGCGTGAGGCATACACAGCAGGTGAGTCAGCATCAGATCGAAGTCGAAAAGTATAGTGCTGGAAAAGCACAACAGATCAGGCAGTATCTGAGAAGGTCAGATGTCGTTTTGGGCATAAGCCCTTCATCAGAATATTAGGCCAGAGGCAATAAGATAAACAGTTCCGCTTAAGGCGATCATGGAAGTATTCAATAGATTGCTTAGCACTAACTCTTGCAAAGTCAGAGGGTGATGGATTCCAGAGAAATGAAAATCTCTCAGATGAGACACTAAAACGAGATGCTCCCTTCCCATTCCATTGGGCATTAGCATGATTCCAATGGCACTATTCCAAATATTTACAGGATACTTTTCCCTGGTGTCTTGGTTGATAGTTATTCCTCACTTGACTATGTCACAGACAAATCTGTCATCATTTTGTTTTATGTGGTGCAATTTAAACCATATTATTTATGTCACAATCACACAAATGTACCAAATTAAGCGTAAAGTGCTTGGACTAATTTTGAGATTGTTAAATGCATTATATAGATGTAAGATTTTGTCTCTATATATAATGATGAGTTAGTCCACTAAAGTATCTCCAATTTGCTAATAGAAAAAGAAATATTAAAACATTGAGCTAAAGCAGACATTGAAACAATATCTAAATTGTGGAAAAAGAAAAGGCAAAAGAAAGAGATATCAAGTGAAAGAATCGGAGGGGTTGTGTAATTGAAACTAAAACAGAAAATGCAAAGGAAACATGATGAATTCACTAACTTCAAATTAAAAAAAAAAATAGGTTGACCATGGGTTCAGACTTCTATATTCTGACAAATGCCTCCAAAGATCAGTCCATTCCAAATTCAACCAATGAATGCCTTTTTCCACTGACAGATCTTTCCTATATCACAAGTACCCAATGTCATGAAGTCACCCTTATCGAGCCTTGAATTCCAAAATTTTTATTTCAGTTCAAATTTAAATTTCACAAACTGCTGTGATTGAATTTGACCCACTGCCGCCACAGCATCAGCAGGGACAAATAGATTGCTGATTTATAAAATTATCATGTGAATCTCTCCTTAAAAAAACTTCAAAGAAAGGTTTAATTTCCAACATTACAATTCTACACAAAATTCAGATTTTTTTCACTTCCAACAGAAAAACGTTTATATAGCTTCTTCGAAGTAGCTAAGTGTCCCAAAGTGTTTCACAAGAGGTTGTCAAATAAAAATTTGACATCAAAATGGGAAGAAGAAATTAGATCAATTAGAAGTAGGCTTTAAAAAAATGTTAAAAGGAGATGGCACATGTTAAGAAATAGTGAAGGAATCCTAGAGTTTAGGCAGCCGAAGGTAACATTAATATCAAGGATTCAGAGATCTCAGGAGCATTGTAGGGTTGGATGAGGATACAGGGTTAAAGAGGGCCAAGGAAAGAAGCGAAGGAGAATTGTACAAGCAAGGAAGTGAATTTTAAAATCTAGGCATCACTTCGTGAGGAACACATCAACATAGAGTGGTCAGTACAGGGGTAATGCATGAACAACTAGGGCACAGATTTATTAACATGTGTTTGCTAAGTGTCTGCTTTTGTTTTCTCCCAGGGGATTTCAGTGTCACTGGCAAAGTCAGCATCATCTCTAACTGACCTTTAATAGAGTGGCATGGAGCATTTCAGATGGTAGTTGGGAAGAAAAACCACATCATTGTCGTATTTAGGCCAAATTAGGTAAGAAATGTAGATTTGCTTCCCTTAAAGGATGCTAGTGAACCAGATGAGGTTTCTTTGGGTGGACAAATGACTATTTCATGACACCCTTGCTGTGATTAACTTTCACTTCCAGATTTTTCTAATTAATTTATATTTAATTTCACTAACAACTGTGGTGGGACTTGAACCCATGCCCTGAGAGCATGAGCTTCTAGATTACTAGCCCATTAAAATTTCCACCACATCCCTTTCTCTGCTTTGATAATTTGCTAAAGTTGAATACAATTAGATTAATCTATGTTTGACAAGGACAAGTGGAACACACTGAATTTGATTATCTTTGTGCTTGTAAAACTGATACTGAATAGCTGAACTAAGCAACACATACTTCTATTCTCAAATCAGTAATTCACAACAGAAGTAAACATCTTCCTTCAGAATCTTAATGCAGAAAGCCTATTTCAATTTTAGCTTCTGTTCTGAGAAAAAAAAAGGTGCCATATCAATTCGCTCTCTCATTTCATACTAAGGGACAAGCTACAATATTTCAACAAGAAAAAAAAAGTGTGGAACAATAAACATTTCTACCATCTGCAGTTTTAGCATTTAAGGTGTACTGGGAATATGGAATTCAAGTCTTAAAAGCTGCAAAATCATTTTATTTATGGAGTTAATTTGATTAAGCTAAAATCTTGAAGGACATAGAGAGGTAAAAAAACTGGGTTAAAAGGAACCAAGAGAAATCCTCAGAAGTGCCAGGATCTAATTGACCTGTTGACCTTGTCTATTATGCCATGCCTCAGCTATTTGACTGTTTAATGTTAATCTTTGTTGGCCAACAAATATTGAGAGCTTAAATTCTAAATTAGTCATTGTCCTTTATTTCCAATAACATTATTCTCTAACAGGAATTTTCTGACCCTGGAATTTAATACAAAGGCCAAACCCTAAAACAATGGTTTTGGTAGAAAATCTATTGGGTCTTTTTAGGCACTTTCAGGAGCTTAAATGAAAGCCTCCAAAAAGGTAGCAATTTCAGGATTACTCAAAATGGCAACTGAGCACTGAAAGATGATTACTGTAGCAGAAAATAGTGCTAGGAGTAGACTTATGCAAAAATTTCTGATATGTGCATGGGAAAACAAATCAGTCCCACAAGGAAGGAAACAGTGTTAGATCTAATCTACAGAAAATAAGTATGGTAGTGAGGTGTGTCACTGATGGAGGTCATCTATCCAACAGTGATCACAACATATTCTGAGTTCAAGTGATTATGAAAAACTGAAAAATATCTAAATGAAAAAATGCTCAAAAGTAGAAGAGCTAAGGAGGATCAAACACAGGTCACTTGACAAAGATGACTGCAGGGTAAAGCAGTGACAGGGTAATGAAAGATTTTCAGGGAAAAGATAATTTTAGTACAAACTAGCTATATTCCTTTGAAGAGAAAAAGTCGACAATCCAAATCTAATGCCCTTGGATGCTGAAGTTAAAGTGAAAATGAAAAATAAAAGAAGCTTAAAACAACAGATCAGGAGCAAAGTTCAGTTAATGAATGATTATGGAAATGACATGATGGACTCATAAACATAGAGGCAAAAACAGGCCATGAGAAAGAGGCCATCTGCAAATCATAAACATTAACTCTAAGTCAGATAAAAAATGTGCATAAACAAATAGTTCATATGAATACCATACAATGTTTTTCACAGAATCATTTCTAATACTTGAAAAATTTGATGAAATGTGATTTTGATGAAGCAGCTTTCAAATATTTTATTTTCACCTCCTTAGGTACAAAATTATGGCACTTCATTGGATTTTTAAACCTCCCAGATCAGAAACACGAAATTCTGAATTGAAACTGATCCAGTTAGGTGAAACATTGTACAGAAAATATACGAGGGCGTGGTTCGGTGAAAAGTAGAGGTTGGAAGAATTTGTTCTCATTTCAATTGTAACTCATGCTGATAATAATGGCCTTTCTTGAACAGTTGAGAGGCGTTTTGCAGCTTAGGCAAAAGCCAAGAGTCACTGGCACCACTAAACATTCATATCCAGCTGCGACCATCTTTTCGATCATAGCACAACTCTGAGAAAACAGCTTCACAGCACTGTCAGTCAGTGCATTCCAGATTGCAGAGAAAGATCTTTGATTTGGACTTTTCTCAATCTATTCTATCAAATCTTCATCAAACCTTGAAAACATCTATGTGGTCTTTCAAAGTGCCAGCACAATTACAATGGGCCAAATGGCCTCCTTCTGCACACTAAGTTTTGATTATTCTGTTACCTGCACAAGAGGAGGTCGTTGAGCCAAATCTCCGAGCAGGAGCCTTGAACCACTTAAAAGCAGTAATGGTAAATTTGTAATGTTCTGTCTAGTGTTGGGTGAAAACAATGTATGTGTGCAGCCTCAAATCCAAAAACACATTCCAGAATCTCTTAAAGACGTCAGAGGCAACACCTCCATATTTATAATAAATGGATTTCTGTGGCACTGCACACAATAATTCACAGCATATAAATTGCGGTACACTGGCTCGGTGGTTAGCACTAATGCCTCATAGTGCCAAGAACCCAGGTTCAACTCCAGCCTCAAGCAACTGATTGTGTGGAGTTTGTACATTCTCTGTCTGCGTGGATTTCGTCCGGCTGCTCCAGTTTCTTCCCACAGTCCAAAGATATGCAGGTTAGTGGATTGCCCATGCTAGAACTTTCCCTGTAGTGTCTAGGAGTGTGCAGGCTAGGGGATTAGCCATTGAAAATGCAGGGTTACAGAGATAGGGTAAAGGGATGGGTCTGACTGGGTTGCTCTTCAGAGGGTTGATGTGGATTTGATGGGCCGAATGGCTTGCTTCCACACTGTAGGGATTCTATGATTCTACACTTTTGTGCATCTCATTCCTTCATATGGCTGTTTATCCTTTCTGCTTCTCTGAGTGTCTTTGCTTCCCTCTCTCGTTCTGGCTTTTTCTTCCATGTGGCAAGAGGTCAGAGGTCTCCACACTCACCCAGTTCCTTTTCTTCCACTTATCAATTTATCTCTAAAAGACTTGCCTGCTTGCTAAATTCAATTTACTTCTTTTAAAATGGAAATCAATTCAAGACACAAATATTATCTGTCTGTTGCCTCATTGGTGTTTCAGCACCAATAATTAGCATGTTTACACAAACTGACTGTTCATAAAGTATATATGATTCAACTCATTTATCCCAAAAGTCCAAGAAATGTCATCTTCTACCCTCTGCTTTATAAATTCAACTTGCTCCAAAATAGATATCAACTTGCTACAAAGTCATTGTCTGCTTCACTATCTGGTGACAGCTGTTAGGAATTACAATTTAGATTTTCTAGTTGTCAGTGGTGCACAGTGAGACAATTAGATGATTTTTCACTTCAATTTTCTTCGTGCCAAACTGAATTATATCATTTTCCCACATTATACTCCATTAGCCAGATCTTTGCCCACTCATATAACCTGTATGAAACACTTTGTAGCCTTTTCTAATGTTTTCCACGCAAGTTTTCTATCCCGAGCCATCAAGAAATTTATCATACCTAGAGTTCCTTCATCAATGACATTTATATAAAACTGTCACAAGTTGAGACTCCAGCATTGATCCCAGTGGCACACCATTCTATCCATGTAAATATGCTACCTCCATACCATGAACTTTTACTTTAATATGGTAACTCATCAAATTCTGTCCAGAAATTTAAATACAGTATATCCACTGGTTTCCCTTTATGAACATTACATGTTACTTCTTCAAAGAATTCCAATATCTTAGACACAAATAATGTTTAACAAAACAAGAATTGGATTTCTCTTGATAAAACTATGTTAACTCTGTCAGATTACTCTGAGTTTCTCAAAATGCCCTGCTAGAATGTCTTTAAGCATAGCTTCCAATATCTTCCCGATGATAGATGTGAAGTTAACCAGACTATAGTTTCTAGTTTTCAGTCTACCGCTTTCTGAACAAAGGAGTAATATTTTCTAATCTAATGCGGCCTTCTCCAAATATAGCTTTGGGAAACTAAAACCAATACTTCTAACATCCCACTAGCTACTAGATTTTTGAGAGTCTCTGATGAAATTCATAAGAATCCAGGGACCTATCACCCCAAAGCTTTAATAATGTTATCAGTACCGGTTTTATGGTAATTGTGGTTTTCCTTAGTTCCTCCCTCCCTTCCATTTCCAGGATGTTACTTGTATCCTCTTCAGGAAAACTAATGCAAAATGCCGGTTTATCCGCTATCTCCTTATTTTCAATAAATTCTCCAGATCTATTTCAATAGGACCAATACTCACTGGCAAGCTTATTAGTAGCCCTTTTTATATTTCTTATTAGGGCTCATAGATTAATGAGCAAAAAATTAATGTTAATTGTTCTTCGCTTTTTTCAATATAGTGTCCAATCCTTTAACCTACCATACACCTTTGTGTAATTATGGGCCCTGACAACATTCTGGCAATAGTACTGAAGGCATGCACTCCAGAACTTGCCAAGATGTTCCAGCACAGCTACAACAATGGTATCTACCTGAGAGTGTGGATAATTAGAGTCGAAGAGTGTGATGCTGGAAAAGCATAGCCAGTCAGGCAGCATCTGAGAAGCAAGAGAATCAACGTTTCGAGCATAAGCTTTTCATCAGGAATGAGGGGGTGGCACAAGGGGGCTGAGAGATAAATGGGAGGGGCTGGGGCGGGGGAGCAGGAAGGTATATGAGAATGCAATTGGTAGATGAAGTTGGGGTGAAGGTGATTGGTCAGACAGGAGGGTGGAGCAGATGGGTGAGAAGGAAAATGGACATGTAGGACAGGTCAAGAGGTGCCAAGTTAGAAGGTTGAATCTGGGATAAGGTGGGGTGAGAAGAACTGGTGAAATCCACATTGATCCCATGTGGTTGGAGAATCCCATGGCAGGAGATGTGTTCTTCCTCCAGGCATTGGGTGGTAAGGGTTTGACAGTGGAGGTGGCCCAGGACTTGCATGCCAACTAATCTCCAGTGCTCACTTTCTCCCAGTGAGGATAATTGCTCAGGTATATCCTGTACACAAAAGGCAATCCAGCCAATTACAGCCCCATTGATCTAGTCTTGATAATGAAGAGAGTGTTGGAAAACATCATTAACAATGCCATCAAACAACATCTACTTAGCAATAACTTGCTCACTGATACTCAGTTTGGGTTCCACCAGGGCCACTCTGCTCCTAACCTCATGACAGCTGGCACAAACGTCAACAAATATGAGAAACTCATGAGGTGAAGGGAGACTACCTTCTCTTAAAAGCAAGACTGCATTCGACCAAGTGTGGCATCAAGGAACTCCAGCAAAACTAGAGTCAGTGGTTAGACATATACGTGGCACAAAGGAAGATATTTGTGGCTGTTGGAGATCAGTCATCTCAGCACGAGGATATCTTGGCAGCGGTTCCTCAGGGTAGAGTCCTTGATCAAACAATTTTCAGCTGCTTCACCAATGACCTTCCCTCCATCATAAGATCAAGTTGTAGATAGCTGCTGATGACTACACAATATTCAGCACAATTTGCAATTCCCCATAGACTGAAACAGTATATCCAAATGCAGCAGGACTTGAACAATATCTCGGCTTGGGCTGACTAGTGAAGAGTAACACTTGCGATACAAATGACAGGAAAATACCACCTCCAATAACAGAGAAGCCAACCATTGCTTCTTGACATTCAAAAGCATTACTATTGTTGAATCTCTCACTATCAAGATCCTGGTTTTCATCATTGACCATAAACTGGATTGGACTAGCCACGTTAATACTATAAGGTATGACTGCAGGCCACAGGCTAAGAATCCTGCAACAAGTAACAAGTCCGAAAATGTCTGTCCACCATCGACAAAGCCTAAGTCAGAAGTGCGATAGAATTCTACCCACTTGCCTGAATGAGAGCAATTCATTCAAAACTCAGAAAACCTGACATTGTCAAAACAAAGCAGCCCACTCAATTGTCTGAGGATGTGTTGTTAGTCATTCCTTCCACCACCAATGCTCAGTAGTGCACTGAAGGAATTCACCAAGGATCTTTAGACAGCACCTCCCAAACTCATGACCACTACCAACTGTAAGGGCAAGGGCAGCAGATATGTGGGAACACGAACACCTACAAGTTCCCCTCCAAGCTATTAACTACGTTGCTATTACAAATATTTGTTGTTTCAGTATTTCGGAGTCAAAATTCCAGAACCTGTTCTCTAACAGCATGGTGTACCTACACCAAATGACTGCAGCATTTCAAGAAGGCAGCTCAACACCACCTTCTCAAGTGTAACTAGGAATGGGAAACAAATGTTATCCAGTGATGTCCACATCCCATATGTGAATTATATTTTTAAAAACTAGCCTTGTTTCCAACAGTCATTGGATCCTTGCTTCTAAAATTCTTTGTCTTTATTATTTGTGGTCCCCATCCAAACACTTGTACATTGTTGGCATTTGGAAAACAAAGAACTATCACCACTTTGCTTCCTGCTCATCCTAAATGTCACACACCCTTCAACACTTAAGTCTCAATCGGTTTCTAAGCGCTACATAAATACACAAATGCTTGCCTTGTTCACAGGTCCAAGATCTCTCAATGGCACTCTGATGAACATTTTAGTTGCTACAAATTCCAATCCAAAAACTCACAAAGTTGTGCATAAAAACAAATGTCTCACACTCTGACACAAACTCTGACCTATGTTAAGGAAAAACAATTTTCCTGTTTTAAACAAACAGCAGATGTAATTCTTGCCAGAAATCATCAAAAGAAGAAGAAAAACAAAGTTTCTCCCAACAGATGGATAAATTATCAGAGAACACAGATTGATGATAATTGACAAAAAAAAAACTGAAGGAGAGGCGATGAAAATAATATTTTCATACATTGAGATACGATCTAGAAAGTACTACCAGCAGATTCAGATCCAGTCACAGGAGTCAAAAGGGGAATTGAATATCTACCTGAAAAGAAAATACAAAGTGAAATTGGAAGAGAAGAGAGTAAGGCTACTTGATAGCTTTCTCACAAAACCAATATAAGAACAATAGTTCTTTAATGAGCAATTTATTTTGAGGTGTAGAGAGGGAGCAAGGCTCAGCTCCATACACAACAATTTAAACCATCATTGCGTTAAATAAGATCATAGGAATTTAGGGTTGAAAAAAGTCAGCAAATATATGATGAAAGAATAATAGGAGGCAAGTTCTGTCATTAAGCACGCACACACAGTAAAGATCTTTACAAGATAGTACTTGATATTCCACATTATTGCAAGTGCAAGTCAAAACAGCTGTGCTTTTCAATAATTGGATAAAGGCATGAAGACAATGTGACTTCAAAATATGGACTGAATTATATTCTTATTTCTAGTACAGCTTATTATACCCATATTTATAACAGAAATGCTAGCCTGTTGCATTGCAATTGCATCAGAGAAAATCCCAAGTTTACATAGAAAGATTCCATTATGAATATAAACATGGGAATTAAAGTTGAAAACATCGGAAAAAGTACACACACAGAAAACATTCTTAACAGATTAAGATAACTATTGATTTTGGCATTATAGTGTAGATGAGTACCATTTTCACCATTTGTAAATGTGATCAAATGTGATCCAGCTGCCCAGTACACTAACCACGTCCTACATAGTCAGATATTCAGTTCTATATAAAGGTATAAAATCCTCCACTTCAGCATCCGAAAGGCTGAAAGAATAATCTTCAGCCTACCCCCTAGTGTGAACTCTGTACACTTAGCATAGACTACATTCCCCTCCAGAGTCATTGGTTCATACATCCTGTACCAGAGAATCAGGTTTACTGTTGCTGGTTGCTAATGACATCACACAAAACATTTATATGTACACATCAGGAGGAAACTGATTCCATTTCAGTTGAGGTATGAGAAACTTGAAAAGTATTTTCTGTAATTTCAGACAAGATCTAATGCTATTTTCAATTGATCAATTTTATACAAATCTTTGTACATATTTTAGTTGAAAGCTAAAAATGTTTGAGTAAAGGAACAAACCAGGCTCTTTCTCTCAAACAGAAAAGATTGAGGATGACCAGGTAACGGTCTTCAAAATTATTAAAGGATGTTTGTTAGATCAGAGACAGTAGATAGGATGTTTCCCCTTACAAATATAAGACAACCAAAAAAAAAACTAAAGGAAGGGATTCAGGAGACATCTCTTTCCCCGGGAGTGCAGTGGTGAGATTGACCGGTTGAGATGAACAGCACAGATGCAGAAACTAGGTCAAGAACACAAAGGAGAATGGAAAAGAATATGGTGATAGTGAGATAAAATGCTGAAGGAGACTCTCAGAATAGAACGAATGGCATAGGCCTGTTGCTTCTTTTGGTGCTGTAAAACTAAATAATCAGCACCTAATTGTTCCCAGACAAAACATGCCATATCATGACTGTTCCAAATTAACTAAGTGTGGAAGGCACAATGAGGAGTTATTTGTAGTCAAAATGTGATCAAAATGCCGATTAGTTCAAATTTGCTCAAATTCATGTTCATGACAATTATAACCATATCACATGCTGTACACCTAACTTTTCATAGTTTGAATGGACATGATAACAACAATTTTAATAAATGTGCAAATATTTTTGTGCTTAAAGTACATCATTACACACAAAAGAACCCAATTGTACAATGTCGCTCCTTCTCAGTTTTATTTCATACTGGAGAGAAGGAGGACATGAAAGTAATTCAAACAGGAAGGAAGAAAATAAAATGGCATTGAATAAAGATGGAGCTCAAGAACACTTTTACATAAGTGTTACATGATGGGCAACTGTGCTTCACCCAAAATTTGATAAACTGTTCATGATTTGCAGCACGTTATTCTTATTAGATAGGAGGTATCAGAAATCTGTCGAACTTCACAGCTCATTTTCAGCGTATCAGTATGAGAGAGAGGAGGCACAGAGAGACGGGGGGGGGCAGGGAGGGGCAGAGAGACAGAGAGAGAATGGGTGACACCAAGTACAAGTAGACAGAGTGGTGACGTTGCAGCACAGAGAAGAGGCAGGCACAAACAAAGAGTGAGGGGGGCAGGTACAGAGAGAGAAAAAAGGGGCAGGCAGAGAGAGAGAGAGAGAAAGAGATGCACGCACACGCAAAGACAGAGAGAGAAAACAGGCAAAGGGAGAGAGTGCGAAAGAGCGCAAGCATGCACGTGAGTGAGAGAGAGAGAGACAAAACCTCATCGCCTCAATATCAATAATAATGTCAAATTCATGCTGATTGTAACATTTGAGGTTATGCTTCAACTATTAAGTGGAGTTAATGTTAAAAATCACATTTAAAAATGGGCAATAATTATGACCTATTTTCTTCCCAACTTTGTCCTCCCAATCCACAAAATTAATAATTACATTTGTTGATTAAGTTGAATAACGTTAAGAGTTTTCATTCACTACAGGCAGAGGGTTCTTCTGCCCAAGCACAGGGTACATTGTTCACAATGATGCCTAGCAACTTCTGTTCATTTAACTTCATATCAATTTATGTGAATAAAGTCCATTTGATTAAAACCAACATCAAGTGGCAGCCATTCCACAATTGTGAGCCATCTCAGTTAAGCTGCTAAAAAGATTACAACTTCAAGTTCCACTCCAGAGACTTTAACATAAAATCGAGACTGACAATGACAACATCGTACTCTTTGGCGAGAAGTAGCATTGTTTTTGGATAATATATTAATCCAAGGCCAGAAAGCTTTCTCAGGTGTACATTAAATATCCCATGGCATTATTTTGAAGACAGACAGGGTAGATATTGCTGGATGTCCTGGTAATTAATTTTTCTGAAACTAATACTTAGAATATCAGATTATTGTTTGTGGGATATTGGTGTGCACTAGATTCTATTAAAACTTTGTTGCCTGTATCTGCTCCAAGTGCCATTCACTCATCCCAATGCATACTGGCTCCAAATCTAACCAATCAATTTAAATCCTCATCTTTATTTCCAAGTCAGCCCTAACAACACAAACTAAAGATTGGTGGGCCTGATGTCAATGGTGGGTAAGCTGTTGGAGGGGTTTCTGAGGGACAGGATTTACATGCATTTGGGGGAAGTTCCTTCAAATTGGAGTCGTAGGTCGACAGGGTGGTCAAGGTGGTGTGTGGCACATTTGCCTTCATTGGTCAAAGCATTGAGTACAGAAGTTGGGAAACGGGACGCCTTCTCACAGAGCGTTTCAGAGAACATCTCCAGGACACTGGCACCAATCAACCCCACCGCCCCGTGGCCAAACATTTCAACTCACCCTCCCATTGTCGAGAACACGCAGGTCCTGGGCCTCCTCCATCGCCACTCCCTCACCACCTGATGCCTGGAGGAAGAATACCTCATCTTCCATGTTGGGACCCTTCAACTCCAGGGCATCAATGTGGACTTCACCAGTTTCCTCATTTCACCTCCCCTCCCACTTTACCCCAGTTTCAACCTTTCAGCTCAGCATCGTCCTCATGACCTATCCCATCTGTCAATCTTTCTTCCCACCTATCTTCTCCAGCCGATCACCTTTACCCCCACCTCCATCCACCTTTTGCACACTCAGCTATCTTCTCCCCAGCCCTATCCTCCTCCCAATTATCTCTCCACCCCCCGAGGTACCCAGCCTCATTCCTGATGAAGGCCTTTGACCGAAATGTTTATTTTTCTGTTCCTCGGATACAGCCTGACCTGCTGCGCTTTTCCAGCACCACTCTAATCTTGACTCTAATCTCCAGCAACTGCAGTACCCACTTCCGTCTATAGGAGTGGAGATGTCATGTTGTGGCTGTACAGGATGCTGGTTATGTCATTTTTGGAATACTGTGTTCAGTTCTGGTCTCCCTGCTGTAGGAAAGATGTTGTTAAACTTTAAAGCATGCAGAACAGATTTACAAGGATCTTGCCAGGACTGGAGCATTTGAACTATAGGGAGAGGCTGAATAGGCTAGGGCTATTTTCCCTCAGTTGGAGGCTGAGAGGTGACCTCAGATGTTTATAAAATAATGAGGGGTATGTTTAGGGTGAATAGTCAAGGTCTTTTTCCAAGGGTAGGGGAGTCTAAAACTGGAGGGCATAGGTTTAAGGTGAGAAAGATTTAAAAGGGATCTGAGAGGCAATGTTTTCATAGATAGGTGGTGCTTGCATGCATCAAGCTGCCAAAGGAAGTGGTGGAGGCGACTACAATTACAATATTTAAAAGGCATCTGGATGGGTGCATGAATAAAAAGAGTTTAGAGGGATATGAGCCAGATGCTGGCAAATGGAAGATTACTTTAGGATATCTGGTTGGCATGGACAAGTTGGATTGAAGGTTCTGTTTCCATGTTGTATAAAGCTATGACTATTTGTAATATCCTTCAGCTCGACAAGCATCTCCTTTAATTATAGCCACTTGCACATCTCAAACTTGATTTGCTCCAACCTTGGGAGGTGCCAAGTCTAGCATCCCTATGCTAAGACTTTTATTGAAGTTTTAATCATCTGCCCTGACATCTATGGATAGATCAGCAGGTCACATGGCACCTGTGAAAATGAACAAATTTAATATTTCAGATCAATTTTTATGCACCCTTCTCTTTCACACTTTTCTCAACTTTTTCTTTTCTTCATCTTCTGATGTTGTGGAGAAGCTGGAGCGTATTCAGCAGGTTGTTGGCTGCAGTGGTGGCAGTGCCTGGTGCAAGGACTCATGGAGTCATAGGCCTGAAGCATGGACTCAGCAGGTCGTCACCCCCAGCAGAGGAGTGCCTGGGGTGGGAATGCTTGGCAGCAGTGGGGAACTATGGCAGAAACAGAGCTCAGAGTGGGAACACCTGGCTGCATTTGGCCTGAAGTGTGGGGACTCCTTGAGGCCCAGAACACATTGCAGAGACTTTGCAGAAGCTCTGGAACTGTGTTTGACAACCCTTGTACAGACGATGAACTCTATTTATGTAACTTTGTTTTATTCTTTTTGTAACTCAAAATGGCACCAGATTGGGGCATCAAAACACTTTTCACTGTATCTTTCTGTATGCAGCAATAAATAACACCAAGAAATTTTACTGATCTGGAACATTTTTCTCTCTACAAATACTGCCTGACCTGCACAGACTGTCCACCACTTTCAATGTCAGACTTCTAACACCTGAAGAAGGGCTTATGCCCGAAACGTCGATTCTCCTGTTCCCTGGATGCTGCCTGACCTGCTGCGCTTTTCCAGCAACACATTTCCAGTTCTAACACACATAGTAAAAGGGAAAATAAAGCTAAAATCACCATAGTCCCAGGGAACCATAATACTGATCGCTCATTATACAGAGAAGATTTGGGTGAGTTTTAACCCGAGAGTCATCCTGCCTCAAATGATCGACATGGTTGAGAAGGCAGGACTTTCCTGGTAATCTCACTTAATATGGGAAATGAACTCGCACTGTTAGCGTCACCCCACCTTACAACCAGGTGTTCAATCAATTGAGCTAACTGGCAGATAGTAGTTAGCTTTTGTATCTCCTCCCGCAGCTCAATATCACATTGTGTTTTATTTTAGCACGTAGGGATGTTATACCACGTCAAAATATATGATGTTGTACGGAAGTTAATATAACAAAGGCTGGAATTGTTTTTATTTCAGATTTCCAGCGTATCACTTACGACATCAATGCCAGCTACAGACTGCATGCAAGTTTCATCTTCTTTTCAAACGACTTGTTCGTGTGCGCGTTAGTGAAGTGTGCGTGCTTGGTGAAAACTTACCTTCCGTATTTCTAAGTAAACTTTCTCTGGAGGTCAGCCTGCCCCTTCCACAGGTTTGTGAACTAGTTTTTGACAGTACTCTCGATGACATACGCAAGTTGGTGCAATAAATGACAGTGCAACGCCACGTACAGTCCCCTCACTCACTCACCTCCGCAATACAGTTCCGGGTTCTTCTCCCCGTGCACCTGGGGACTCAGTGCCAGCAACGCCACCAGCAAAAGCGCGAGCGCCCCGCGCCGCCGCCTCGAGGCCATGGTCAATTCACGCGCCTCCCAACCGTCACCTCAGCCTGGGGCTGGTGGGAAATAGATGAGCACCAATGCTAACCCCGACAAACCTTCCTCGGCCCGATCCACCAGCCCCCACTCTTCACACCGGCTAATGTCTATATTTTTTTTTCTGAAACCGGAGAGGGAGAAGACTGAAGGTTTCTCTCCAAATAGATAAATTGGGCCGAAACGGAGTCCTGGGTGCTCTTGAACTACAGCGGAACTTGTCTGACGGAACCCTGGACGCCTGTCTCCATCGTTCCACCTTCGCTTCGTGTTAATGTTTAAAACTGACCGATGGAACTTTACAGCCCACGCAAGATTCTCACAACAGGATCATTCCAGAAAAAGGAAGACAAGCGAGGTATTAGCTCGGAGGTGAGGGGGCAGGAGCAGCTGGATACCCCGCCCCCAACACCCAAGTCTCACCGACTGCACCATTAGTCCCGCCCCCCGGCGCCTTAGGCGCACCCACTACGTTGTCAACCTCGGCTCGAGACCTGGTCTCCACTGTTAGCCACGCCTCTTACAGCGCAAACCCCGCTTTCCTCCCGCTCTAGCTCCCGCCCCTTACGCCGCAAGCCCTGCCTCCTTCCACCCTAGACCTGCCTCTGCCTCCTTTCTTCCCGCCCTTCACCATGCCCGACGCCGTCACAGCCCCTTTCCTTGTACGCCCCGCCCCTTGCCCTGGCTCCCCGCCCCTTTTATCTTCCCCGCCCCTCTCCCGAACCTTCGTTCCCACGCCCCCGCCTTCACACGTCGGGAGCCGGGGAGAGTCACGTGATCCGGAACTCCGCCCTTGTCTCGATCCCTCAGCCATTGAGCTTTCTACACGTGTAGCGCCCACGTGTAAGGAATGAGGGAGAGTTGGATCTGTGATTTATCACTCACACATGCTTCAGTGGTCCAATCCCAAGCCTGTTTGTGACATGTTACTTTCCCCGAAGGAAACAGTAAATTTGGTGCGTTTATTTCAGGGCTGTGGGGAAAATCAGGCATGGCTTTCTGTTCCAAGAGTCAACGTTGGGACCACGTTTCCCCCAATTACATTTATTAATGGGGGCGGCACGGTAATACAGTGGTTAGTGCTGCTGCCTTAGCGCCAGGGTTAAGAATTAGCTATGGTAAATGCGGGGTTAGGGTGATGGTTGGGTCTGGGTGGGATACTTTTTGGAGGATCAGTGCAGACTCGATGGACCGAATGGCATCTATCTGCATTGATTTGTGATTAATCATCAGATCCTGGTAGGCAGGACACCATTCAATAATGATACCAGACCTGAACTATCAGAAAGAGGAACAGGAGAGCCTCGTGCATCATTTTATAGGTTCATGGCTGATCTGATATTCCTAACGCCCACTTCCCTGCATTTCTCACATCCTCCCATATCCCATGATTCCTCTAATACTCAAAAATCTATCTATCTCAGCTTTAAATATACATAAGACTCAGCCTGCCCAGTACTTGCAACCCCCGAGAAAAGAAACTCCTCTTTACCTCAGTCTTAGATTGGCATTCCTTTATTCTGTATAGTTTCAAAGGGATGGAGACAAGTTGGCCGGCTGAATGAAAGGGTGGCAGATGAATTTCAATGCAGAAAAATGTAAAGTGATTTTCAAAAGAAGAACATAGATGGTATGAAATAAAGGATACAATTCTGAACTCCATTGCTTCTCATATGAAAAGCCTTTCAACACTGGGATCATTCTTCTCCCATTCTCTTGAACCCCTCCAATGCCAGCACACCTTCCTTTTGAAACAAGGCCTAAAACTGCTCTCAATATTCCAAATGCGGACTGACTTATACAGCCTCAGCAGTACATCTTTGTTCTTATGTTCTATCTGTCTTGAAATTATTACTAACATTGCATTTGTCTTTCTAACTGCCAAGTGAACCCTGCATGTTCATCTTAAAAGAATCATAAGAGGTGCAGCATGGTGGCTTTGTGCTTAGCGGTGGATTAGCGGTGGTAGATGTAGGATAGGGGGGTGGGTCTGGGTGGGATGCTCTTCAGCAGTCAGTATGGACTTGATGGGCTGAATAGACTGCTTCCACATTCTGAGGCTTCAACGATTTAGAATCTTGAATTAGGATTCCCAAGTCCCTTTGTGCTTCAAATTTCCAAAGCCTTGCCCCATTTAGAAAATAGTCGTTGCATCTATTCTCTCTACCAAAATGTTTAACCTCATACTTTGCCACATTGTATTCCATCTGCCACTTCTGAGCTCAAACCTGATATAGGTGGACTTTCCAGGATGTGCACGTTCTTAGATTCTGGCCTATGAGTTCTCTTACTCAGTTTAGGTCTAGTGGGACCCTTTTGCTGTCTCAAGTCTGCATATTGGCAGCAACTACAATGGCTTGCCGGCCTGGATCCTGAAAAATATTTTAACCATTTGGTCAAGGCTTGACTTTGATTTGGGGTTTTGCAGTAAGCTGACCTGGAGTTCCTCTGTTCATGATATTGTCATGAGTGGTCCAGATGACCAAGCTCACTCGACCTGGTGAGGGTCCACTTCCATTGGGCTACTCCATAAACGCTCCAAATCCTGCACCTTCTGATGATAAAGCCAGTTGCAGTGCCTGTTTGCCATCCAGTTTGACTTCAATCAATAGGTGCTTTTGTATGGTTACATTGTTAATCCACATACCAAACAGTTTCTCAGCATCTCTTTGAAGATGAAACCAAAGTCACATGCCTGTGTCAGTCTTCTTAACCTTGTCAAAAATCCTGAAACGGATTCCCCTGGTTCTCAAATTGCCAGATAAAACCAAAAGCATCTCAGAATTAGAGTCATAATATTCCTTAATTAAATTTGTCAACTCTTAAAAGGTTTTAGTATCTGGTGCCACAGGTAAAGTTAGGCTCCTAATAACCGAAGATGTTCTGGGTCTACAAGCTGTCAGGGGAATTACTCAGTGCTTTTCATCCACTTTAATGTCATTTGTTAAGGAAAAATAATACATTCTCTTCACACATAGGACCAAGCCTTCGACAGCAGGACTGAACAAGTCATTCTTCACAAATAATGGCATGATTTAGGGTGTAGGTTTGCTCGCTGAGCTGTAGGTTTGATATCCAGATGTTTCATTACCTGGCTAGGTAATCATCAGTGGCTTCATCATCAGTGGCGACCTCCAAGTGAAGCAAAGCTGTTGTCTCCTGCTTTCTATTTATATCTTTCTCCTGGATGGGGTTCCTGGGGTTTGTGGTGATGTCATTTCCTGTTCGTTTTCTGAGGGGTTGATAGATGGCATCTAGATCTATGTGTTTGTTTGTGGCGTTGTAGTTGGAGTGCCAGGCCTCTAGGAATTCTCTGGCATGTCTTTGCTTAGCCTGTCCTGAAATGGTGGGTTTTTTTCATCTGTGTGTAGGGCTACGAGGGAGAGAGGGTCGTGTCTTTTTGTGTCCAGCTGGTGTTCGTGTATCCTGGTGGCTAACTTTCTTCCTGTTTGTCCTAAGTAGTGGTTGTAGCACTCCAACCACAAAGCCATAAATAAACACATAGATCTAGATGCCATTTATCAACCCCTCAGAAAACGAACAGGAAATTACATCACCACAAACCCCAGGAACCCCATCCAGGAGAAAGATATAAATAGAAAGCAGGAGACAACAGCTTCGCTTCACTCGGAGGTCGCCACTGATGATGTTACCTAGCCAGTTAACAAACACTACAGCTCAGCGAGCAAACCTACACCCGAAACCTCAACCCAAGCTACAAACCTTCACAAATCTTGCAAAAATGGCATGACGCCAGAAATTATCCCAACTCAAAAATGACTGTTGCACTGTTAGATTACTTACAGTGTGGAAACAGTGCACACCGACTCTTCGAAGAGCAAGCCGCCCAGACCCATTCCCCTACATTTACCCCTTCACCTAACACTATGGGCAATTTAGCATGGCCAATTCACCTAACCTGCACATTTTTGGACTGTAGGAGGAAACCGGAACACCCGGAGGAAACCCACGCAGACACGGGAGAATGTACAAACTCCACACAGACAGTTGCCTGAGGCGGGAATTGAACCTGGGTCTCTGGCGCAGTGAGGCAGCAGAGCTAACTCTGATTTCTCTCCACAGATGCTGCAGGACCTGTTGAGTTTGCCAGTAATTTCTGTTTTTATTCCACACATTTTGTTTATTCTTTATCTGAGATGACATTCTTTTCTCAGAAGTAACTTAATAACTTGGAATTTTTCCTCACATCATAAAATGTTCCCACTTTTAAGGAATCACTTAAAGATCAAGGGACAAATAACCAAAATAAGGAACAGTCCTTTTAAAATAAAAGACAGTTGGTAACACTGACATTAACTCTGCTTCACCCTCATGAATACTGCAGCACCTGAGTATTGACAGAATTTTTTTTATTTATTGTTATTCATAAGGTTAAGTGTTATTTTGAATAAGATATAACCACAGTGCAGGAAGTGATCCACCTATCATATTTGTAATTCAAATAGGGCCATTTCTTTGCCTTCTCCAATAACGCTGCACATTCTTTCTTTTCAGGTAACTGTCGTTTGAAAGCCTCAGCTGAACCTCCTGCTACCAGTCTCTCAAGCAGTGCATTCCAGATCCAAACCACTTTCTGCATTTGTGTTTCTTTTCTGAACTAATTGAAATCCACGCTCTTTCACTTTTAATGCTTTCACAAATAGGAATGCTTTCCCGGATCATCTCTGCCCAGTGCCCTCATTGTTTTGAATACTTTAATTAAATTTCCTCTCAGTCTTCTTTCTTTCAGGAAAACAGTCCTAACTTTGCCAATCTGTCTTCATACCTGGAGTTCCTCATCTCTGGAACCATTCTCATGAATCTTTTCTGTCTCTTCTCTCATGCCTTCACACCACCCCTTAGGTTTTGCCAAGATCTTGACTAGACTAACCAATAAATGTGTTGCTGGAAAAGCACAGCAGGTCAGGCAGCATCCAAGGAGCAGGAGAATCGATGTTTTGGGCATGAGCCCTTCTTCAGCCCTCTTCCTGAAGAACGGCTCATGCCCGAAACGTCGATTCTCCTGCTCCTTGGATGCTGCCTGACCTGCTGCACTTTTCCAGCAACACATTTTCAGCTCTGATCTCCAGCATCTGCAGTCCTCACTTTCTCCTAGACTAACCTATACCAGGGAACCTTTACAGATGAAGAACACAACTTTGGTTCTGGTCTTTTATAAGAAGCAATTGGTTCAATGATTGCAGTAAAAGGCTCAGGCCCAAGCTTGATGGGATGAAATAGATTGAGATTCACCGAGAATGGTTCAACATTTTTAGATCAGAAAATGGCTGCCTGAGTGGAGTCCTAATTGAATACCCTGATGTTTTTCAGGAAGGTCGAGGGCATATCAAAGGAACCTAGTCCACCCTGCATGTTGACCAGGAAGCGATTCCACACTTCTGCAAAGCCCAAGTAGTGCCATTTATCTTACGGGCAAAAGTACAAGCAGAAACCAGAAGGCTGGAAAGTGAAGGAATCACCTCAGGGAATGTCGCTGAACAAAGAGCCCTTGGAGTGCAGGTTCATTGTTCCTTGAAAGTTGAGTTACAGGTAGATAAGATGGTGAAGAAAGCATTTAGTATGCTTTCTTTTATTGGTCAGAGCATTGAGGAAAAGAGTTGGGAGGTCATATTGTGGCTGTACAGGATATTGGTTAGGCCACTTTTGGAATATTGTGTGCGGTTCTGGTCTCCTTCCTATCGGAAACATGTTGTGAAACTTGAAAGGGTTCAGAAAAGATTTACAAGGATATTGCCATAGGGAGAGGTTGAATAGGCTGGGGCTGTTTTCCCTGGAGTGTCAGAGGCTGAGGGGTGATCTTCTAGAGGTTTATAAAATCATGAGGGGCATGGATAGGATAAACAGACAAGGTCTTTTCCCAAGGGTGGGAGAGTCCAGAACTGGAGGGCATAGGTTTAAAGTGAGATGGGAAAGATATGAAAGGGACCCAAGGGGCACCCTTTTCACATAAAGGGTGGTGCATGAATGGAATGACATGCCAGAGGAAGTGGTGGAGGCTGGTACAATTACAGCATTTAAAAGGTATCTGGATGGGTGTATGAATAGGAAGGGTTTAGAAGGATATGGGCCAAATGCTGGCAAATGGGACTAGGTTAGGTTAGCATAACTGGTCGGCATGGATGAGTTAAACTGAAGAGTCTGTTTTGTGCTATACATCTCTGTGACTCTATGACTCATACCAGTCAATTTGCAGAATTGGCAGCACCAGTTGTACCAATTGTGAAGCCTGATGATTGGGTTCACCTTTCTGGGGATTTTCAACAAACGATACACCACTTTTCATTACTCGATAAATACCCAATCCCTTGCATAAGACACATATGCAAAGCTGGCAGGGATCTGTCCTTCACGAAGCTGGACATGAGCCATGCAAAGTTGCAGTTGTGGTTAGATCAGGATTCCCAAGGGTTTGTATCAATATACAAGCATGCCATTTGGGGTATTGTCAGCCTGTACAGTTTTTCAGCGGACGATGGAGAACGTTTTATAAGGTTTCAAAAATTAAGATGTTGGCAAGAAGATATGTCTCGTGGCTAGAATTGGATGCAGACAAAACCGTTTTCGTGAGGCAGTGCCCAGAGTGCCAACAAGGACAAAACATTAATACCAGCAGATTCCCTGTATTTGTGGGGATGGCCGGGTGAACGCTGGACCCGGTCATACGTGGACCATGTAGGTTCTTTCATAGACTCAATATTCTTAGTCATTGTGGATGCCCATTCAAAGCAGCTGGACGTGCATAGTGGTCATTTGTCAAATACGAGGATAACAATTGCACAGAAAAACTGTGCACATCTTTAGCAATACACGGAATCCCAGAAGTGTTGGTCACAGATAATAGGCCATCACTTCCCAGCAGAGAATTTGAGTATTTCCTAAAGTCAAATGGTATTCGACATGTAAGGATAACTCTACATGGGTGTAGGTTTGCTCGCTGAGCTGGAAGGTTCATTTTCAGACATTTCGTCACCATACTAGGTAACATCTTCAGTGAGCCTCCGGATGAAGCACTGCTTGTGTTTCCTGCTTCCTATTTATATATTTGGGTTTGCATGGGTTGGCGATTCCATTTCCTGTGGTGATGCCATTTCCTATGGCGATATCATTTCCTGTTCTTTTTCTCAAGGGGTGGTATATGGTGTCCAAGTTAATGTGTTTGTTGATAGCGTTCCGGTTGGAATGCCATGCTTCTTGGAATTCTCTTCTATGTTTCAGATATTTCGTGTGTGACATCACTAACCCAAGGAAACCCAAAGAATAAAATGGAAAGCAGGAAACATGAGCACTACTTCGTCTAGAAGCTCACTGAAGATGTTGCCTAATATGGTGACGAAACATCTGAAAATGAACCTTCCAGCTCAGCAAGCAATACTACACCCAGAGCCTCAATCTGGGCTACAAATCTTCTCAAACCTTGCTCACAACTCTATATCTTCCATCATCCAATGGCCTATCAGAAAGAACAGCACAAACTTTGAAGGTAGATGTAAAGAAACAGCCGACAGCTTCACTAGGTACCAAACTGTCCAAGTTCCTATTTGATTGCAGGACTATCCCCTCATGCTAATACAGGGATAGCTCCAGCAGAGTTGTTAATGGAGATTAAATCTGATCTTTCCAGACATTAGGGGGAGAGTGAAACGGCATCAAGAATGCCAATGCTAGACACAAGACTCCACTAAGCGAGAGAGACTGTTTACTTCAGGGGATGAGATTTGGTGTAAGAACCATGGGAATGGCCCTGCATGGGTAAGAAGCATGGTCAATGCACGGTCAGGTCCAGTGACATGTAAAGCTCGAGTAGGTGCAATGGTCCTGAACAAATCTGGAACAATGTGCCCGGCCCTTCAACAAGCTTTCTGATTGTTCTGACTGTGGGTTCTCCCTCACAATCAAACATTGGAGATACATCGGAATCTGAGATTGACACGGCAGTTCAGGTACATAATTCATTGACGTTTGCATCATGTATGGATAGGGTAGTTGAGAAGGCAATCAGCGTGCTTGCCTTCATTGCTCAGACCTTTGAGTATAGGAGTTGGGATGTCATGTTGAGGTTGTTGTGAGGACGTTGGTGAGGCCTCTTCTGGAGTATTGTGTCCAGTTCTGCTCTCCTTGTTAGAGGAAGGATATTATTAATATGGATAGGGTTTGGAAGAAATTTATCAAGATATTGCTGGGAAAGGAGGGTCTGAGTTGCAAGGAGAGGCTGAATAGGTGGCATGTTTTTCATTGGAGTGTAGGAGGTTAAGATGTTCATAAAATAATGAGGAGTACAGATAAGGTGAAAGACAGGTATCTTTTCCCTAGGCTGGGGGTTTTCAAGACTGGGGACACACTTTTAAGGTAAGGGGAGAAAGATTTAAAAAATACATGAAGGGCAACTTTTTTACACAGAGAGTGGTTTGTTTAGGAATGAACTTCCAGAGGAAGCGATGGATGTGGGTACAGTTACAATATTTAAAAGACATTCAAAGTTTGGAAGAAGATTTGTAGCTCGGGTGCTCGTTGTTGTGGTTCTGTTCGCCGAGCTGGGAATTTGTGTTGCAGACGTTTCGTCCCCTATCTAGGTGACATCCTTAGTGCTTGGGAGCCTTCTGTGAAGCACTTCTGTGATGTTTCCTCCGGCATTTATAGTGATTTGTACCTGCCGCTTCCAGTTGTCAGTTCCAGCTGTCCGCTGCAGTGGCACACCAATTAGCCACGAAACGACATGACCAGTTATTCTTAGTAGCCATACACTCAGATGACAAGCAACATGAGTTCGACTGGGACAACACTACTATTATAGGACAAGCCAAATAGAGAACAGCCAGGGAATTCCTAGAGGCAAGGCACTCATCCACAGATTCAATCAATAAACACATCGACCTGGACCCAATATATCGGTCACTGCAGCGGACAGCTGGAACTGACAACCGGAAGCGGCAGGTACAAATCACTATAAATGCCGGAGGAAACATCACAGAAGCGCCTCACAGGAGGCTCCCAAGCACTGAGGATGTCACCTAGACACAAATTCCCAGCTTGGCGAACATCACCACAACATTTAAAAGACATTCTGATAACTACATGAATAAGAAATGTGTGGAAGGATATTGGTGAAGCGCAAGCAGGTGGGACGTTTAGTTTGGGATTATGATTGGCATGGACTGATTGAACAGAAGACTCTTTTTCCATGCTGTATGACTGTATAAACATGTGAACCACACGAAAGCTGCAAACTGGCAAACAGTGCAGGACCAAAATATGTCTGGCTCCTTGACAGCCATTCCGACTGTTCCAAAACTAATGGGTTATCCCTTTCTGTCAAACATTGAAGATACTTGAGAATCTGAGATGGGCACAGCATCTGTCACTGCCTTGACACCTTTGCCACTTGAAGAAGAGAAGGAATTTCTCCCGAGATATGCTGTGCAGTAGAGACAAGCTTCTGTGCATTACATGCCCCCCAGTGTCAGAGGCAGAGTTGGAGGAACTTGACCTGATGCTAAAATGCCCCACGAGGAGCTACAAAGAAAAGAATGGGCTTATGTCCTGAGACACAGAGTGGGAGGGATGTAGTAGTCATAACAAGGTTTGCGAAGTGGACCTTATAAAATGTGAATTCCCTGATTGGAGCTGCTAATTTGGTCCAAACAAGAAGCCCTGGCTGTCAGATATCCAGTTAACTGACTTGCTTACTGAGCTGGTAAGTTTGTTCACAGACTTTTCATCACCATTCTAGCTAACATAATCAGTGCACCTCCAGTGAAGCAATGGTGTTCTATCCTGCTAGCTATTTGTGTCTGGGTCAGCTGGAGTTGGTTTTGTCACAGACTCAAAGAAAAAAAGAAGCGGCGTTGCATTACTGGTTAAAGAGGATATAAATACTATATTGAGGAAAGATATTAGCTCAGACAATGTTGAATCTGTGCGGGTAGAATTGAGAAATACTGAAGGGAAAAAATAATAATAGGGTGGTGTGTACACTACGAGACTGTAGTGGTGATGTTGAGAAAGACATGAAACAGAAAATTAAAGATCCATGCACTAAAGGAACATCTATATTTATTGGTGACTTTAATTTGCAAATAAATTGGGCACATCAAATTAGTTGCAATAACATTGAGAAGGAATTCCTAGACAGTATATAGGGATGGTTTTCTGGATCAATATGTTGAGGAACCAACTCGAGAACAGATTGTCTCAAACTGGGTCTGGTGATTTGGAGATGCCGGTGTTGGACTGGGGTGTACAAAATTAAAAATCACACAACACCAGGTTATTGTCCAACAGGTTTAATTGGAAGCACTAGCTTTCGGAGTGCAGCTCCTTCATCAGGTGGTTGTGGAGTATACAATTGTAAGACACAGAATTTATAGCATAAGTTTACAGTGTGATGTTCCTGAAATTATACATTGAAAAATACCTTGATTGTTTGTTGAATCTTTCAACTGTTCGAATACCATGATAGTTTCACTTCTTTCATATGAAAATCACAAAACTTTTCTTTAAAAGTTACATTCTCAGGCTAACTGTAACAATTGGTGTTAGCCAGATAATGTTGAAGGTGTTAGCCCCCTGTGTACTCTGTCTGTATCATAATGTTTAGACTGATTCTAATCTAAAAAGTGAGTTAACAGAATCTTACGTGAATTCATGCAGTGTTTGAGCAAAGTACAATGTAACTCTGCAAGTACAAATTCAACCCACAAATGTATATGTATATGTATGCAGGATTCGGTGTAGTGACTAGTGTTCCTGTTTCTTGCATTGAGGATCCTGGAGATTTGCCCACTTACTACCCCACTATAGGTGTAAATCATGGCCACTAAAAATTAATACTTTAAGCTCATATTGAATTTAACAGAAATCCTTCAATCAGTAGATATTTAGTCATAGAGATGTACAGCATGGAAACAGACCGTTCAGTCCAACTTGTCCATGCCGATCAAATAACCCAAATTAATCTAGTCCCATTTGCCAGCACTTGGCCCATAGCCCTCTAAATTCTTCTTATTCATTTTCCCATTCAGATGCCTTTTAAATGTTGCGGTTGTACAAGCTTCCACCACTTCCTCTGGCAACTCATTCCATACTTGCATCACCCTTTGCGTGAAAATGTTGCTCTTAGATCCCTTTTACATCTTTCCCCTCTCACCTTAAATCTATGCCCTCTAGTTCTGGACTCCCCTAATCCAGGGAAAAGACTTTGTCTATTTATCCTATCCATCCCCCACATGATTTTATAAACCTCTATAACGTCACCCCTCATCCTCCAACGCTCCAGGGAAAACAGCCCCAGGCTATTCAGCCTCTCCCTTTTGCTCAAATCCTCCAAATCATTTGTAAATCATTTCTGAACCCTTTCAAGTTTCACAACATCCAATGATAGGAGGGAGACCAGAATTGCACCCAATATTCCAGAAGTGGCCTAACCAATGTTCTGTATAACTGCAACATGACCTCCCAACTCCTGTACTCAATACTCTGACCAATAAAGGAAAGCATATTAAACGCATTAGTAATTGTAATACCCAATGTGCATCAGCTCAGAAGGTGGAAAATTTGAAATGTACGAAAGTTAGAAGTTGAAGCTCTAACGAAACAGAAGAGACAATTGTTATTGCAAAAGGAATTGTGTGAATTAAGTAGTTAGATTTTTAAAAAATTAATTAGGTAAACTTTATAATATACAACATGGATGTAAACAATCAATGGGGGTCGGTGGTGATCCCATAAGTGGTTAGTAGAATAAAAGGAAAGTGACGATCCTAAGATAGATATCTTTGTATCAAGAGCGGGGAGATTTTGGCCAGGGGCTGCTCACACATAAAAACAGCAGCTTGTGAACTGAAGTTACCCAAGCCACAGTCATTGGTTTGAGCTGGCTTCAGCTAAGAGGAATGACATAAGGTGTAAATCCTTACTTGGTGTAAGAGCAATGAGGAAATGTTACCAATATCCTTGGGCTGGAGCTAATACTGAAAAGACACAGATTCAGCAGATGAACCAGCACCAAAGAAGAATAAGACACTATAGTTCAGGCAGTTAAGGAAAAAGGATAAAATGAAGGATTCCGGGTGTGCCAGCAATGAAAACTGTGGAGATCAACATTTGCATGGAGATAACACCAAGGACTCAAGGAATCGCCTGGCCAACATTCTTGGGTATTAGCTTTTAAATTCTTTGACTGTTCAGGGAAGGCCAAAAAACATAGTGGGTGTGCACACATATTTTAGCCTTGTATGAGTGGCATCCCTCCTGTTAACTTTTTATTAACCAGTGTGAGTTGTATGTCTGTTTTAACTAAATTAATAAAGTTGGTGGTTAGTTGATACAGATTTGACTCTTTTCCTCTTTGTGCCAAGCTAATCACTGTTGTCATAAAGTCATCGAGATGTACAGCATGGAAACAGACCATTCGGTCCAACTCGTCCATGCCGACCAGATATCCCAACCCAATCTAATCCCACCTACCAGCACCTAGCCCATATCCCTCCAATCCCTTCCTGTTCATATACCCATCCAGATACCTTTTAAATGTTGCAATTGTACTCGCCTCCACCACTTCCTATGGAAGCTCATTCCATACACGTACCACCCTCTACGTGAAAACGTTGCCCTTTAGGTCTCTTTTCTCTCTCACCCTATACCTTTGCCCTCTAGTTCTGGACTCCCCCACCCCAGGAAAAGACTTTGTCTATTTATCCTATCCATGCCCCTCATGATTTGTAAACCTCCAATCACTTCCTTAGCTTACCACAGAGTTCTAGGGTACACCTGATCAGGTCTTGGGGATTTATCCACTTTTATGCACTTCAAGACATCCAGCATTTCCTACTCTGTAAGATGTCATCTATTTCCCTACATTCTATATCTTACATGTCCTTTTACACAGTAAGTATTGATGCAAAATACTCATTTAGTATCTGCCCTATCTCCTGTGGCTCAACATAAAGGCCACCTTGCTGATCTTTGAGGGGCCCTATTCTCTCCCTTGTTTCCCTTTTGTTCTTAATGTATTTGTAAAAACCGTTTGAATTCTCTTTGACTCTTTTTCCAAAGCTATCTCATGTCCCCTTTTTGCCCTCCTGATTTCCCTCTTAAGTATACTCTAATTGCCTTTATACTCTTCAAAGGATTCACTCAACCTATCCTGTCTATACCTGACATATGCTTCCTTCTTTTTCTTAATTGTTGTTGAGAGCTGTTACCTTGTGACACTTTGCTTCTGTCTTCACAAAGGAGGGTACAAATAATGTACCAGAAATGATGGGGGTATACAGGGTTTAGTGAGGGGGAGGGACTGAAACAAATCTGTATTTGTAGAGAAATGGTGTTGGAGAAATTGATGGGATTGTAGGCCAAGAAATGCCTAAGCCCTGATAATCTACATCCCACAGTACTGAAGGAAATGGTCCTAGAAATAGTGGATGCACTGATGGTCAAGTTCCAAGATTCTTTAGACTCTGAAACAGTTCCCACAGATTGGAGGGTAGTTAATGGAACCCCACTATTTGAAAAAGAAGGTAGACAGAAAACAGGGAATCATACTTCATCAGTAAGACTGATGTCAGTAATGTGGAAGTTGCAAGAGTCTATTATCAAGGATTTTATAACACAGCACTTAGAAAATATTGGTAGAATCAGACACAGCTAGTACGGTATTAGAAAGGGGAAATCAGGCTTGACAAAATCTCAAGGAGTTCTTTGAAAATGTAACTAATGGAGTTGATTGGGGGAGCCAATAAATGTGGTTTATTTGGATGTTCAGTCTCAGATTAATGTGTAAAATGAAAGCACATGGGATTGGAGGTCGTGCATTAAGATAGATAGAAAATTGGTTAGGAGACAGGAAACATAGATGAAGAATAAATGGATTTTTATTTTGAATGACAAGCATAGACTAACAGGGCATCACAGTGATTGTTACTGGTGTTAACTCTTAATTCTGGACATCACATGTTTCAGATCAAAGATAGACACTTTATTTCTGAACAGCAGTGAGAGGTCCTGGGTGACACCAAAGGAATCTTGGAGTCTTCTTGTGGTGGCACCCCTCGACAGACCTCAACATTACATGCAAGCAGTTCACCTTAGCAGTTTAGTAGTGACTAATACAAAGTTCTTAACGTCACATGGCTGATTGCTATTATATTGTTAAAACAGGTATTTCTCAATCTTACAATGACTAGTGATTGCTACTTCCTGTGACAAATACCGAATTGTTCACATGAGTCTGTTACTCTATTACTCAGAATCTTGTGTTAATCGGTAAGGAGCTAGATAATAGGATCATTGTTCTCATTATTGGTCTTCACGTGCCCTTGTTAATAGGTAAGGAAGTGTGTTAATAGAAACAGGAGGCAGTTAATAAGATCTGTAACCAGGGTCAAGAGTCTTATGCATGGAAACAAATATCTTTGCGTGGGGCTGGGAGCAAAATGCACACGTATGTCTCCAGACGATTGTGGCAGTTCGGAGGTAGCCAGACACCCGCTGTGATTTCTGGTCTCAGCCTGTCAAAGGACAGGAATACAATCAAACACATAGTAAGTCACTATAATAGGGAATCTTTAACCGTTGAAAATCCAATACTCAAAGACATGATGATAAGCTAGTATAATAGAACTTTTTAACTTTTGGATTCCCAAACTTTATCACTGGGACCCAACTATTCATCACATATATTAATGATTTAGGTGAGGAAACTAAATGTAATACAGTCAGCTCTGATATAACACAAAAGTTCCATTCTCGTGTGATCTCGCGTTATAAGAAAATTGCACAATAACCTCATCATTAAAAGTAATGGTGCCAGAATGACATTATAGCCAGTACAGGTAAGGAAAGTTTGAGTTTTACAAGTAATGGTTTAAATTCTTCAATCGCATTAAAGCCAATTCGTGTTGAAGAAGCATGAATTATAGCAGAATCGACAGTATCAAAAAATTTGCAGTAGATAGAAAGCTGGGTGAAAGGTGTGCTGTCAGGATGCTGCAGAGATGTTGTTGTGTGACTTGGACAGGCTGAGTGAGTGGGCAAATGCATGGCAGATGCAGTATAACATGGATAAATATGAGATTATCCAATTTTGGAAGCAAAAATAGTAAGACAGATCATTATTTGAATGGCTCAAATTGAGAAAGGGGTATGTTCAATGAGACCTGGGTGTCCTCATGCACCAGTCACTGAAAGTAAACAAGCAGTAAAGAAAACAAACTGTAAGTTGGCCTTCAAAGTGAGAGGATTTGAGTGTGGGAACAAGGATGCCTTGCTGCAGTTATACAGGACTTTGGTGAGGCCACACCTGGAATACGGTGTGCAGTTTTAGCATCCGATCTGATGAAAGATGTGCTTGCTCTTAAAGGAGTGCATTGAAGATTTATCAAATTAATTCCTGGATGACAAGACTGACATCAGAGGAGAGATTGAATTGGTTGGGATTGTATTTACTGCAGTTTAGAAGATTAATGGGGATCTCAAAGAAATGTATAAATTTTTAACAGGACAAGACTAGTTTAATGCAGGAAGAATGTTTCCGGTGGTGGAGTCCAAACCTGGGGTCATAGTTCGTGTATAAGGGACTGAGATGAGGTGAAATTTCATCACTCAGAGTGGTGAGACGAAGAAATTCACTACCACAGAAAGTGGTTGAAGTCAAAAGATTTTATGTTTTCAAGAATGAGGTAGAAATCGCTATTTTGGCTAAAGGGATAAAGGGACGGAGTGAGGGCGGGATAAGGGTGTTGAGTTCAATGATCAGCCACAATCACATTGAATGGCAGAGCAGGCTTGAGGGTTCAAATGGTCTACTCCTGCTCCTATCTTCTATGTTTCAATCAATGTTATTAGATCGTGGGATTTCATACATTATCTTCAGATATGTGGAATCCCTTTACATATCCTCAAATACATGTGGTGAACAAAACAAATGAGCCCCAGCAAAACTGGAATCAATGAGAATCAGGAGAAAACTCTCCGATGGTTGGAGTCCTACTTGGCATTTGGAAAATTGTTATGATTGTTGGATTTCAATCACCTCAGCTCCAGGAGATCTCTGCATCCTGGACCTAACCATATTCAGCGATGTCATCAATGACTTTCCCTCTATCATAAGGTCAGAAATGGTGATGTTTGCTGATGATTGTACCAGGAGAAAGTGAGGACTGCAGATGCTGGAGATCAGAGCTTAAAAATGTTTTGCTGGAAAAGCGCAGCAGGTCAGGCAGCATCAAAGGAGCAGGAGAATCAATGTTTCGGGCATAAGCTTTGATGCTGCCTGACCTGATGATTGTACCATTCATGACTCCTCAGTACTGAAGCAGTCCATGCTGAATTATAGTGAGACCTGAACAATATCCAGGCTGAAGCTGAAAAATGGCAAGTAACATTCAAATCACATAAATGGCAGACAGTGACCATCTCCAATAATAGACAGTCTACCCAATGCCCCTTGACATTCAATGGCATTTCTGTCACTGAATTACCAACTGTCAGCATCCTGGGAGTTACCATTAACCAGAAACTGAACTGACCTGCTGAATAAAAACTGTAGCTACAACAGCAGTTCAGAGACTAGGAATTCAACAGTGAACAACTCACTTTTTTCTCGAGTGCCTAACCATCATCTGCAAATCACAAGTCAAGGCAGTGATGGAATACTGTACTTAGTGGATTAATGCAGCTCCAACAGTCAAGGAGCTTGATACCATTGAGAACAAAGCAGCCTCTTGATTGATACCACATCTACTACCTTCAACATTAATTTCATTCACCACTGCTGCACAGTAGCCGCCCTGCATACCGTCTACGAGTTGCACTGCATGAACTCACCTGTAGCACTTGACAAGCCCCTGAACTCGATCACCACCTCGAAAGACAAGGGCAACAGATATGTGGGAACATCTGCAAGTTCCCCTCCAAACCACATACCATCTTGACTTGGAAATATATCACCAGTTCCACTGGGTAAAGATCCTGGAACTCCCTCCTTAACAGTTCTGTGGATGTTCTTAAATCCCAAGGAGTGCAGTGTTTTAATAATGCAGTTCACCATCACCTTCTCCATGGCAATTAAGAACAGACTAGAAATGATTTCCTAGCCAGCAATGCCCACATCCCATGAATGAATTTTTTTTTAAAACTGCATGTGCTGATGTTCTGCCTTCTGAACATAGCAAACTGGCAATCCCATTGCTTCTTCTTGAAGTTCTTGGTTTCTGCTAGAGGAATGGGAGAAGTCCCAGTGCATGTAATGCAAAAATTGTGACTTTGTACAGGAAGAAAAGGGAATGCAGCAATAATTGATGGAGAAATTATTTGCCATGTTGTTTATTCAGAGTGTACATCCTGGTTGAACACAGCTATCTCTAGTTCTAATGTAGTTTCAGACCTGGTGATCCACATGTGATACCTTCTCTTTCTAGCAGGTGCAAAAGAAATAGATTAGATTGCCTAGATTAGATTCCCTACTGCAAACAGAAGAACATAGAACATAGAAGAATACAGCGCAGTACAGGCCCTTTGGCCCTCGATGTTGCGCCGATCCAGCCCACCTAACCTACACTAGCCCACTATCCTCCATATGCCTATCCAATGCCTGCTTAAATGCCCATAAAGAGGAAGAGTCCACCATTGCTGCTGGCAGGGCATTCCATGAACTCACGACTCGCTGAGTAAAGAACCTACCCCCAACATCTGTCCTATACCTACCACCCCTTAATTTAAAGCTATGCCCCCTCGTAATAGCTGACTCCATACGTGGAAAAAAGGTTCTCACGGTCAACCCTATCTAAACCCCTAATCATCTTGTACACCTCTATCAGGTCACCCCTAAACCTTCTTTTCTCCAATGAAAACAACCCCCAGTGCCTCAGCCTTTCCTCATACGATCTTCCTACCATACCAGGCAACATCCTGGTAAACCTCCTCTGCACCCGTTCCAGTGCCTCCACATCCTTCCTATAGTATGGCGACCAAAACTGCGCAGAATACTCCAGATGCGGCCGCATCAGGGTCTTATACAACTTCAACATGATTTCAGGACTCCGGAACTCAAATCCTCTACCAATAAAAGCCAGTACGCCATATGCCTTCTTCACCGCACTATTTATAGATTGCATGACTAATGACTAATTTATTTTTCTGCCATCAATGCTGTTTCTCCTTCAGTCTTTTACCTTCGCTTTTTATTTCTTTCACTTGGTACTGTCTTCAGGCCTAATTCTTACATAGAGTCATAGAGTCACACAGTAATACAGCATCGAAAGAGGCCCTTCAGTCCAATCTGATCCATGCTGACCATCGTGCCCACCCAGCTAGTTCCAATTGCTTACATTTGGTCCATATCCCTCCAAACCTTCCCATCCATGTACCTATACAAATGTATTTTAAGTGTTGCTTTTGTACTTGCCTCAACCACTTTCTTTGCAGCCCATTCCATATACACACCACTCTCTGCATGAGGAATTTGCCCCTCAGGTCCCTCTTTAATCTTGCCCCTCTCACCTTAATCCTTTGCCCTCTAGTTTTCAATTCCCCATCCCTGAGAAAAAGACTATTTATTCATTCTATCGATGTCTCTCGTGATTTTATACATTTCACGCCTTATTCTCCTATGTTCCAAGGAATAAAGCCCTATCCTGGCCAACTTCTCCCTATAACCTAGGCCTCCTAATCCAGGCAACATCCTCGTAATCTTCTTTGCACTCTTTCCAGTTTAACTATGTCTTTCCTCTCACCAAAACTGTGCACAATACTCAGTGCAGCCTGACCAAGGACTTATACTACTGTAACATAACATTCCAACTTCAATGTCATGACCAGTGAAGGCTAGCATGCTAAGTGCCTTCTTCACCACCCTGTCCAACTGTGACGCCACTTTCAAAGAACAGTGCACTTGTACTTCTAGGTCCCTGTATTCCACAACATTCCTCAGGACTTTACCATTTACTGGAAAGGTCTACCTTGGTTTGACTTTCCAAAATGTAACACCTCACACTTATTGGTATTGAATTGCATTTGCCAATCCTTAGTCCACTTCCCCATCTGATCAAGATCCCTCTGTACTTTTTGATAACCTTCCTTGCTTTCAGTGATACCTCCTAATTTTGTATCATTTACAAACTTACTAATCATGCCTTGTACATTCACATCCAGATCATTTATGTAAATAATAAATAACAAAGGTCCCAGCACTGAGCCCTGTGCCATACCACTAATCAGTCTGAGAAACAACCTTGAACCACCTTCTGCTTCCTACCATCGAGCCAATTTTGAATTCAATTAGCTAGCTCTCCCTGGATCCCATCTGACCTTTCTTTCATGACCAGCCTTCTGTGTGGGACCTTGTCAAAGGCCTTACTGAAGTCTCTACAGACAATATCCTTTGCCCTTTGCTCATCTATTCTCTTGGTTACCTCTTCAAAAAACACTAAAAGATTTGTCATAAATGACTTCCCATGCACAAATCCACGCTGACTATCACTAATCAGAACTTGACTCTCCAAATGTTGGTTGATCCTGTCCCTCTGTATCCTCTCCAATGACTTGCCTACCATTGACATCAGGCTCACTGCCCTTGAGTTCTCTAGCTTGCCTTTGCTACCTTTCTTAACATCTTGTCTTTCTTTCAGTCCTCCCTCCTTTTTCTCCATCTCACACTCTGTACAAGTACCTTTCTCACTTCATTGGCATATATGTATTGCTTTATTCAATTACATTGAGATATTCAAAGTTTGTGAGAAGGTTTGTAGCTCAGGAGCTCGTTGTTGTGGTTCAGTTTGCCGAGCTGGGAAGTTGTGTTGCAGATGTTTCGTCCCCTGTCTAGGTGACATCCTCAGTGCTTGGGAGCCTCCTGTGAAGCGCTTCTGTGATGTTTCCTCTGGCATTTATAGTGGTTTGTCTCTGCCGCTTACGGTTGTCCGTTCCAGCTGTCCGCTGCAGTGGCCGGTATACTGGGTCAGGTCGATGTGTTTATTGATAGAATCTGTGGATGAGTGCCATGCCTCTAGGAATTCCCTGGCTGTTCTCGGTTTGGCTTGTCCTATGATAGTAGTGTTGTCCCAGTCGAACTCATGTTGCTTCTCATCCGAGTGTGTGGCTACTAAGGATAGCTGGTCGTGTCGTTTCGTGGCTAATTGGTGTTCATGGATACGGATTGTTAGCTGTCTTCCTGTTTGTCCTATGTAGTGTTTTGTGCAGTCCTTGCATGGGATTTTGTACACTACGTTGGTTTTGCTCATGCTGGGTATCGATTCCTTTGTCCTGGTGAGTTGTTGTCTGAGAGTGGCTGTTGGTTTGTGTGCTGTTATGAGTCCGAGTGGTCGTAGTAGTCTGGCTGTCAGTTCAGAAATGTTCTTGATGTATGGTAACGTGGCTAGTCCTTTGGGCTGTGGCATGTCCTCATTCCGTTGTCTTTCCCTTAGGCATCTGTTGATGAAATTGCGGGGGTATCCGTTTTTGGCGAATACATTGTAGAGGTGTTCTTCTTCCTCTTTTTGCAGTTCTGGTGTGCTGCAGTGTGTTGTGGCCCTTTTGAACAGTGTCTTGATGCAACTTCTTTTGTGTGTGTTGGGGTGGTTGTTTTCGTAGTTCAGGACTTGGTCTGTGTATGTGTATGTGGCTTTCCTGAATACCTTTGTGGTGAATTCTCCGTTCGGTGTTCTCTGTACCATCATGTCTAGGAATGGGAGTTGGTTGTCCTTATCTTCCTCTCTAGTGAATCTGATTCCTGTGAGTGTGGCATTGATGATCCGGTGTGTGTTTTCTATTTCTGTGTTTTTAATTATTACCAAGGTGTCATCTACATATCTGACCCAGAGTTTGGGTTGAATTTGCAGTAAGACTGTTTGTTCTAATCTTTGCATTACCGCTTTTGCTATGAGTTCAGAGATGGGTGAGCCCATGGGTGTGCCATTGATTTGTTCATATATTTGGTTGTTGAATGTGAAGTGTGTTGTGAGGCACAGGTCCAGTAGTTTGAGTATGCAGTCTTTGTTGATAGGTTCCCCCATCTTGTTGTCTGTTCTATATGTCCAGCAGGTTGGCTCTTGTTTCTCTGGCTAGGGTTTTGTCAATAGAGGTGAACAGTGCCATTACATCGAATGAGATCATAGTTTCTTCCTTGTCTATATGTATCTGTATCTACCACTTCCTCTGGCAGTTCATTCTGCAAACAAACCACTTTCTGTGTGAAAAAGTTGTCCCTCAGATCCCTTTTAAACTTTCTCCTCTCACTTTAAAATTATACCCTTGAGTTTTAACCACTCCTAACCAAGGGAAAAGACCTTTGCTGGATTAGTGGTGCTGGAAGAGCACAGCAGTTCAGGCAGCATCCGAGAAGCAGTAAAAACCCTCTGCTCCAATCCCGACCTCACCATCAAGCCAGCAGATAAAGGGAGCGCACTGGTAGTCTGGCGCACTGACCGCTACACCGCTGAAGCCAAACGCCAACTCGAGGACACCTCTTCCTACCGTCCCCTCGACCATGACCGCACCCCCCATCACCAAACCATCATCTCCCAGACCATACAGAACCTCATCACCTCAGGAGATCATCCACCCACAGCTTCCAACCTCATAGTCCGGGAACCCCGCACTGCCCGGTTCTACCTCCTTCCCAAGATCCACAAGCCTGACCACCCTGGCCAACCCATTGTCTCAGCATGCTCCTGCCCCACTGAACTCATTTCTACCTACCACGACACTGTCCTATCCCCCCTAGTCTAGGAACTCCCCACATACATTCGAGACACCACCCACGCCCTCCACCTCCTCCAAAATGTCCGTTTCCCTGGCCCCCAACGCCTCATCTTCACCATGGATATCCAATCCCTCTACACCTCCATCCGCCAAGAGGCCTCCAAGCCCTCCGTTTCTTCTTCTCCCGACGTCCCTAACAGTACCCTTCCACCGACACTCTCATTCGTTTGGCCGAACTGGTCCTCACCCTTAACAATTTCTCCTTCAAATCCTCCCACTTCCTCCAGACCAAAGGGGTAGCCATGGGCACCCGTATGGGCCCCAGCTATTCCTGTCTCTTTGTTGGACACGTAGAACAGCCGATCTTCCGTAATTACACCGGCACCGCTCCCCACCTCTCCCTCCGCTACATCGATGACTGCATTGCCGCCACCTCGTGCTCCCGCGAGGAGGTTGAGCAATTCATCAACTTCACCAACACATTCCACCCTGACCTTAAATTTACCTGGACCAGCTCTGACACCTCCCTCCCCTTCCTGGACCTCTCCATCTCCATTAGTGACGACCGACTTGACACTGACACCTTCTACAAACCCACCGACTCCCACAGCTACCTGGATTACACCTCTTCCCACCCTACCTCTTGCAAAAATGCCATCCCATATTCCCAATTCCTCTGCCTCTTCCATTTCTGCTCCCAGGAGGACCAGTTCAACCACAGAACACACCAGATGGCCT
>NC_057714.1:103169650-103204385 GCF_004010195.1 Chiloscyllium plagiosum | reverse complement strand
GAGAAAAGAAGGTTTAGGGGTGTCTTGATTGAGGTGTACAAGATGATTAGGGGTTTAGATAGGGTTGACCGTGAGAACCTTTTTCCACGTATGGAGTCAGCTATTACGAGGGGGCATAGCTTTAAATTAAGGGGGTGTATATATAGGACTGAAGTTAGGGGTAGGTTCTTCACTCAGCGAGTCGTAAGTTCATGGAATGCCCTGCCAGTAGCAGTGGTGGACTCTCCCTCTTTATGGGCATTTAAGCGGGCATTGGATAGGTATATGGAGGATAGTGGGTTAGTATAGGTTAGGTGGGCTTGGATCGGCGCAACATCGAGGGCCAAAGGGCCTGTACTACGCTGTATTCTTCTATGTTCTATGTTCTATGTTCTAATCCAGAATCTGGTTTTCAGCATCTGCAGTCATTGTTTTTACCGAAAAGACCTTTGCTAATCACCTTATCTATACCCCTCATGATTTTATAAACCTCAACCGCCTATGCTCCAGTGAAAGCAAACCAAGCCTATCCAACATTTCCTTCCAGCTGAAATCCTCCAGTCCTGGTAAATTTTTTCTGCACCTTTCCAATTTAATAATATCCGCCCTATAGCAGGGTGAGCAAGACTTACATAGTATGCCAAAAATGGCCTCACCAATGTCCTGTACAACTGAAAAATGATGTCTCAACTCCTACACTCCCTGGTCTGAACAATGAAGGCAAGTGTGCCAAATGCATTATTAATCACTCTGTCAATTTGTGATGCAACTTTCAATGAACTATGTACCCCGACTCCTTGTGTTTCTCTGTTTGATAACTGTGTAAGTCCTGCCTTTGTTCATCTTACCAAAATGCAACACCTCACAAATGAGCATCTCACATAAAGATTCAAAACTTATGTAACCTTGATTGCCACCAGGATGGCATGGCCAGCCTGTACTTCTGAGTACAAGTCCTACTTCAGCACATGAAGTGCCGATGGCCTGGGGCATTCTTATTCTGCACTGCCACAGTGTTTCTCACAACTGTAGAAAGTGAGAATTACGTGGTTTTTGTTGTTTTCCTCTACTTCCTTGAGGGACCTTCACCTGCTGCTTTTCCACTGTGAAGGCTGTGCAGCAGCCACTGGAAGTCAGTGCTTTTGCTTGACAAGCTGACCAGTTTGTAATTGCTGTCTCCTATGCTGTCTTTGGTTTGAAACAAGGCAACAAAGACTCTAACAACAACAATATCCTTTGCAGATGAATGAGAGAGTCATCTGGGTGGGAGGGGTGGGGGGGATGTCAGAAAGAGAACAGAATTTCAATAACAGTATTCCTGAGCCCTCATATCAATCATATTGAAGCATCACATTTTGCCCTCGTATAGTGTGCCATGGATGCCAGTATCATTTCTCAATAAGAAGCTCTGAGGTATGTGACCTTTTTTTTTCTAATTGACTTGTGATATGTAGGCATTCCTGACTAGGCCAGCATTCATTGCCTAGCCCTAGTTTCCCTTGAGAAGGTGATGGTGAGCTGTATTTTTATACTGCTGTAGTCCATGTGCTGTAGCAAGATCCAACATGGCATTTGGGAGGGAATTCCAGGATTTTGAACCAGTGACACTGAAGGAGCAGTGATATATTTCCAAGTCAGGATAGTGAGTGGCTTGGAAGAAGACTTGCAAGTGGCAGTGTTCCAATGTGTCTGCTCCCCTTGTCCTTCCAGGTGATAGTGGTCATGGGTTTGGAAGGTGTTGTCTCAGGATCTTTGGCAAATTTCTGCAGTGCAGCTTGGATAGTACATGTTGCTGCTTACGTGCACCAGTGATGGACTGAATGAATATTTGTGGATGTGGTGCAAATCCATCAGCCTGCTTTGGCCTGTATGGTGTCAAGCCACTTGAGTGTTGTTGAACTGCATCTATCCAGGCAAATGGTGAGTATTCCATTACATTCCTGACTTGTGCCTTGTAGATGGTGGTCAGGCTCTGGGGAGTCAGGACCCCATGCTTCTGATCTGCACTTATGGCCACTGGTAAACTCTTTCCCCTCCATCCCCCCCGCCCCCAGCATGTTGCTAGTTAGGTATTCAGTGATAGTCATGCCATAAAATGTCAAGGGGCATTGGGTAGATTGTCTGCTATTGGAGTTAATCATTGCCTGGCATTTGTGTGGTGCAGCTGTTACTTGCCACATTTTAGCCCAAACCCAGATATTGTTCAGGATTTGTTGCAGTTGAACAGGACTGCTTCAGAACCTGAGGAGCTGTGAATGGCACTGAACATTGTGCAGTCATCAATAAACATCCCCTCTTCTGACCTTATCATGGAAGGAAGGTCATTGATGAATCAGCTGAAGATGGTTGGGCCCAGGACACCACCCTGAGAAACACCTGTAGAAATGTCTTGGAGCTGAGATGACACCAGTTTTACTCAGGTCTTTGAAGCCATACTCAGTCAAATGCATCCTTGATATCAAGGATTGTCACTCTCACAGACATGTGTTGCAGAACCAACTGGAGAAATGAAATTCTGGCATCAAGCCATCTTGATAGTGTAAACCCCTTCAAAAAGAAACCCACAACTGATCATACAGTTCAGTGTACTGATGGGCTAGCTCCAAATGTTGTCTTCCAGTTTCAGGTAATGCTGAAATGTAAATGCTGAAATGGCATACTTTTAAGTTGGTGATACTTTTAAGTTGGTGTCCAAACAGATTTGCTTATCTGACATGACAAGGACATAATGAGTGCAAACAATTAAATGGCCATGATTGCTTGAGGCCATAATTTATAATGTTCATTCTTTGAAAAATGATGACCTGCCAACGAAGTGCAACATGATGCCAGAAGAGCTGCATTACTGATCAGTAAATGTGTGATTCATGTAATTGCCCATGACCATGATAGGAACCTTGAAGTGAAACTTTCTAAGATTTGATCACAGAATGCAACTGTCATTGAGTCAGCCAGCATTAATTGCCCATCCCTAATGCTCTGGATAAAGTGGTGTTGAGCTGCATTTTTGAACCACTTAAACTGCTGCTACCAAGTAACAGCTCTGACTTTTATATTGGGAACTGGCTCGATCTAGTTTTGAGTTGCAGCATCATATAACACAGAAACAGTCCCTTCAGTTCTTTTCTCAACTAAGAAGATGAAAATTGAGACCTGTGCAGAAATTAGACAAATTGGGCTAATAACGAGATGCAAAAGATGGAAATAATGTAGTTGTTGATCATTATCAAGATTCCCACTTCATCACTTAAATCTCAAGAAGAAATCAGATGCCCTTTTCTCACCATTGATGGGAGACAGTAGCCTTGAGATAATGTCACTAAACTAGTCAATGCAAGTTAATGTTTTGGGGATGTACATTTGAATCTCTCCAAGGCAAGCAGTGCACTTTGAATTCAATATGTCTGAAATTAAAATTAGCCTAATGGTGACCTCTGTTAACTATTGTAAAAATCCATCTGGTTCACTGATGTCCTTAGGAAGGAAACTGCTCTGGAGCTGAGATGACACCAGTTTTACTCAGGTCTTTGAAGCCATACTCAGTCAAGTGCATCCTTGTGACTCCAGACCCATAGCAATGTGGTCGACTTTTGACTGCCTTCTGAAATGGCCTAGCAAGACACTAAGTTCAAGGGTAATTATGACAATTGTGGGCTGATATTATCAGAGATACCCGCATTCTAAGAGTGAATAAAAGGAATCTGAATGTCTCATTTTCGCCATATTTTCCCAACTTTCTTGCCATTGGCTACATCACTCAAGGGAGCAGAAATTTGTACCGTTTATCATCATTGCATCACTGCTGCTTGGTCAAAGCAAACTCTTTCTGATAAAAAAGCATACATTAAATTACCTGCTACATTGAGTCCTAAGCACATCCGCTGCAAAAATACACTAAACTGCAACCTACCTACTCCACAGGGTCCAAGGAAGGATCACTTAACTGGAAGCAGTCACTGGACCGTTCAAACGTAAGAAACCTGCGAGGAAGTGAGGTAAGCGTGCCTTCCTGCTAGTACGACTGAGACTATGTGGTTTCAAGACTCCCCCTTCCTAGCTTACTCCCAGCAAACCTACAACTTCTGGAGAACAAGATGGATGAACTCAGATCATGACTCAGCTTCTAGCGTGAACTGCAGGACTACTGCGCACTCTGCTTCACAGAAACCTGGCTCAATCCATCCAGTCCGGACTACGCATTGAAGGCTGATGGTTTCTCTATCCATCATATGGACCATGCAGAGTCTTCGGGTAAGACAAAGGATGGAGGGCTTTGCATTTTAATCAACAACTTATGGTGCATGGACATTGCAACCCTGGGCAGCCATTGCTCCCCAAGCCTTGAATTCCTCACCATCAAATACCGTCCCTTCTATCTATCATGGGAATTTACCGCTGCTATACTAATGGTGTGTACATACTGCCATTAGTATAGCAGCGGTATGTACAAGCAAAGGTTGAGGAAGCTCTGGATGTGTTGTACTCCACCACTAACACCCTGGAGACGGAACATCCCCAAGGCCCTGTTTATTGTAACTGGCGACTTCAATTAACCAAATCTAAGAGAGGTTTTGCCCAAGTACCCCCAGAACATTACCTGCCTTACCTGGGGCCTGAACATTTCAGACCACTGCTACACCACTGTGAAAGCTGCCGACCGCTCCATCCCCCGCCCTCATTTCAGGAACTCTGACCACAATGCCGTGTTTCTTCTCCAGCTTACAGGCAAAAGCTCAAGCAGAAGACCCCCTCGTGGATACAGGTCCAGTGCTGGTCAGAGAAGGCAGAGGATCAATTCCAGTGCTGCTTGGAATCGGCTGATTGGGCCGTGTTCAAACAGTCCACAGGTACCTTGGACGAGTACGCCACCACCGTCACAGACTTTATCAGCAAGTGTGTGGAGGACTACATACTGAGGAAGTCAATCCGGGTGTTCCCCAAAAGGAAACCATGGATGAATCAGGACATACAGAACCTGCTAAAAACCAGGCATGAGGCCTTCAGATGAGGAGACACACTCAAATGTAAGGAATCCAAGTATGACCTTTGCTTTGGTATGATCTTTGGTATGCTTTCTTTTATTGGTCAGAGTATTGAGTACAGGAGTTGGGAGGTCATGTTGTGGCTGTATTGGTTAGGCCACTGTTGGAATATTGCATGCAATTCTGGTCTCCACTCATCCAAGGGACAATAAGGCCAATCATTTCATTGCCACAGAATCATAATGACATCAAAAAAGATCATTCAGTCAATCAAGTCCATGCTGGCACTTTAAAGAACAGTCTATTCTGTCCCAGCTTCCCATTGCATCCCTTTGGCCTTGCAAGTTTATTTCTCTCAGATATCCATCCAATTTCCTTTTGAGATTTCCAGGTTGTTACCATTCCTTGCCTAACAAACATTCTTCCTCACATCTTGCTCTGCATCTCTTGCATAAAACCCCGAATGTCTTCCTGAAAAGTCAGTCGAAGCAGAGTCTTGGAATATTTTTAAGGCAGAGATAAATAGATTATTGATATGCAAATTATGAAAGATTATTGTGGGAAGATCCTATCCCATTGAAGATTATTGTGGGAAGATGGGAAATCGCATCCCATTGAATTTAGAGTTCTTGTAATTTATAAATTCTGCTTTGGATTGTTCCCCACTCTTCTCCATCACTATTAGAAACCTTATGATACAATGATCTCTTTTATCCAAATGTAGTCCAACAGTGCTCCACCACAGACCAGCTGAATGAGCGAGCATCCTGGATCCTATTAAGCTATATGACTTACTACTGTACTCAACAGTGTATTTATGCCCACTGAAGAAATCTGGTAAATAAATGCATCAATGTTTTCTAAATCATAGCAGTCTATTGTTGCTTTCAGTGTTTCATTGAAAAATACATAAAAGTTAATTTGTTTCTGGCTGGAGTAATGTAAAATTTGATAATGTGCATGTTAGATTATACATGCAACTGAAAAAATATTATTTGACACTTAGCGGATTATAGTCCTTGATAAACATTTTTAAGTGGATTATCATTTCTGCTTGTGCCCAGTCACCCATAATAATTCATGATATTTTTGTCGAAGTCATTCATAAACAGTTCATCTGTTCAAACACACAACAAGGATAGTGACTGAATTATTAAGAGCTGTTCATAAACTTTTCTAAGCAAATATCAAAGTTAATTAAATCATGAATATTAGTTCAGCAAGCTGTAACTGGAACATTGCATGATAATTATAAAACTTACATTAAGCTATTGCAAATCAGTGGTTAGTGTCACCGTATAATTTTCATAAGATGGTACTCTTATAGCGTCATAGAGGTATACAGCATGGAAACAGACCCTTTGGTGCAACTCGACCATGTTGACCAGATATCCTAAATTAATCTAGTCCCATTTAACAGCATTTGGCCTACATCCCTCTAAATCCTTCCTATTCATATACTCATCTAGATACCTTTTAAATGTCGTAATTATACCAGTCTCTACCACTTCTTCTGGCAGCTCATTCCATACACGCACCTCTCACTGTGTGAAAAAGTTACCCCTTAGGTCCCTTTTAAATCTTTCCTCTCTCACCCTAAACCTATGCCCTCCAGTTTTGGACTGCCCGAACCCAGGGGAAGTAAACCTTGTTTATTTACTATATCCATTCTCCTCATCATTTTATAACCTCTCTAATGTCACCTCTCAGCCTCCGATGCTTCAGGGAAAATAGCCCCAGCCTACTCAGCCTCTCCTACAGCTCAAACCCTCCAACAATGACAACATCCTTGTAAATCTTTTCTGAACCCTTTCAAATTTCACAACATCTTTCCGATATGAGAGAGATCAGAATTGTTCACAATATTCCAAAAATGGACTACCAATGTCCTGTACAGCTGCAACATGACCTCACAGCTGCTCTCCTCAATGCTCTGACCAATAAAGGAAAGCATACCAAATGCCTGTTTCACTAACCTATCTACGACTCCACTTTCAAGGAACTATGAACCTGCACTCCAAAGTCTCTTTGTTCAGCAACACTCCCCAGGACCTTACCATTAAATGTATAAATCCTACCCTGATTTGCCTTTCCAAAATGCAACACCTCATATTTATCTAAATTAAACTCCATCTGCCACTCCTCAGCCCATTGGGCCATCTGATCAAGATTCTGTTGTACTTTGAGGTAACCTTTTTCAATGTCCACAACACCTCCAATTTTGGTGTCATCTGCAAACTTACTAACCATACTTACTATGTTCACATCCAAATAATTTACATAAACGACCCAAAAAAAGTGGACCCAGCACCAATCCTTGTGGCACACCACTGTGGTTCACTCTTGCTTTGGCTGCTTACATTTTAAAAAACTAAGTGTTTTGCATCAAGGCATCTTAGACTGCACTTTCACCTGAATGTTCCCCTCCAAGTCACTGACCACACTGACTCACTGACTGGAAATATATTGCTGATCTTTCGGTATTGCTGTCAAACCCTGAAATTTACCTCTGCCTCAATGGCATTGTAGGGCTAACTATGGCAAATGGACTGCAGCAGTTCAAGAATCTTCTCAAAAGAAGAGGTTTGAGCAATACATGCTGGCCCAGCCAGTGATGTCTATATTCCATGAATGAATGATAGAGAAAAAAAGCAAGTGTGCAAGACTACAATAGCTGAAAGAATATTTGATACTCACCTGAAGCTTGTAACCGAAAACAAAATCAAAATTCACTCAATTGAAGAATATAACTGAGTGTCTTTGCAAGTTCAAGAGAGGGCTTTCTTCTTTCCAACAAGAAACTTACACAGGATTCTGAGGCAAGAGAACAAGAAAAGAATTGGTTCTATCTGTGAAGATGTGCCTGTGAAGTACATAACACTTTACTTGCAAGAAGGTATTAAAGATTTGAGGTCAGCAATGGATCTTTTCTTGGGTTCAATATCAACTGACTTTTGCCATAGTAAGCCACTATGATTTCCATGAATAGGAGTTTGCCTGTATTGTTCAATATGCAAACATATCACAACTCAATAATCAAATTGTGACTTGCAAACTTAAATATATTAGATATTTTCCATACTTATTCTTGAGTTTCTTCTTTTATCTAGAATGTGAACAGCTCAATGTTCCTGTGACAAGACCGATTACAAACCAACAAATTTGTTTATTTTAGGGGTAAATATGAATGATCAGAATGCAGTTTTCAATTAATCTAATTTTACTGCATGATGTTCTTTACCATGTCAAAAATAACAAAGCACAACACTAACTCCAGCAGTCGATTAATTCACTTTGCAGATGAGAAAATCACTGAGACTATCTTTTACTGTAAAAAAGAGTGCTTTATCCCTCTCTAACTGTTGATGCCATTACATTTCTGAAACAATGGTGATTTCAGCTTACCGTAAAGTCAAAGAATTGACTGACAATGCTCTCTGGTCTTAAGCAGTAAAACAGAGTTGCATTCCTAAAGGGTATTTTACGACATCAGACTTTCCAATGTGCTTTTGCAAGCAATCAATTACTTTTGAAGTATAGTCACTGATTTAATGTCGAAAATGTTAATTGCTAATCAAACCTGCTACTGCTGTCCTTAGCAGGAGTGCTCTGACAGATACCCAAGCCCTCTGGGTTTCTATAAATGAAACCACAGAGGTCATAACCATGTTCACTGGTTGTGCTCTCCTCTGAGAGAGTTCTGGTTTCAAGACTCACTCTAGTGACTTGATTACAAAATCTGGTTTGACAGGCCAATGTACTTCTAAGGGAGGTGGATGTCTTTCAAATAGAATATTAACCAAGGCCTCATCTATCCTCTCAGGTTGGCTTAAAAGGCTCCATGGCATGAATTAACAATGGAGTACTCCTCTGTCCTAATATTTACCATTAACTAAAATAGATTATGTGGATTATTAATATATTGCAGTGCATAGGACTTTACATGTGCACAAATCAGCTTCTGAGTTTGCTGTTTTCTCCATTACACTTCAAAAATACTTAAAAAGCATTTACTGAGAAGTATTTTGTGATATTCTGAAGTCAGGAAACATGCTATATAAATGCCAGTCTGTGTTTCTGTACTGCACAGAAGGAGAACGATTCAACCATTATGTTTGCCTACATTTTTGCTGCAGCAATCCTAAACTAAAACAGAAATAAATTGAGGTAATCATTGCAATGTGGGTTGAAAGTACTGCAGCAATTTAAAATAGCTTAACTGAGACAAGCCAGAATGTCTTGCAAATTCTGACTAACCTAACCATTCATGCTCATAAAAGCAAGAAATCTGAGGGTTCAGTGCTGAAGCTTTGACAGGTGTCCTAAGGAAGAATGTGCAAACTGGGCCTATAGAGAGCAGACACAGATACAATGGGCCAACAGGTCTCCCTCTGTGCTTCACTCTCTCTTCATCATACTCTACTTTTCTCTAATGGATATATTTGTTAATTTTTCCTTTAAAAGATGCATGCTTTCCAATGCAAACTCCCTGCAGCAAAGTACTTCATTCCCCAATAACCCTCTGTGGGCAAAACATTTCTCCGAACCACACCTTCTTTGTATCTCTCATTCATGAATCCAATATCAAAGACCAAGCAGTTTACCCTATTTATTCTATCAAATCCATCATAATTTAGAAAATAGAAATTCTATTATAGTTCCTCAGGCGTTCTGCTGTTACTTATTCCTATAACCGCCATCAGCCTGATGAATTTATACAGTGCATGCTTTACCTCCTATATTCTTTCCATAGTGAGGCATAAAAATGACAATATGCTAACTCTGGCCTGATGAATGATAGTGAAATGGATCGTGAATACTTTACTTTTATATTCGAATGATAAATGCAAACCTTCCAGATTCAAGGAAAAATTGAATTGATTTTGCTTGCTTATTAGAAACTATTTCCAGAATGTAATTTACATGTTGTATGCACATTGAATTGTTTTATAGCAAGGTAACCATTTGCTTCACTATTTTTAGAAATTATTTATTCAAAGGATAAGGGTGACACTGGATAGGCCAGCATTTATTGCCTATCCCTAACTGCCACAACCAAATTGCTCATGTAGGCCAAACCAGGTAAGGAGGGCAGTTTCTTTCCCTAAAGAGCTTTAGTGAACCAGGTGGATTTTTCAAAACAGTCATCACCTATTTTAATTCCCCCTCCCACTCTCTTTCCAACACAACCATCCTCAGCCTCCTCCATTGCCCCAGTGAATCAGACCGCAAATTGGAGGAACAACACCGTGCGCGACACGGTGGCACAGTGGTTAGCACTGCTGCCTCACAGCGCCAGAGACCTGGGTTCAATTCCCCTCCTCAGGCGACTCTCTGTGCGGAGTTTGCACATTCTCCCCGTGCCTGCGTGGGTTTCCTCCGGGTGCTCCAGTTTCCTCCCGCAATCCAAAAATGTGCAGGTTAGGTGAATTGGCCATGCTAAAATTGCCTGTAGTGTTAGGTGAAGGGGTAAATGTAGGGGAATGGGTCTGGGTGGGTTGCGCTTCGGCGGGTCGGTGTGGACTTGTTGGGCCGAAGGGTCTGTTTCCACACTGTAAGTAATCTAAAAAAAAACCTCATCTTCTGCCTGGGCAGCCTACAGCCCAAGCGACTCAACATTGAATTGTCTAATTTCAAATAACCTCCCTTTCCAGCCCCTCCCCCTTCCCTCCATTCCTTTTACTCATCCTTCCTTCTAGCTACCAACCAGATTCATTCTTCCCATTGACTGACCAGGTCATATCCACTACTTGTGTTCACCTATCACTACCTCATCACTCCACCCCTCTCCCCACCCAAAACCCTCCCCCAGCCCCCCTCACCCCTTTATCTGCAGCTCCCCTTACCCCCACCCCCAGCCCTGAAGAAAGGTTACACCTGAAACGTTGACTTCTTCACCTCCTGATGCTGCCTGGCTTGCTGTGCTTTTCCAGCCTCCTGCTTGTTTACTTTGGATTCCAGCATCTGCAGTTTTTTTTTGTCTCTAATTAAGTTAGCAAAATTAAAGCAGAGGAGTTAAATAGACAATGATAGCATGGGTCCTAAGAGTCAGAAAGCAAAGCTGCTGATGAATGGCTGTTTTTTAAAACTGGAGAGAATTATTAATTGGTGTTCTCCAGCGGTCACTATTTATTTACAATGTAGTCCAGTACAGAAACAAGGACACTATTGTTTTTGATATATACCAATGACCCGACAAGAAACATGATACAAGGTAAAATATTAAATTTGAAACTGATACGAAACTTGGAAATGTGATGAATAACCAGGAAGAACGGAACAGATTTCAGAATGGCATTAATTACTAAAATGGGTAGATATATAGAATCACAAGATGGATGCCATTCAGCCCACCATGTCAGTTCTAGCTCTCCAAAGGAGCTTAGACTTGGATTTAACCCCTCCATTAATCAATATATTTTGCATTGCTGATCAAGTTTCGCTTTGTAGGACATTGTGCTCTGAAGTGGGAAAAGAGGCAATATGACTTTAATGGTACAATTCAGCCCCCTACTGTACTCCCTGTACACCTACAATCATGTAGCCAAATTTCAAATGAATGCCATCTACAAGTTTGCTAATGACACCTCTGTGGTAGGTCGGATATCTAATCAGGGTTGAAAATGTGTTGCTGGAAAAGCGCAGCAGGTCAGGCAGCATCCAAGGAGCAGGAGAATCGACATTTCGGGCATGAGCCCTTCTTCATGAATGAGGAAAGTGTGCCAAGCGGGCTAAGATAAAAGGTAGGGAGGAGGGACTTGGGGGAGAAGTGTTGGAAATGGGATAGGTGGAAGGAGGTTAAAGTGAAGGTGATAGGCCGGAGTGGGGGTGGGGGCGGAGAGGTCAGGAAGAAGATTGCAGGTTAGGAAGGTGGTGCTGAGTTCGAGGGTTGGGACTGAGATAAGGTGGGGGGAGGGGAAATGAGGAAACTGGAGAAGTCTGAGTTCATCCCTTGTGGTTGGAGGTTCCTAATCACAACAGAAAGGAGATAGAGGGCTTGGTGTCGTGATTCAATGAGAACAACTTCTCTCTCAACGTTGGCAAAACTAAAAAAAGATCATTGACTTCAGAAAGAAAGGAGGAGAATGTGCCTCCAAATACATCAACGAAGGTGAGGTTGAGAGGGTGGAGAATGTCAAGCTCCTGGGAGTGATGATAACCGACAACCTGTCCTGGACTTCCCATGTAGATGCGTCAGTCAAGAAGGCACAAAAATGCCTCTTCTTCCTCAGAAGGCTCAGGAAATTTCCATAAGTAGGTGAATTTTCCATGAGAATATATTTACTGATAAAATTCTGGTCCCAGTGTTTGTTAGTTTCGAATTTACCATAATCAAGTTCTGAGTGGATAGACTGGGATTGTTTTCCTTGGAGCTGAGGAGTCTGAGGGGAGACATGACTGAGCTGTATAAAATTATTGAGGGGCATAGGTAGGATAGATAGGAAGAAGCTTTTCCTATTGATAGAGGTATCAATGACTGGGGGCCTGGATTTAAGGTAAGGGACAGGGGGTTTGGAGGAGATGCGAGGAGAATGTGGTGGGAATCTGGAACTCACGAGCTTAAGGGTAATAGAGACAAAACTCCTCTTTCCATTTAAGAAGTATTTGGATTACAGTTGCGGTGATAAGGCATACTAGGCAATTGGCCAAATGCTAGAAAATGGGACTAGCATAGTTTAGTGCTTTTTTTTCCTGGGCTCGATGGGCCAAAAAGCCTTTTTCTGGGCTGCAGACCCCTATGACTATGGTTATACTGTCCTACTAAAATTCCTTTTAAGATTGCTGAAAAGGGTTAAAAACAATATCAACAAGCATTTAAACAGCTGTTTTAATGCAGTAAAATGTCTTAATATGCCTGATATAAAGAGGATAGTTGCATGGTAAAAAGGTTAGTCATCTGGTAATCCAGTAATTAGTAAACAATAGACAATAGACAATAGGTGCAGGAGTAGGCCATTCAGCCCTTCGATCCTGCACCGCCATTCAATATAATCATGGCTGATCATTCCTAATCAGTATCCTGTTCCTGCCTTATCTCCATAACCCTTGATTCCACTATCTTTGAGAGCTCTATCCAACTCTTTCTGAAATGAATCCAGAGAGTGGGCCTCAACTGCCCTCTGGGGCAGAGCATTCCACACAGCCACCACTCTCTGGGTGAAGAAGTTTCTCCTGAGCTCTGTCCTAAATGGTCTACCCCGTATTTTTAAGCTGTGTCCTCTGGTTCGGCACTCACCCATCAGTGGAAATATGTGTCCTACTGCCAGAGAGTCCAATCCTTTCATAATCTTAAACGTCTCAATCAGATCCCCTCTCAGTCTTCGAAACTCAAGGGTATACAAGCCCAGTCGCTTCAGTCTTTCAATGTAAGGTAATCCTGCCATTCCAGGAATTGACCTCATGAATCTACGCTGCACTCCCTCAATAGCCAGAATATCTTTTCTCAAATTTGGAGACCAGAACTGCACACAGTACTCCAGGTGTGGTCTCACCAGGGCCCTGTACAGCTGCAGAAGCACCTCTTTGCTTCTATACTCAATTCCTCTTGTTATGAAGGCCAGCATGCTATTTGCCTTCTTCACTACCGGCTGTACCTGCATGCTTGCCTTCATTGACTGGTGTACAAGAACACCCAGATCTCTCTGTACTGCCCCTTTACATAAATTGATTCCATTGAGGTAGTAGTCTGCCTTCCTGTTCTTGCCACCAAAGTGGATAACCATACATTTATCCACATTAAACTGCATCTGCCATGCATCTGCCCACTCACTTAACTTGTCCAGGTCACCCTGTAATCTCCTAACATCCTCATCACATTTCAACCTTCCACCCAGCTTTGTATCATCAGCAAATTTGCTAATGTTATTGCTGATACCATCTTCTATATCATTAACATATAATGTAAAAAGCTGGTCAGAACAGTCCCAAATTGGTAGGCCACAGCAGTGAGGAGAAACTTGATTTGATTGGTTTTGAGATGGCTGCTATGCAAGCAGCTCCACAATATAATCCCTTTGATATTCTCACTTCTGCTCAGTAAATTCCCATGATTCAAATAGTGGTTAAATATTAATCTGAACTTCACTTTATGTTAGTTTAAACTGCTTTATCAGATGGTTTTGGTAAACATCTTGAAATGACCTAGCAATGAATTTATTCTCCCATCGGACTTCAAATTTCTCAATTTCATTGGACATCTGGGCCACGTTTCTGTACTGGACTACATTGTAAATAAATCAGGAATGAAGGAGGAAAAGTCCTTCCTTTTAGACCAGTGACATTACTCAATGTAAGGTTATTTGGTTGCCAACTGGAATACTCTTCATTAGAATCTTACGTTCTCTGAGGAAACCCGGAAGTCTAACCGTGTTCTGATGAAGGGTCACAGGACCCAAAACAATGACTCTGCTTTTTCTCTTTACAGATGCTGTTGGACCTGCTGAGTTTCTCCAGTAATTTTTGTTTTTGTTTCAGATTTCAAGCATCTGCAGTTCTTTGTTTAATCTTAGGATTTTTTGGGGGGCTGGGGGTTGTTTTGGAGTGGAGTCATTTCCCAGAGGTCAGTGTTAAGGCCTTTCCTTTTCCTGCTGCATATATTACTTATATAAACCTTGGTAGAGAGGCCATAGTTTCAAAATTTGCAAATGATGCAAAACCTGGAAGTATTGAGAACTGTGGGGAGGACAGTGTACAACTTTAAAGCTGTCAGACAGGCTAGATAGATAGCAATGAATTTCAATTCAGATATATACAAAAGTGTTTCATTTTGGTAGTCAGAATATGGAGAGACAAGGCAAAGTAAAGGGAGTTCAGGAATTAAGTGACTTGTGTAAAATGCTTAAGTCATTGAAAGTGGCAGGATAGCTTGAGAACATGGTTAACATAGCATACAATATCCTAGGCCAGAGGGCTCTTATGATGAGTAGTACTATGCTTACCTCTGAACTAGAAGGTCTAGATGCAAGTCCCACCTTTCCAGACTGTCTGAAGTTAATTAAAAATATTGATTGTATCCTGGGCTTTAACAATGGAACCAAGTGTAAGGAATATATATCGGACATTTCAACAGAAGTTGCTGGAATAGCTCAGCAGTCTGGCAGCATCTGTGAAGAGAAATCAGAGTTAACGTTTCGGGTCTAATGACCCTTCCTCATAGACAGGATGAATAGCCAGGTCTTTTTCCCAGGGCAGCGGAGTCTGGAACTAGAGGGCATAGGTTTAAGGTGAGAGGGAAATATTTAAAAGGGACCTACTGGGCAACCTTTTCACACAGAGGTTGGTGCATGTATGGAATGAGCTGCCAGAGGAAGTGGTGGAGGCTGGTCTAATTGCAACACTTAAAAGGCACCTGGATGGGTATATGAACAGGAAGGGTTTGGAGGGTATATGGACCAGCTGCTGGCAAATGGGATTAGTTTAATTTAGGATATCTAGACAGCATAGTTGAGTTAGACCGAAGGGTCTGTTTTCCATGCTGTACAGTTGTATGACTCTATGACTCCGCAACAGTACTGTGCCCACTCTGGACGCACACCTTAGGAAGGAAATGAAGGCATTAGAAAGGGTGCAGGAAAGATTCACAAAACAATGGATCCACGACGAATGTGATGACCGAGGGACATTGCTCTCATCCCACTACTCCATGAGTCACAACATAAAATAAAAATATCTTTTCCAGTTACCCTGATGACCTGAAAAATATCTTATATATGTCAAGTCTTAACTAGTCGTCAACTAGTTTCTTAGTAAACACAATTTTGTGTTAAATATTAAGACAAAATGCTATCAATAAAAATGTGATAATGAATTGACAAAAACAGTGAGTGTTATAGTAATATAAATGTTTTCCCCTCTAAATGTCAAAATACACACACGCAAACACACAGGAATGAGAGAAAGAAAATGATTTCCCTGCAGAAATGTTCTTTCTGAGAGGAAAAAAACTCTTTTAAATGCCAAAGGTATAATTGGATAAAAGGACATTCTGGAATCTACTGCTCTGATATTTTGGCACTTGTGGTCATCACAGTTTTTCTATACATTAACAATGTAGATGAAGGAACTGAGGGCATTCTGGCTAAGTTTGCAGATGATACAAAGATATGTAGAGGGACAGTAAAAAGTGAGGGCTGCAGATGCTGGAGATCAGAGTCGAAAAGTGTGGCAATGGAAAAACACAGCAGGTCAGGCAGCATCCGAGGAGCAGGAGAGTCGACATTTTGGGCATTAGCCTTTCATCAGGAACATGGGGTGAGTGGGGAGGTGGGAAGAAGGCTGAGAGATAAATAGAAGGATGGAGGTGGGGCTTGGGGGAAGGTAGCTGGGAAGGAGATAAATAGAAGAAGGTGGGGGGTGATTCTGATAGGTTAGTGGGGAGGATGGAGCAGATAGGTGGGAAGAAAGATGGACAGGTGGGACAAGTCTTGACCTGTCCATCTTCCTTCCATCTATCTACTCACCCTCCCCACCGACCTATCACAATACCCCTCACCTTCATCTACCTATCGCCTTCCCAGCTACTTTCCCAGCAGCCCCACCCCACCCCCTGTTTATCTCTCAGCCCCTTCTCCCTTCACATTCTTGATGAAGGGCTTATGCCAGAAACATCAGCTCTCCTGCTCCTCGGGATGCTGCCTGACCTGCTATGTTTTTTCTAGCACCACACGTTTCGATTAGGTAGAGGGACAGATAGCAATGAGGAGGGGGGGAGGCTGCAGAAGGATTTGGACAGACTAGGAGATTGGGCAAGGTAGTGGCAGAGGGAGTACAATGTGGGAAAATGTGAGGTCATGCACTTCGATAGGAAGAATAGAGGAATGGACTATTTTCTAAATGGGAGAAAATTTAAAAGTCTGAAATGTAAAGAGACTTGGGAGTTCTAGTCCAGGATTCTCTCACGGTAAACTAGCAGGTTGAGTTATTTTGAGAGGATTTGAATATATAAGCAGGGGTGTACTTCTGAGGCTCTATAAGGCTCTGGTCAGACCACATGTGGGGTATTGTGCGTAGTTTTGGACCCCATATCACAAGAAGGATGTACTGGCCTGGGAGCATGTTCAGTGGAGGTTCACGAGAACGTTGGAGGACTTTGGGTCTATACTTGATGGAGTTTAGAAGAATGAGGGGGTATCCAATTGAAAATACAGAATACTAACTGACCTGGACAGAGTAGATTTTGGGATGATGTTTCCATTGGTAGGAGAGACTAAGACCTGAGGCCACAAACTTAGAGTAAAACGAAGACCTTTTAGAAAGGAGATAGTGAGAATCTTCAGCCAGAGAGTGGTGCATCTGTGAAATTCATTGCCACAGAAAGCTGTGGAGGGTAAGTCGTTGAATATATTTAAGACTGAAATAGGTAGTTTCTTGGGTATCAAGGGGATCAAGGGTTATGGGGAGAAAGCAGAAGAATGGGGTTGAGGAACTTATCGGCCATGATTGAATGGTATACAAGACTCGATGGGCTGAATGGCCTAATTTCTGCTGGTATGTCTTAAGGTCTTATGGTCTTTGAAGTCTTGCAGACACGGCCTGCTCAAGAATTACAGGAGTAGTTCTTTCATTCACTCTTTCAAAATAATAATTTCACATTAAACCGATGGAGAGGGCTTTCTTTTCAGAAAGAAAGACCAATTGGCAAGTTATTCAGAGCCAACTTTCCTCTAATTCAACTTGTTCTTAGCAGGCTTTCCTCCAACTCATTCAAATAATTCTCCAAATCATCTCTCCAAGTCATTCCTCCAACTCAGCAACAGAAGACAAGAACTTTACCAAGCTAATCACTCTTCTAGACAGCTCCAGCATTGTCTACAGTAAAGCAAATAGTTATGACTGGTCATGTGATTTCTAGGATGCCTAACTTTTTAAAACAATCCAACAACATCTTTGAAAGATGAGAAACTGTTCCGACTCTTAAAAGCATCAAGCCACGAAGGTATAGATTTCATGCAGAAAGTCATTCAGAAATGGAATGCACTGTCTGCAAGCCTTGTAGATGTAGGATGAAGGAACAACAATATATTCCCAAGTCAGGATGGTGATTGGCCTGTAGAGGAACTTGCAGATGTATCTGGTGGCTTTGTCCTTCCAGATGGAAGTGGATGTGTGCTTGGAAAATAGCAGGACTAGACACAATAAATGCAGAAAAGATGTTCCTGATCACTGGGGAGTCCAAAACAAGGGGTCACAGTTTAAGAACACAGGGTAGGCTATTTAGTACTGAGATGAGGAGAAATTTCTTCACCCAGAAAGAAATGAGCCTGTGTATTTCTCTGCCACAGAAAGTGGTTGAGACAAAAACGATCAATGCTTTCAAGAAGGAGTTAGATATAGTTCTTATGGCTAAAGGGTCCAAAGGGTATAGGGAGAAAGTGGGAACAAGATATTGAGTTAGATGGTCAGCCATCATCATATTAAATGGTGGAGTAGGTTTCAAGAGCTGAACGCTTACTCCTGCTCTTATTTTCTATGGTTCTATGTTTATTGAAAGTGTCCTCTAAAGAGCCTTGGTGAATTTCTGCAGTGCATCTTGCAGATACATACTGCTTTTACTGTGTTAACTGTGGTAACATAATGGTGGGAGTGAATATTTATGATGTGGTGCCAGTCAAGTGGGATACTTTGTCCTATATGGTGTCAAGCGTCTTGAGTGTTGTTGGAGCTGTACTCCTCCAGCTAATTGGGAGGCATTCTATCACTCTCCTGACTACACAAGATGCGCACTAATAACTCATCAAGGCAAACCCATGATCCCTAATACTTAGACACACAAGGGCAGCAGGTACATAATAATAGCACCTCTTGCAAGTCCCCCTCCAATCTACATGCCATCCTGACTTAGAACAATATCACTGTTTCTTCAGCGTCATGGTACAAATCCTAACAACACATAGCCTTCAGCAGTTTAAGAAGGCAACGAGGGCAATTTGAGATGGACAAGAAATGCTGGCCTAACTTTGTTGCCTATAACCTAACCCGTGAATGAATTTTTAGAAATCACCTTGAGATCTTTTTGTGTTCTCAGTATTTACAAACTGGAATGTTAAGATAATTCTCAGTAGTTAAAACACCAGAATGTTAACATAATTAAGCACTGTTTGTAATTTCACATAATCCTTTTGTATGTTTACACAAATAGTACAATTGAATACCAAGCTCAATTCCCTGACAATGTCCCACCTTGAGGGTGAAATATACTTAGAGATCTCTCATGGTTCACCACATTTTGTTATTAAAGTGGCTCAACCAGTATTAGAGATTCATCTCTGCAGTTGTCAGGTCAGGCTTTTCTGATGACACAATAGGATTATTACACAGCTAATATCAACATAAACAGTGAAGACAATATTCTAAGCGAAGTATGCTTTCTCACACTAAAAACAGTTTCCCACCCCTATGTTCACCTAAATCTTCATTTGCCTTCATTCTGAATCAGTTATTTTGCATCATTTTAATCAACTGAGGTGGATATTCCTTTTATTATCAGATTAAAGCTCAACACCAAAAATATTTTAGAATATTCAAAATGTGTGACAGCTTTAAGGGCTGAGTTGATGCAAAAATAGATCCTTAATTGTATAATGTTGTAGCCCTTATGACCTTGCTCTAACATTCAAACAACAGATCATGGATGAAATTAAATGATTCACCAGCTCTCTCTTTAACCAGTATCCTTCTTATAGATTGACTTGCTCAGCACTATTTCTCCTTTGTCATCATTGATCCTAATCTCAATTCTATATCCCGCTGACTGTTTACAGTACATTAAACTCTACATTCTTTTTCAAGGTTGGATTCTTTATGGAGTATATGTCCATGCCCAATGATTTAAAATAGTGTCTTACTCTCCTGCCTATGTTGCCTATTTGATGTTGTGTCGATATCAAGTGACAGAACACTCAGTGCAAATTCACCATGCATTCAATATTCACATTAGTTACTTCACACAGAACAAACCTCATTTGCACACGCACACTGGTTTCTCAATATCATGCCAAATATGTAGTCCAATGCAAGCCAGTCATTAATGATCAGATGATTTTATCGGTTAGCTGTGAGGACAGTGTTTCTTTGGCTAGGGTGATGTTTACTGATGTGAATAGGGCCATCACGTTAAAGGAAACCATGACCTCGTTGTCCTCTACCTTGGTGTCTTTGATGATGTTAAGGAATTCCTGGGTGGAGTGGATGGAGTGGCTTGAGTCTTCTACTGGGTGTTCCCTGGCCAAAGAAACACTGGCCTCACTGCTAGATGAACCAATGACACAAACACCTGACAGCACCAACTCCATCAGCAAAGACAGCATCTTCAACTAGTGGACCTGTGCCTCACAACCCACTTCACCTTCAACGACAAGACCTACAAACAAATCAATGGGACGCCTATGGGATCACCAATATCAGGACTCTTAGCGGGAGCAGTCATGCAGAGGTTAGAACAAACAGCCCTTCCCATGATCCAGCCCAAGCTTTGGGTCCGCTATGTGGATGACACCTTTGTCATCACAAAATGCAACAAATTAGAAGAAACTCACAAACACATAAACAACATCCTTAGCAGTACAAAGTTCACCAAAAAGGAACAGAACAACAACAGACTCCCCTTTTCAGACAACACAGTAGAATGCAAGGCCAATGGAGAGCTGCAGACCAGTGTTTACAGGAAAGCCACATGCACTGACCAGATACTCAAGTATAGGAGCAATCATCCCAACACCCACAAATAGAGCTGCATCACGACATTATATAAATGAGTTCACAACACACTGTAGAACTCAGGAACTAAGAGATGTCGAGAAAAACACCTGTACAATGTTTTCAGGAACAACAGGTACCCAATAAGTGCGGTCTGCTGATTCCTAATCAATAGACCAAAGCAAGAAGACACAACACGCCCAGAAGCTGTAGCCACCCTGCCATACATTAAAACATCTCAGAGATGACGACCATGCTACTCTGGCCCCAAGGCATCATAGTAGCCCACAGACCTAAAACCACACTGAAACAGCTCCTGATGAATTTAAAGGATCCTGTACCAACAACCAGCAGAACGAACGTCATATACAAAATATCCTGCAAGGACTGCAAAAAACATTACATTAGACAGGTGGGCAAGAAACGAGCTAACAGGATACATGAGCACCAACTACCCACCAAAAGACATGACCAACTGTCACCAGTATCTGCACAGACGAAGAGGGACACCAGTTCGACTGGGGCAATACATCCATCCTGTGACAGGCTCAACAAAGACATGCACGGAAATTCCTAGAGGCCTGGCATTCAAACCGGAACTCCATTAACAAACATATCGACTTAGACCCCATTTACCAACCTCTCAGAAAAAGAACCAGAAGTGATATCACCCACCACAGCAGACCAAGACAAATAAATAGTAACCAGGACAGAACACCAGCGCTTCATCGGAGGCTCACTAATGATACTGCCGAGCATGGCGATGAAATGCTTGAGAAGAAATCCTCCAGCTCAGCCAGCAAACTTATAACTTTAATATGATGTTTGATAATATTATGATCATTCTTCTCCAAAGGATCCTTGACTATAAGTTAGCTTATTAACCCTGTTTCATTATATAATACGAGATCTTAAACAATGTGTTCCTCAGTTGATTGTCAACATCATATTGCCTCATATGACTGGCCATTTTCATTTGTCCAGTCTACATGTAGCTTGAAATTTCCTATGATTATTTAATTATCCTTGCTATATGCACATCAAATCATACACATTCTTTTCTTTGATTACTGTTTGGCAAGGGGTTGGTTAGTTCATCTGGCTGGACTGGTAAGTGATGTCAACAGTATGGGCTCAGTTCTCACACTGGCTCAGGTTGTCTTTTCAACCTCTCCCTTCATCTGAGAGTAAACCTCCACTGGCTGCCCTTGTTTGATGAGGGAGAAGTATCACAGTGTTGTATAGCATGGAAACAGACCTTTGGTCCATGCCGTGCAGATATCCTAAATTAATTAGTCTCATTTGCCAGCATAAACCCTTCCCATTCATATATCTATCCAGATGCCTTTTAAATGTTGTAATTGTATCAGCCTGTCACTTCCTCTGGCAGCTCATTCCATGCACACACCAGTCTCTGCATGAAACAAATTGCCTCTTAGGTCCCTTTTACATCTTTCCCCTCTCACCTTAAACCTATTTTTGGTCTCTAATTTTGGACTCCCCTACCCTGGGAAAAAGACAATGGCTATTCATCCTATCCATGCCTCTCATGATTTTGTAAACCTCTATTATGTCACTCCTCAACCTCTGATTTTCAAGGGAAAATAGCTCCAGCCTGTGCAGCCTCTCCCTATAGCTCAAACCCTCCAACTCCAGCAACATCTTTGTAAATCTTTTCTGAAACCTTTCAAATTTCTCAACATCATTCCTCTGTAAGGCAGACCAGAATTGAACACAGTATCCCAAATGTAGACTAACCAATGTCCTGTACAGCCGCAAGATGACGTCCCAACTCCTATACTCAATGCACTGACCAATAAAGGCAGGTTGTGTAAATGAACAGAGAGATCTCGGTGTCCTGGTGCACAAATCCCTGGAAGTTGCCAGCCAGGTTGATAGGGTTGTTAAGAAGGCATATGGTGTGTTGGCATTTATTGGGAGGGGGATTGAGTTTCGGAGGCATGAGGTCATGCTTCAGCTGTACAAGACACTGGTAAGGCCACACCTGGAGAATTGCATGCAGTTCTGGTCACCGCATTATAGGAAGAATGTGGAAGCTTTGGAAAGGGCTCAGAGGAGATTTACTCGGATGTTGCCTGGTATGGAAGGAAGGTCTTACGGGGAAAGGCTGAGGAACTGAGGCCGTTTGCTTTGGAGAGAAGAAGGCTGAGAGGTGACTTAATCGATATGTATAAAATAACCAGAGGGTTAGATAGGGTGGACAGTGGGAGCCTTTTTCCTCAGATGGTGAAGGCTAACATGAGGGGACATAGCTTTAAATTGAGGGCTGATAGACTTAGGACAGATATTAGGGATAGTTTCTTCACTCAGAGAGTAGTAAGGGCATGGAACAGCCTGCCTGCAACAGTAATAGAGTCGCCAATGTTAAGGGCATTTAAATGGGCATTGGACATATATATGGATAATAATGGAACAGTGTAGGTTAGATGGGCATCAGATTATTTATTTTCACAGGTCGACACAACATCGAGGGCTGAAGGACCTGTAAGGTTCTATGTTCCAAATGCCTTCTTTACCACCCTGTCTACCTGTGACTCTGCTTTCAAGGAACTGTGAACCTGCACTGCAAGGTCTCAGTGCAGTCACACATCCCAGGACCTTACCATTAAGTGTGCAAGTCCTGCTCTGATTGGCCTTACCAAAATGTAACACCTCACATTTATCCAATCTGGCAGAATTGTGGCGACTTTATCTTTTTACACTTTGGGAGCCACTTCAATTACATCCTCACCAAAACCATCCTTACTTCCCTTCAGCGGCCATGTACCTGACATGTCAGAAACCTGGGCCACAGTTAAACATGTAAAATAGGTCAGTTCAGAAGTTTCCAGCTTCTTTAAAATACTCATATTATCAACCTATCTCTTGGGCATGGGTTGACTGACACTTCCAAACCCAGGAAGCGAGTGAAGTGGTGTTTGGGTTCGGCTTTGAGATTTAAAGAAAAAAATTTAAAACTCTGACCTGATCCAAGTCCAATAGTTTTTGGATGATAAATCCAGTTCAACATGTAATACTTATACAAATGCAAAATAGTCTTATATGATGAATTAAACACCATTCATATTCCAATGAAGCTGAACCAAATGAGGTGAATTACTGACAACTGGTGTAGTCATCCATAACATGAGGATCATACTGAAAATATCAAAATTGATAGGTTCAGAGGGAGTCAGTTGATGTTGCTTAGAAACTATTCCTCAAGATGCATCAATAGGATCACATTTCAGCAGCCATTTGGGATTGGGGAAATGAAGTCTGATCTGGATTGAAGAGGCCTCAGATCCTGATGGATATCCTACTTATAAACATTGCCTTGCTTCTCCTGTCTGTTGCTCATGAATGAATTCTTTTTCGCTATTATATTAATAAAACAAACATGTTATTTGCTATCATCATTTGAACACAGGGCATCCTCAGTAGATTATTGTAGTTAAAGAACAAAGAAAATTACAGCACAGGTACAGGCCCTTTGGCCCTCCAAGCCTGCGCCGATCTAGATACTCTATCTAAACTGCCGCCTATTTTTTTAAGGATCTGTATCCCTCTGCTCCCTGCATATTGATGTATCTGTCCAGATACATCTTAAAAGACACTATCATTTCTGCCTCTACCACCTCTGCTGGCAGCGTGTTCCAGGCTGTCACCACCCTCTGCGTAAAGAACTTTCCATGCATATCTCCCCTAAACCTTTCCCCTCTCACTTTGAACTCATGACCTATAATAGTTCTGAGTTCTGCACTCTGGGAAAAAGTTTCTTGTTATTCATTCTGCCTATACCTCTCATGATTTTGTAGACCTCAATCAGGTGCCCCTCAACCTCTGTCTTTATAATGAAAATAATCCTATTCTATTCAACCTCTCTTCATAGCTAGTGCCCTCCATACCAGGCAGCATCAAGGTGAACCTCTTCTGCACCCTCTCCAAAGCATCCATATCCTTTTGGTAATGTGGCGATCAGAGCTGTACGCAGTATTCCAAATTAAGACAGCTGTGGAGGAAAACTGATGCCACCAACTCTCTGACTGCTGCTCAATGAGAAAAAGTACATTACATTTTATAATGAAGGCTTCATATTTAATTATTTGAGAACTTGAGTTTGGAAGAATTGTAGAAAATATCCTTATTTCAAGTTCTGTGGAGACCTGACTTTTTTTTTTAAGATGTCAATGAAAGGACATTAAAACTTCCTTTTAGCAAGGCATCATTTCATAGTCACAAGTCTTATGATAATTGCTTCCTCTGTGAAGACAGATGCAAAGTCCTTAATTTAACTTTTCTGCCATTTTGCTACTTCCTATTATGTGTTCCCATTCCTGCTATTGCCTATTGTTTCCTTTTTACATATCTATGGAAACTTTTCCATCTGTTTTTATGTTTCTTACATTCATATTCCTTCTTCTATATAAGTTTCTTAGTCCTCCTTTGCTGAATTCTAAAGTTATCCCAAACTTCAGGTATAATGATTGTAAGGACGTCAGCCAGGTCGACCTAATAGAAAATGGGTTCTCTGGTTATGGCTGTTAACCAATCAGGGAGCCCTGGCTGACAGATAAGAACAGGAGTGTTCTGCCCCTCTTCCGCGGTTACGTTAGGGCCCGGGTGTCCTTGGAGAAGGAGCACGCGGTGTCCACCAACACCCTGGAGTTGTTCAGGGAGAGGTGGGTGCCGCAGGGAGTGGAGTGCATCATTTCTCCCTCCAACTCTATTTTGATTTAGTCCCTACCCTCCCCTTCACTTTTTGATCACACAGCACTGCCCTTTGATGTGAAGGGCAGTGTTTGTCACTGTCCACCCGGGTGTTTTCCTATCTTCCTGGTGGTGGAATTTGAATTAAGATTCGTGCACTTTGTGTCTTTCACTGTGTCTCACACGTATACACACACACCATGGGTGCTGGGGAAAAAATAAGCACTACCGCACTTAGGTGGTAGTGTGGGGGTTAAATTATATGAAAGAAAAAAAAAGAAGAGAAAAAAAAACAGGAGTGTTAGAAAAAAAAAAATTCCCCCCTGTCTCTTTGGGGAAGAGACACTGGCCCTTGGAGGGGAGAGACACTCCAGCAGTGCGCCGGCGGCGCTGCCCCTCTCCAGGGGAGGAGCCAACGGTGCCTCTTGACTGTCCTGCACCGCGGCCCGACCAACCCAAACCCCCAGGGGCTACAGCAGGGCCTCCTACTGCCTCAACTCCTCCGGCCCCTGGGGAGGACATTAACAACCATGAGGACCCTCTGCTGGGTCATCAAGCGGTGGAGGAGAGGAAGGTGTTATCCTCGCTCCTCCCTCCCAAAAAAAAAGAACAGGAGTGTTCTTATCTGTCAATCTGAGAGCCGGCTCTGAGGGAGGTGGATCAGTGTCAAAGACTTTCCACATATAAATAAAGGGTGACTTGGTGATGGGATAGTGGCCTCTGTGGAGTTATTTCATTAGGCTTTTGGCAACTTTATTCGCCTTCTCCTTATAACTAGTGGATTGGATAAATGGGAACCAGTGAATGTGATGTATTTTGATTTTAAGAAGAATTTTGATAAGGTGTGATGTAAAAGATTAGTTGGTAAAATTAAAGGAATGCAGGTAATAAATTGGCAGGGTTTGAAAATTGATAGACAAACAGGAAACAGAGTGAGAATAAATGGATCTCGTTACCATTAGCAAGTTGTGACATGAGATACTGCAATGATTGGTGCTTCTACCCTCACTACTAATAGTGTATTTAAGTGATCTGGATGACCAAATGCAATATTTGAAAGTTTGCAGATTGGACTCAGTTGTGGGAAGGATGCAAGGAGGCTTCAGGTTAATTTAGACAAGTTGTGTTAGTGGGCAAACATGCCAAAAGCAGTACAATTAGACTAAATGTTAATTTACACACTCTGATGTGAAAAACAGAAAGGCAGAGTGTTATTTAAATGGTTATATATTGGGAAATATGGATGTACAAAAAGGATCTGGGTGCCTTCTGTACCAGTCACTGAAAGTAAACAGAACAGCACAGCGAACAATTAGGAAGGCAAATTGTACATTGACCTTCATTGCAAGGGGATTTGAGTTCAGAAGTAGGGATATCTTACTAAAGTTATATTGGGTCTTGGTGAGATTATACCGAGAATACTGCGTGCAGTTTTGGGTTTTCTGCACAAAAAAGGATACACCTACCATAAAGTGAATGAATGAAGGTTTACTAGGCTGATACTGAGAGTGGAAGGACTGTCCTTTGAAGAAAGATTTGTTCAAGTGGGCCTATATTCACTGGAGTTTAGAAGAATAAGAGGGGATCTGATTGCAACATATAAAATTCTGGAAGATTCATGGCCATTTGAGGAAATTAATAATAGCATCAAACAAAGAAAAAACATACAATTCAGCAAAAATAAGTGGTAGAATTTATGGTGCAAAGGAGGCTGTTTGCCTCATCGTACCTGTACTGGCTTTCTGAGCATTTTAACTTATTGCCAATCTCTGCCTTTTCCCCATAACCTTGCATATTACTTCTATGTAAATAATCATCTAATTCCCTAATGAGTATCTCTACTGAGTCTTCTTCCACTACCCTAGAACCAAAGATTGTGGCTGGATTAGCTGAAGATACAAAGAAAGGCAGGAAAATAAGTTCTACAGATGACACAAGGAGTCTGCTTAGGGATATGGACAGATTAATTGAGTGGACAGGGATTCAAACTCCACCATGTCAATTGGTGAAATTAAAATTCAGTTCATAAAATTCTGGAATTTGAAACTCGGTAATGGTGACCATTATTGTCAATTGTTAGGAACAAAAATCTATCTGGTTCACCAATACCTTTATGGAATGAAATCTGCCCTCCTTAGATGGTCCATTCTACTTGTGACTTGGAACACTCAGCAATGTGGTTAACTCCTAACTGCCCTCTGAATTAGCCTAGCAAGCCACTCAGATCAAAAGCAATTTAGGGATGTGCAATGAATTCTGTACTTGCTAGCAATGTCCACATCCCATAAACTGAATAAAGAAAACACAGTATGTTTGTCTCTAAAAATTATCAAGCACAAAATACCTGAAACTAATTCCTGAGTTGGCCAGACACCAGTTACATCTCTGTGCCAAAGTTCTTCACGTAAAGACTTAATGAGCCTGGAAAGCAGCTTTTGGAGTCGAGAATAGCAATGTTACTGGCAGATTTCACACCATTCTGCATACATTTTACACTTTTAGGTTGGCAAGAATTGAAGGTTTGGTTCCAATAAATACAAGAATATTGTTGAAATTTAAACATAGTAGATCAGCAGTGATCAGTGCACTTGTAAACTTTCTGCTGATTTAGACAATGAGATAGAGCAATGTCTCTGGATTATATCAAACTGAGTGAAAAGAATCAGGGGTTTCTGCATGCCTGCCCCATGGACTTCATTAATGTGCCGAAATGCTTGTTCATTTAGCAGCGGTGCCCTGGAGTACTGAGAATGTGCTTACCAAAATCTCCTACAAAATGGTTACGATTCCCATCTTCCATTGTCAGGCATTTCACCTTGGAGGCACTTGACCCTTCATGTCAATCCTTCAATGTGAAAGTAGTCTTAACCAAAAATGCAACAAAGAGATCTGTTCTTTTTGTCTGTGAAGCTTTAACTGGTTAAACACACATGAAACTGATCTTTACGGTCACAAAGCCTTACTGATTCTTCAGACTTAGTTCTACTTAGTAACACCTTAGCTTACTGGATTAGGCAAGAGGTGTCCCTAGTGAAAGAATCCATGTTCCAATTTAGAAATGGATACGTATTACAAAATTATTACAAATTACAAGATTCATGGTGATGTTCAGCAGGTTCTGCATGTCCGAGTTGCCCTCCATCCCAAAAAGAAGCTAATGACCTGCAGTAGAAATCATCACAATTGGTCATTTGAATAACTAAAATGAGGAATGAATTCATTGCTTGGTTAGCAGTTAATATTAATAGCTCCCCATCATCTATAAAGTAAGCAGTATAACTCATCATACACTTTGTGGAGTTATTACTATGCCAGTGCATAGATACACACTATCATGCAAGCCCATTTCATACTATCAGTATTTTGGAACCCTGATCACAGGTCATCATTTGCTGACAATAGATGTAAATCTAATCCTCAGACCTCATTACTGGTGCTCAGCTTTTTGTATTGTACTCATGTTCATTGTTAATTAAAACAACACCATTCTCTTCAGTGCTATTATTAGCAGGAACCTAGCCAATGGAAAATATTCACAATATCGGGCATATTAGCTCTTAAGAGTAGCTGGAGTGGCTTTCATATGAAATCTCATTGTCAAAGCTTTTACTTTCTCCCAAAATACGTTTATTCATTAAATGAGTACGTGTACATTACAAACAGTTTAAATTTTGTGCATTTGGCGTGATGAACTGGAACTCACTATCTGAAATGCAACCTCACATAAACTATAACTTGTATGAACAAGAGTGGAAAAGTTGGATCTGGCTAGATGACTACTTGTCAGGGTATGCACAAACTTGAAGTTTCTATGATTTCTATATTTAAAATTACATTTACATTTCATGTCAATCATTTTCAGACACGTACAGCTCAAGTTCTTGCCACTTGTGGAATAAATGCTATGGAGTGAGAGGAGTCTGTCAGTTAACATTGACGATAGTTTGGATGATTAGCCAGAAGGAATCATAAATGTTTAAAAAATGCAAATGTCTCAGGGCCCCTTACAGATCAATGTGGCCATCCATGTGTGGATCCACCATACATGGATGATATATTAACCTAAACTTTTGTGTCAGTATGCACTATGAAGGAAGACAGGGTTGCTCAGGAACTTGGGAAACAGTGATGTCTTGAAAAGAGATTTATTTGTATTATCGATGGCCCTGGGTGAAGTGCCGTAAAACTGGAGGTTGGCTAATGTGGTGCCATTGTTTAAGAAACGCTGGAAGGAAAAGCCAGGAACTATAAACCGGTGAGCCTTACATTAGTGATGGGTAAATTGTTGGAGGGGATTCAGAGGGACAGGATTCACACGCACTTGGAAAGGCAAGGACTGATTAGGGACGATCAGAATGGCTGTGTCCATGGGAAATCATGTCTCATTAATTTGATTGAGTTTTTTGAAGAGGTGGCAAAGAAGATTGATCAAGGTAGAGTGGTAGACGTTGTCTTTGTGGTCTTCAGCAAAGTGTTCAATAAGGTTCCACATGATAGGCTGGTTAGTAAGATGAGATCACATGGGATCAAGGGGAAGCTAGCCAATTGGATACAAAATTGACTTGAAGGTAGGAGACAGAGGATGGTGGTGGACGGTTGCCACAAGGATCCATGCTGGGTCCACTGTTCATCATTTGTACAAATGATCTGGATATGAATATAAGAGGTATGGGTAGTAAGTTTGCAGATGACATTAAAATAGGTGGTGTAGTGGGTAGTGGAAGATTATCTCTGAGTACAACTGGCCCTTGATCAGATGGGCCAATGGGCTGAGGAGCAGCAGATGGAGTTCAATTTAGACAAATGTGAGGTGTTGCATTTTGGGAAGACAAACCAGGCAGGATTTATACACTTAATAGTAGGGTTCTGGGAAGGGTTGCCAAACAAGGGGATAGAGGGGTGTAGCTGCATAGTTCCTTGTAGGCAGAGTGGTGAGGAAAGCATTTGGCACATTTGCCTTCATTGGTCATAACACAGAATATAGGAGTTGGCATGTCACGTTGCAGCTGTACAAGACATTGGTGAGGCCATTTTTGGAATACTCATACAATTCAGATTTCCCTTCTGTAGGAAGGGTGTTGTTAAACTTGAGAGAGTGCAATAAAAAATTACAAGGATGTTGCTGGGATTGGAGGGTTATAGCTATAAGGAGAGGATGAATAGGCTGAGGCCTTTTTCCCTGGAACAGCAGAGGCTGAGACTGACATTACAGTGGTTTATAAAAACTTGAGGGGCATAATGGGGTGAATAGGCCATGTCTTTTTTGTAGAGTGGGGGGAGTCCAAAACTGGAGGATGTAGGTTTAAGGTGAGAGGGAAAAGATTTGAAAAAGATCTGAAGGGTTACTGAGAGATATGGGTCAAATTCTGGCAAATGAGGCTAAAAGATCAGTTTAGGATATCTGGTCAGCACTGAAGAGTTGAACTGAAGGGTCTCTTTCTGTGCTGTATGACTATATGTTATGTATATGTTATAAAAATTAAACTTCAACTGCACATCTCTTAACTGCTGGGAATAGCTTTGATATAGCACAAGCTTGAACTTGTCGGCTGTATTCATTTGCAAAAGGAAGTGAATGGCTTTGTAGGGTGGAAAACAACAAGAAGGAAAAAAAGGACGGAAATTGAGAGGACATTGAAAAGATGCAATGAACAAAGAATGCTTAATAGGTAACAAATTTCCCTTTGTAATCTTGTAATTAATTGACTCCTTCATTCTGACACAGTTAGTTATATTTTATTTGAAATGTGACTGCTGTGTTAAAAAGAAATTTTTAAAAATTTGCTATGACCAATGAGAGAGGGTTACAAAGGGAAGAACCAGCCACCCTTCTTCACTTGGTCATTTCAAAATATTTAGCTTCTGTTTCCCTTATATTGGTGTCAATCATTTAAAAAGGGATCAACTGTACATCTGAGATACGGACATCGGTTTGCCTGTTGAATGTTTTTTACTGGGGTGGACCTCCTGTGTTTTAAGGTCAAACTGCACCCATTTACCCCAATGAACTTTCTGTATCACTTTCTTACTTGTTTGCCTTAACAAGTTCTAGCTCTTGTTTTTTTCTTTATCTTCTCTTATTTTATTTTTCATTCATAGGATGTGGGCATCACTGGTTAGTTGTGGTTCTGTTCGCCGATCTGGGAATTTGTGTTGCAGACGTTTCGTCCCCTGTCTAGGTGACATCCTCAGTGCTTGGGAGCCTCCTGTGAAGCCCTTCACAGGAGGCTCCCAAGCACTGAGGATGTTACCGAGACAGGGGATGAAACGTCTGCAACACAAATTCCCAGCTTGGTGAACAGAACCACAACAATGAGCAACCGAGCTACAAATCTTCTCACAAACTTTGATCACTGGTTAGGCCACCATTTATTACCCATCCCTAATTGTCCAGAGGGCTGTTTTAGATTCAACTACATTGTTGTGGGTTTGGAGCCACCATGTATGCCAGACCAGGTAAGGACAGCCGTTTCCTTTCCAAAAAGGTCCTGATGGGTTTGCTCCACAATTGGCAGCAGTTCCACAATCATCAGTAAAATGTTAATTCAAATTTTTGTTGTATTTAAATTCCACAGTAGGATTTGAACCTGGGACCGCAGAACATTACCTGGTTTCTTGAATTAATAGTCAAGCAAGGATACCACTAGGCTACCACCCCCCAAGTTCAGTGTCCTGACCTATTAAAACTCTTTTGCCTCCCCTATTGCTAATAGTTTTAATAGTAATCAGCCAAAGTTTTCAAAAAAGAATGCATAATGTTGGTGAGAGTGATGGAATGGAGCATAAAGGCATTCCATTATGATTTGAAAAAGTTGAAGGAGAATGAAAATCTGCGTCAGGATCAGAATCACATTTCTGTGAATTGGATCTGATGAGAGAGAATCCTGTGTGGAATGAGATAGGTTGGAGGTGGAGAAGCATTCAATTTTGGTCTGTTTCTTGTGTTGTAACTTGAGGAAATGATAGCTTGGGATAGTCTTAAAATCAACTTTATTTTCCAAAAATTGATTAATTGGAAAACATTATATTTGCTTGGAATGAATTAAAATGCATCATTTAATATAAAAAAAACTTTTGTTCTCAGGTATCGTATCACCAGACTACCCTAGAACTGTACCAATAATTAATACTCTTTCCTCTTTCAGCTTTTCATATAGACAATAGGTGCAGGAGTAGGCCATTCTGCCCTTCGAGCCTGCACCACCATTCAATATAATCATGGCTGATCATCCTTAATCAGTATCCTGTTCCTGCCTTATCCCCATAACCCTTGATTCCACAATCCTTGAGAGCTCTATCCAACTCTTTCTTAAATGAATCCAGAGACTGGGCCTCCACTGCCCTCTGGGGCAGAGCATTCCACACAGCCACCACTCTCTGGGTGAAGAACTTTCTCCTAATCTCTGTCCTAAATAGTCTACCCCGTATTTTTAAGCTGTGTCCTCAGGTTCGGTACTCACCCATCAGCGGAAACATGTTTCCTGCCTCCAGAATGTCCAATCCTTTAACAATCTTATATGTCTCCATCAGATCCCCTCTCGGTCTTCAAAACTCAAGGGTATACAAGCCCAGTCGCTCCAATCTATCAGCGTAAGGTAGTCCCGCCATTCCAGGAATTGACCTCGTGAACCTACGCAGCACTCCCTCAATAGCCCGAATGTCTGTCCTCAAATTTGGAGACCAGAACTGCACACAGTACTCCAGGTGTGGTCTCACCAGGGCCCTGTACAGCTGCAGAAGGACCTCTTTGCTGCTATACTCAATCCCTCTTGTTATGAAGGCCAGCATGCTATTAGCCTTCTTCACTACCTGCTGTACCTGCATGCTTACCTTCATTGAGTGGTGTACAAGAACCCCCAGATCTCTCTGTACTGCCCCTTTACCTAAATTGATTCCACTTAGGTGGTAATCTGCCTTCCTGTTCTTGCCACCAAAGTGGATAAGGATCCATTTATCCACGTGAAAGTGCATCTGCCATGCATCTGAGCACCCACCTAACTTGTCCAGGTCACCCTGTAATCTCCTAACATCCTCATCACATTTCACCCTGCCACCCAGCTGATGAAATTTGCGAATGTCTAATACCATCTTCTATATCATTAACATATATTCTAAAAAGCTGCGGTCCCAGTACTGATCCCTGTGGTACCCCACTGGACACTGCCTGCCACTCCGAAATGGAGCCGTTTATCACTATTCTTTGTTTCCTATCAGCCAACCAACTTTCAATCCAAGTTAGTACTTTGCCCCCAATACCATGCACCCAAATGTTGCTCACTAACCTCCTATGTGGGACTTTATCAAAAGCTTTCTGAAAGTCCAGAATAATAATCCTTTTCCCCCTCGAAATGAAGTAATAATTATAATACATACAGCCTGTTAAGAGTTCATATAGCCTAGATTCACCAACACAGTTCAGACATTTTCCTGAAGGTTTCATCATTGTCTCTAGTTTCGTAACCTGTCAACAATCTGTTACCTCCAATAATTTTGTAACTTGCAAAAGTTTTCAAAGAAAATGTAAAAGCACAGGTTTTTAAGTGTTTCTTTGATTTTTCCTGAGAGAGGATTGCACAGCAGTTTTAATTTCTGGATATACCAGTATAATCCTGGAGGGTACTAAGCTGAGATTTTGCTGTTATTCCGTGGTGAAATTAAGCAGCCCCTTGCCTCCATTCTGGTTTGGAGGACTCTGAGGATGGCTGATAAAGTCCAATGTGCAATCTACTAGTGGAATGAAATAAGACACACTGTATAATATTTCTACCAATTATAAATGCATAGCTTCAGCATCTGTTGCCTACCTCATTGGAGCCCATTCTTAGGAAGCACTAAGTGCCAAATATATTCTCAAAATCAGATTTATAACAGAAGGGCAGATGGTTGTGCCTCAAACCTGTAAATGTGTTGAAAAATCTGTGCAGATGAACATGAGGGTGGCACAGTGGTTTGCCCTGCTACCTCATTATGCCAGGGTCTTGGGTTTGATCCCAGCCTTGCATGTTTATGTGGAGTTTATATATTCTCCTCTTGTCTGTGTGGGTTTATGCCAGATACTCCAGTTTCCTCTCACAGTTCAAAATGTGTGGTTAGGTGGATTGGCCATGGTAAATTCCCCCTTAGTGTTAGGGATGTGCAGACCTGGTGGATTAGCCATTCTAAATATGGAGGTAAAAACAATGACTGCAGATGCTGGAAACCAGATTCTGGATCAGTGGTGCTGGAAGAGCACAGCAATTCAGGCAGCATCCGACGAGCAGCAAAATCGACGTTTCAGGCAAAAGCCCTTCATCAGGAATAAAGGCAGAGAGCCTGAAGCGTGGAGAGATAAGCTAGAGGAGGGTGGGGGTGGGGAGAAAGTAGCATAGAGT
>NC_057714.1:103152310-103168835 GCF_004010195.1 Chiloscyllium plagiosum | reverse complement strand
TCATTATTGGAGATGGAGAGGTCCAGGAAGGGGAGCCAGGTGTCGGAGATGGTCCAGGTAAATTTAAGGTCAGGGTGGAATGTTTTGGTGAAGTTGATGAATTGCTCAACCTCCTTGTGGGAGCACGAGGTGGCGCCAATGCAGTCATCAATGTTGCGGAGGAAGAGGTGGGGAGTGGTGCCGGTGTAATTACGGGAGATCAACTGTTCTACGTAGCCAACAAAGAGACAGGCATTGCTGGGGCCCATACGTGTGCCCATGGCTACCCGTTTGGTCTGGAGGAAGTGGGAGGATTCAAAGGAGAAATTGTTAAGGGTGAGGACCAGTTCGGCCAAACGAATGAGAGTGTCGGTGGAAGGGTACTGTTGGGGACGTCTGGAGAGGAAAAAACGGAGGTCTTGGAGGCCCTGGTCATGGCGGTGGAGGTGTAGAGGGATTGGATATCCATGGTGAAGATGAGGCGTTGGGGACCGGGGAAACGGAAGTCCTGGAGGAGGTGGAGGGCGTGGGTGGTGTCTCGAACGAATGTGGGGAGTTATATGGAGATAGGGTGGGGACTGGGTCTGGGTGAGATGGTCGATGGACCGAATGGCTTACTCCCGCACTGCAGCGATTCGATGATGAAGGGTACGTGAAAGTTATCCCGTGAGTTTGTATACTTACACATTTTTAACAGTAAACCAAATATATTTATGCTATTTTTCAAAATGTTCTCGGGAGTTGTGTAATCCGATAGACTTGACAGGGTGAACAAAAGAAAAGCGAGTGTACATTCTGAAGGCCTGACATAATAAAAGGAGGTAGGGAAAAAATTGCAAGAACTCAACGGCTACCTCTATGGCTTTAACTTTTGCAGCATCTGTGAACATCAACCTGTTGGGACTATACTCTGGTGTTGTGTAATTTTTAACAGCAGCTGTACAAAAAGGTGTCGATTCAACGTTTCGGGTCGAGTACAACTTTTTCTAGAAACTCTTCACGCTGTAACATTGTTTAAGCGGACGGAACAACGGAGAGTCTTCACGAAACCTCAACCACTAAACAAATCCCCCTTCCATTTCTGCTGCTGTCCATGAATTTATTTCGACTTTCCATTGCGCGGCGGCGGGTTTCTTACAGTACGCATGCGTTGTTGCGGAGGAGTCCTCCAGCAGACCGTGATGCTTCACGGGGATGGTGTTGTTCCGCCATGTTGTGAGAGATCCACTTACTCTCGAGACGAAGGGAGAGGGAGAGAAAAAACGGAACATTTTAACTGGGTTTCTATGTTTTTGTTGCCCCCCTTTCATCTCGTCTCTCGGACAAGTGAAGTGAAGTGAATCCAGATTAATGCAACTCTGACTTACTAGAACCGCTGCACCATGGCCTGCAACGCGCAAGGTAATTTCCCACTTACGGGTTCCGGCACTGAAAACAAGGCGCTGAATTATAAACAGTTGCGTTGGGCTGTCCGTGCTGCCGAGGCCCCGACCTCAGCTTGGGAGAATGGAGAGGGACCTGATCTGGGTCCGTCTCTGTCCTGGTGCAGAGTAAGCCCAGGATGGTGTGTCTGGTTCGGTGCAGCTCAGGTGTGAATACTGTATATCCCCACCAGCCGCTCACACAAGAAGGGTGGCCTGTGGTTTGGCCTCAATGGCCCAAATCTCCATTGCTGGACCGATGCTTTCCTTCTCCTCCCCAACGTATAACCATGACCAAATATTTGTTTTGGGGTGGGGATTGGCGTGTTAGAAGAGGATAAACCCATTGATTATTTAAAAAAAACTAGGTATTTTTGATTAATCGTTTTAAAAAAAAACGGCCTTACTGTATTCTCGCATTTAGAGACAGGTAGAAAAGACTTGATCAACATACATAATTGAAAATCATTATGCTAACCGTTCTGTATCAAAAGCATGGGCGTTTTGCTTGATATTCTATTTATCACTGCTACTTGATTAACCTGACTCTTTTCTCTAACTTTTTTTTCTCAGTGATGGTATTGGATGGTCCAGTTTTTATAATACTAGATGTTTATAAAACACAGCAGTTTATTTATTTCCAATATCTACTGACTTTATTTCATTTTTTTTGTGTGCTGACTGGTCATCTGGAGCACAACTTTAATAATTAGGCCCAAATTGATGTGTCTGTGGCCACAGCTTGACATAGACAAATCTAGATAATTATAGAATGATTTCGTCTTCAGATTTCAGTCGTGCGTGTGTATAGTGTTAGTGCTATAAATAGTCTTTACATTTTTAACAATGAAGTTCTTATTATTGGATCCAAGTCCCTCAATTTTTTTGTTAATTTTAGTCTGTTTGAAGCAATGAGCCATGGTGTAAAATTTATACTTCATGGTTAGCAGCACCAATAAGTGATAAGGTGAAGAAATGTTCTGTGGAATGCGTGAGTTGAATATTCTTTGACCGAAGTTGTCAGTAAATACTAACAGGTCCATATATATGTTATATACACTTTGTGGTAAATCATAAAATGTTTTAACAAGATAATTGATTGTTTAATTAAAAATTTTGGTTTAATCTGTTGCAAAGCCTCCTTCCAACCCATCCCAATGAGGAATTGGTATAGGAAAATTTGAAAGTAAACCGTTACTCCCACATTTCTGAGAGAGTTTGAAAAATGAACAAAAATAATGTAAAAGCACTGCTGTTTGGTTTCAGTTGGAGGGGGGTATTTTATTTCAGTTAATGTCTAGGATGTTAGAAATTAGAAGCAGAAATTAGGCCATGTAGCCCATTGAGTCTGCTCAGCCATTCACATATGTTTGGTAAGTTCTCCTGCTTTCTTCCCGTAACCCTTGATCCTCAAGAACCTATGTATCGCAGTCTTAAATATACTCAATGACCTGCCCTCCACAGTGTTCTGTGGCAACGAATTCCATAGATTCATCACACTCTGGCTGAAGAAGTTTCTTCTTATCTCCATTCTAAAAGGTCTCCACTTTACTGTCAAGCTATGTTCTCTGGCTCTAGTCTCTCCTACAAATAGAATCGGCTCCCAATATCTCTGTCCAGACCATTCAGTGTTCTGCATGTTTCAATTAGATTGCCCCTCATCCTTCTAAACTCCTTCGAATGTAGACCCAAACTCCTCAAACGTTCCTCGTATGCTAAACTTTTCATTCCTGGGACCATTCTCATGAACCTCCTCTGAACACGCTCCAGTGCCAGTGCATCTTTCCTGAGCAATGGGGCCCAAAAACTGTGCATGATACTCCAAATATGGTCTGACCAAATATTCTCCAACTTTAACTGAAAAAAAACTTACGACCTCACAACTGAACGGAATTCACAGAACTCTAATTGTCTTGTGCATCATATCCATAGTTTTCTAGCTTTTGTGGTTACCCTTCATTTTAAAAGTTTGATGTTAATGGTGATCCGTTTGAGCATTGTCTGTAGGTCAACTGAATATTTTACTCCTTAACTGTAATTTTCCTATTTTTTCTTTCGCTCCTCTTCACATTCATTGCATTATATGAAAGACAGAGATTTAAGTATTAAAAGTAGTTATCTGGTATTGTATGTAAACTGTCCTGGGACATAGTTTGTCCAGTAAAGAAAAGCTGTTATATGTAAAATATTGATACGGAGGGGGAAAATAAAACAGATAATAAACAGCAAGTCGAGCATGTATGATGAAAGTTTGGTAGTTATTCATTGTGGACTGATAGTCAAAGAAAGACTATACTTCATTCATTTATCTAGTTTTAAGCGCTGCTTCACTTATAAGAAAGTTATACTCTGAACGTTTGGTTCCAGGATATTTGGAATTAGTGCCCTGGAGTCAGGTTCATACTGGACTCCGAAAGTAAATTGCAACTTAGAACATTGTTAATGTTTTAAAATAGTTGCTGTCTACGTTTACACAGTTAAAAAATCACATGCCACCAGGTCATAGTCCAACAGGTTTATTTGGAAGTGCTAGTTTTTGGAGCACTGCACCTTCATCAGGTAGCTGTCTTTATTTGGTGCACAACAAGTGCATCAGAGTTGGTGATAGGTTTTGTGCCTTGCACCCATTTTGTATTGCTTTCATTTTAGGTAAACACATATCATAGAATAGTCACAGCATGAAAGAAAGCTGTTTGGCCTGTTGCTTTTGTGCTATTTCTCTGCAAAAGGATCTCATCTTGTCCCTTCCCTTGCACTGCCCCGTAACCATGCACACATTTCTGTTCAAGTAATAATACTCTCTTGAAAACCTCAGCTCATTGCAATGTTAAGTGTTTCTACTTGGGTTGCTGTTTGATGGTTCTCAATCACAAGATACTTGAACATGATTTATCCTGAACAGATCAGTTCTTACTTTCCTTAATTCACCTGTTGTACAATTTTTCTAACTTTTGGCATCTGAAACACAGGATATCGAGATTTGCCCACAGTCTGATTAATTATTGCAATGCTAGTGCCACACTACATGATGATGTTCTTGCAGACATGGGATTTTTTTCCAACATACTTGCTTGAGGCTCATAAAATCTACATTTGTAAATGAATACAGATGTATACACATTCTTGATGAATTGGTTTGACTTGTCACATTCCATTACACTTTCAATTTTAGATATTACATTTAGTGGATATCGGTCAGAATAATTGTTGGTGTAAACAGTAAAAATGAGACTTACTGTTGTTCAGCTGATATTTGTACAGTGTATGCACTTGTGCTTTCTTCACCAGTGATCGATATTATTATCGATGATTGATTATATTTGTAAGTAATATTCCAACACTGGTAATTTCCTATCTTGAATACAAAAAGTAACCTAAAAGTAACATAACTAAGTTCAAAACTTAACAGTATATTGTGTGGATTAAGCTGGTGTTTCAAAAGAATGGTTTGTGTTGGTTAACTAAATCTTTCTTGCTTTTGTAGAAGATGAATTTGACCAACTTGATAAACCTGGTGCTGAGAGATCTCGGAGAAGACGTGCGACCAATGAAGAGTGGGACAGGTGGCTCTGGAATTTTACTTTGTCATTTTCAAAATTCTCAATTGCTTTCCTTTTAAACAAGTATTATCAAGTACTTCAGATGATCAACTTGTCTAAACAAAAAGACCTTAAAGAATATTTTATTTAATTGAAAGCTAAGATCTATTTTCAAAGAAAATGCCCAAGTCGATTGCTTTGCATTATGCTTATTCTAAATCTATTGAGAAGTTCACCGCCTTTTCCAATTTCTATGCATTTGAGTTTTAGTCTGTTGGGATTGACTGGCAACAGATCTCCAGATCTGTGGGATCATTCTCATGGAGCAGTGGTTGCAGATAAAGCACTGTTTTTGGCAGTAATTGATATGAGTACGGAGGAATTTTTAGGCATTACTTGCTTTAGTTTACAGAAGCTGCTTAGGTGTTGTGATTACTTATTTGAATGCCCATGTGAATCAACTCTCAGGCCACTCCTCATGGTAAAGATCTTGTTGGACGAACGCCATAGAGTCACAGCGATGTACAGCATGAAAACAGACCCTTCAGTCCAACTCGTCCATGCTGACCAGATATCCTAACTTAATCTAGTCCCACTTGGCTCATATCCCACCAACCCCTTCCTATTCATATACCCATCGAGAAGCATTTTAAATGTATCAGCCTCCACCACTTCCTCGATCAGCTCATTCCATACACACATCATTTCTGTATGAAAAAGTTGCCCCTTAGGTCCCTTTTATATCATTTTCTCCTCTTTTCCCCCAAAACCTATTCCCTCTAGTTCTGGATTTGAGCTCGAGGGAGAGGCTGGGGCTGTTTTCCCAGAGTTTCAGAGGCTGAGGGTTGACATTAAAGGTTAATAAAATCGAGGGGCGTGGGTAGGGTAAATAGATAAGTCTTTTCCCTGGGGTGGTGGAGACCAGAACTAGAACTATACAGGTTTCAGGTGAGAGGGGAAAGATACAAAAGGGACCTAAGGGGCAACTTTTTCACGCAGAGGGTGGTGCTTGTATGGAATGAGCTGCCAGAGGAAGTGGTGGAGGCTGGTACAATTACAACATTTAAAAGACTAATGGCATGCTGGACATAAGTTTATCATTATATCATTTCTACAATTTTCAAGACACTTCAACGGCTTTTAGCAATTCTCTGTTGTTTTTAATGAACACACTGCTGCTTCATGCATACGCATCTATCTTCAGCTACTTTGATTTCTGTGCATGTATGGAAGCCATTGATCTTGTCGGCTGCTGTAGAGTATACTTTGCCAGGAATCTTATACAGACTTTGTCCCAGAATTCTTGATTAATAATATCTGCTGTTAGTTGATTGTCTCAGTCTGTTCGCAAACAGCGCAAAGTCTTGGGCTATCAATAACTGTTATCTTCATAGAATCCCTATTTTGCAGAAATAGGCCAAGTCTACACTGACCCTCCAAAGAGCATGTTGAAGACTAAAATCTGAGTATATGAAGGTGGACAATTAATTAATGATGCTACAGTTTATTATCTGAAGTTGTTTTGGAGAAACTGGATGAAGCACCATCTCGTATCGGTTCTTCATTTCATTTACACCATGGCTAGAGATATGGATGATTGCGAAATGAATCCCAGTGTATATAAGCGATTTGTGATGTGTGTTATAACATATCCTGATTTTGTATTGATGCTGAAGTAACCACTAAATTACCAGTTTTATGTCCTTAGTGTACAGATTCAGCATTTGCCAAAGTAATTTTAAATATATTATCCCTGACATCAGGCATAGCAGTCAGACCTCTGCAAAATCGAAAAGTGAGCTCCTATACATGAGCAGCAGCTAACCTTACAATATTCTTAGTTAATATATAACTTGGTTATGAAGTTCTTCTAAAAAGGTTTATGATCTTTCTCTTTGTGTGGTCAAGACAAAAATGAAATGCAAAAACAGCTTGCAGCTACCATTTTTTGCTAATAGATTGATGTTTACACTAAAAGTGAAAAGCTTCATGTATAGCTTTTAAATGAGGCACAGGAAAGCATTTTACAAAACAAATGTAAAACTTGTCCAAGAACTATTCCCATGCTTTAAGCCCTTGAACGGATAATTACAAAGTGTTTGAGAACAGTGCACAGCAGGATCCTTAGCTCTTATATTGTACTTTTCAGGAGGTGAGAATGGAGTAAAGTAGTAATTACATCAGCTACCTTATTCAATATATCAGAAAACAAATTTGAAAAACTATGCAATACAAAAAATGGCATCAAGTTCATACTTCCACACTGTTTATGAAGGTATAATGGTTATTAGCTGTGTTGCTCTTTCTGTTTTCAGTTGTCTGAAATAATTCTGCAAGCTAGAAGAAAAAATTGATAGTGTGACCTTAGCATGTCAATGTGTTACATGCAGTGAAGCAATTTTAGAGGTGTAGCCATTGATGGAATCGTAACAGCAGTTCAATAAGGTGGTTGACCACTACCTTTCCACTGATAGATACAGGCTATAAATGCTCACATTGCCAGAAATGCCAATGCTTCGTGATAAAATAGATAAACATTTTATTTGCTTGTGAAGTTTGTGCCCCATAAAACATGTTGAAACTCTAGAGTATTGCTCATTGCTGTGGATGTGCCTGCCTGCCTTGTTGAGTTGTGCAAGTGTTATTAAGTCACAACAAACTTCAGTGTAAAAGTAAGCATTGGTGAAAAGATGCGTGGTTTCAAAACTTTTCATCTTGCAGTTATCAAGTCTGCAAAACAAGAAAATCAGCTTTAAAAGGGTTAGACTTGGTTGTTATGGAGATGTAAGGGGGCTTATTAACTGTCAAATTCAAAGGAGACATGTTAACTCAGGTTAGAGCGTTACCATGGAAATGCAGTAGCAATGGGTGTTTTCATTGGCCTTTCCTCACTGAAATAAAAGCATTGTGTGGGCATGTTTTTTCTGTTGGAAGGGAAACTGTCTCACTTTGAGCAAAGGTGAAACAAACCATCTCTTTTTATTAATTCACAGGATGTGAGCTAGCATTAATTGCTCATCCCTAGTTGCCTTTGGAAGGTGGTGGGGAGCTACCTTCTTGAGGCACTGCAGTCCATTTGCTGTAGGTAGACCCACAATGCTGTTAGGGAGGGAATTACAGGAGAAGGTTACCTCCGATCACAACGGGATCTTGAACAGATGGGCCAATGGGCTGAGAAGTGGCAGATGGAGTTTAATTTAGAGAAATGTGAGGTGCTGCTTTTTTGGAAAGCAAATCATGGCAGGACTTATACACTTAATGGTAAGGTTCGATGGAGTATTGCTGAACAAAGAGACCTTGGAGTGCAGGTACATAGCTCCTTGAAAGTGGAGTCGCAGGTAGATAGGATAGTGAAGAAGGCATTTGGTATGCTTTCCTTTATCGGTCAGAATTTTGAGTACAGGAGTTGGGAGGTCATGTTGTGGCTGTACAGGACATTGGTTAGGCCACTGTTGGAATATTGTGTGATGTTCTGGTCTCCTTCCTATTGGAAAGATGTTGTGAAACTTGAAAGGGTTCAGAAAAGATTTAGAAGGATGTTGCCAGGGTTGGAGGATTTGTGCTATCGGGAGAGGTTGAATAGGCTCGGGCTGTTTTCCCTGCAGCATTGGAAGCTGAGGGGTGACCTTATAGAGGTTTATAAAATTGAGAGGGGCATGGATAGGGTAAATAGATCAAGTCTTTTCACTGGGGTGGGGAGTCCAGAACGAGAGGGCAGAGATTTAGGGTGAGAGGGGAAAGACATGAGACCTAAGGGGCAACTTCTTCATGCAGAAGGTGGTACTTGTATAGAATGAGCTACCAGAGGAAGTGGTGGAGGCTAGTACAATAACAACATTTAAAAGGCATCTGGATCGGTATATGAAGAGGAAGGGTTTGAAGGGATATGGGCCAGGTGCTGGCAGGTGGGACTAGATTGGGTTGGGATATCTGGTTGGCATGGACGAGTTGGACCGAAGGATCTGTTTCCGTGCTGTACATCTCTATGACTCAATGACTCACCTACTCAACTTGTAAGTGGTGATATTCCTATGTATCTGCTGCTCTTCTAGAAGGAAGTGGACATGGGTTTGTAAGGTGATGGCAGATGTTGAAAAATCTGGATACATGTAGGTTTTCACTTTGGTAGCAAAAATAAGAGGGCACATTATTGTTTGGATGCAATTTGAGCGGGACATGCTCAATGAGGTCTGGATGTTCTCGTGCACCAGTCGTTGAAAGTAAGGTGCAGCAGGCAGCAAAGAAGGCAAACTGCAGGTTGGCCTTCGTAGCTGGAAGATTCAAATACGGGAACAAGGATGGTCTCGTTATCTGAGCAAGGATGTTTTTGTTATCAAAGGAGTGCAGTGAAGTTGATTCCTGGGCTGGCATGGCTGACAACTGAGGAGAGTTTGAATTGGCTAGGATTGGATTTATCAGAGTTTAGAAGCATGAGTGGGGATCTTATAGAGATGTATAAAATTCTAACAGGGCTAGAACTGGTTAGATGCAGGAAGGATATTGGCATTGTTGGGGGAGTTCAGAACCAGGAATTGTAGTTCAGTGAGAGGGAAAATCTGTTAGGACTCAGATGCGACATTTCTGCAAGCAGAGAGTGGTTAGCCTTTGGAATTCACTACAACACAAAGTGATTCAGGCCTAAGCATTGTGGGGTTTCAAGGAGGAGGTAGATTTAGTCTTGTGGCTAAAGGGATCAAAGTACAATGAGAGGAATGTGGGATTAGGATCTTGATCTCAATCAATCATGAGACTGGTGAGAGGGGAAAATTTTAAAAGGGACCTAAGGGGCAACATTTTCACACAGAGGGTGGTCCTTGTATGGAATGAGGAAGTGTTTGGAGGCTGGTACAATTACAACATTTAAAAGACACCTGGATGGATGTATGAATAGGAAGGGTTTAGAGGAATATGGGCCAAGTGCTGGCCAATGGGACTTGATTAAGTTTGGATATCTGGTCAGCAGGGACGAGTTGGACGGAAGGGTCTGTTTCTGTGCTGTACATGTCTATGATTCTGTGATCATAATGAATGGTAGAGCTGACTTGCGAGGTTGAATGGCTGACTCCTGCTTCTGTCTTCTGTTTCTGTGCGCTGGTTATGGATTCTTGGTGTATTTCTGCAGTGCATCTTGTAGGTGGTACACACTGCTGCTGAACATCAGTGTTGGAACAATTGTGTTTATGGATGTGGTGCCAATCAAATGGATGTCTTTGTCCTGGATGTTGTCAAGCTTGTGTGTTGTTGGAATCGCACTCATCCAGACAGATGGATCATTCAGTTCCATTGTACCCCGATCTCTGCCTTATAGATGTTAGGAAGGCTTTGGGGAGTCAAGAAGCAGTTTACTCACTGCAAGATCCATTTGACCTGCTCCTGTAGTGTCTGGGCAATGGTAACACCAGGATGATAGTGGAAGTTCACTGGTGATGATTAGCTTCTCTTTTATGGGATACCTTTTTATTTTTGTGCCTTTTAAAACTGAAATAAACTTCTGTTTGGCGTTTACAGGGATGGCTACATGTTGGAAAGTGAGGACTTGAAATCTGTTGTGAACTCTAGCTGTGGGTTTCAGCAATATGCAGGTGAACTGGTGACTTGGGGTTGTTTACAGATGAAGCTGGTTGGTTCTCCTGCATGCCTAACAACAATAAGACGATTAGTTGTCAGGTGGCTGAACACTGTGGGCTGTGAACAAAGCAGAGAAGCTATTGGAAACTAATAGATGTGCTGCAGCCAGAAACGTACAGTTCTCTTCGATAAGATATTTTAAATCAGAAGAAAACTAGTTTCTTCAGCACGATCTGCAAGTTGTGACTTAGAATGGATAAGTCAGAGACTTTTCATGAAAATCAGCCACCCTGTACCTCTTGCAAACAAGTTAAAGCATTTGGGAAAAGGAAGATTAAGGAGAAACACTTGGATCAGTAAGAACCAACCCATTACATCTTGGGAACAAAGACTATGGAACTGTTTTACTAGTTTTCCTTCTTCCACTGTGTTTTGTTTTTTTCTGTTTGCATCTGTTTGATTTGATTTATTTGTTTTGATTTATTACTGTCACATGTACTGAGGTACAATACAAGGTGTTGTCCTTTTAGCTTTACAGGCAGTGAAAGTGAGAATTTATGAAGGATTTTAAGTTTTAAATTTATAGAGTTTAGAGATACTTAATCATTATTTATTACAGATAATTATTAACTACAGACACCTAGTCCATGCTCTCTAGCAACCTCGATCTCAAAAATAGTTTGGGGGATTTTGCATGCTTCTCATAAAAGCATCAACTTTTGTTTGTTCTGGAACAGCATGGCTTGATTTTCAGCACACTACCCTTGTTGGAGGTAGTCATTGCCAGGTAGTTGGGTGGCATGAATGATATTTTCCACTTGTTAGTTCAATCCTGCATATGGTCCAGGTCTTGCTGCATTTGGGCGTAAATTTTTTTGTATACATATATTCATGGGACTGGTCAGGCATGTACTGTATGTCCCTAATTGCCCAGAGGGCATAGAGTCACAGAGGCCTATAGATGTACAGCATGGAAACAGACCCTTCATTCCATACATGTACCACCCTCTGCGTGAAAAAGTTGCCCCTTAGGTCTCTTTTATATCTTTCCCCTCTCACCCTAAACCTCCGCCCTCTAGTTCTGGACTCCCCTATCCCAGAGAAGAGACTTTGTCTATTTACCCTATCCATGCCTCTCATAATTTTGTAAACCTCTATTAAGTCACCCCTCAGCTTCCGACGCTCCAGTTGAGGGTTAACTGCATTGCTGTGGGTGTGGAGTCACATGTAGGCCAGTCTAGGAAAGGATGGCAGATTTCCTTCCCTACAGGACATTATGGAACAAGATGGATTTTTCCGACTATTGACGTTTGTTTTTTGGTCATCATTAGACCTCTTAACCCCTGATTTTTATTTTTGAATTGGAATAGTCTGCGGTTATCTGAGGAGTCACAGTGCTGAAATTTGTGTAGTCATTTGCAAATATTCCCACATCTGACCTTTATGATGGAGGGAAGTCTCTGATGAAGCAGCTGAAGATGGTTGGGCCAGGGACTCTGCTCTGAGGAACTCCTGTAGCGGTATCCTGAAACTGAGATGACTTAATTCCAGGAACCATAAACCATGTTTCTGTGTGTCACATAAGACACAATCAAGAGGTTTTCCCTTGATTCCTATTGACTACAATTTTGCTCAAGCTCCTTGATCCTCAGTCAAATAGTGTCAAGGGCTGTGAGTTTCACCCTACTTCTAGAATTCAGCTTTTCTGACCATGTTTAAACTAAGGCTATGGTGAGATCAGGAGCAGAGTGGTCCTGCTAAAATTCAACCTAAAATTCAGCAACCAGGTTATTGCTGAGAAAGTGCTGCTTGATAGTAATGTTCATGACTTTACTGATGATCAAGGGTAGAATGATTCAGTGTCAGTTGGTCATGTTGGATTTTTCTTGCCTTTTGAACATACCTGGGCAATTTTCTGTTTTGTCAGGTAAATGCCAGTGTTCTTGCTGTTCTGGAACAGGGCTCAGTAACTTCTGGAGCGCAAGTCTTCAGTACTACAGAAATAATGTTGGGACCCATAGCCTCTGTAGTGTTCATTGTTTCCAGCTATTTCTTGATATCAAGTGGAATGAATCTAATTGACAGATGTGATATTAGGAATCTCTGGAGGAGGATGCCAAGAAGGATCATTCACTTGGCACTTCTGGCTGAAGCTTATGCAAGTGCTTCAGCCTTCTCTTTTGCAATGATGTTCTGGGCTTCCCTGTTGTTGAAGATGGCGATGTTAATGGAGCATTTTCCTCCAGTGATTTCTATAATTGTCCATCACCATTCGTGTCAAGATGGGGGCAGCCATTGACTGCAAACCACATTGGTAGTGAATTCTACAGGGTCAAGAAGAAATTTCTCCTCATCTCAGTCCGAGGCATACTTTTCAAAAAATAAAGTATCTACTTGAAGCTACAAAACAGATCTACCTGTGCACCAAACAGCATAAATAGGTGATAGAACCAAGTCTTGCATTTGTGCGGAACCTTTCACAGATAGCACAAAACACTTTGGAGCCAATGAAGTATTTCTGAAATGTAGTCACTCCAAAGTAGAAAATATAGTCACTTTGCTTTCAGAAGCTTTAATTAGTGATTATCACAATGCTGTTTTATGATATTGATTGAAGGACAAATACTTACCAGGATACCAGAGAGAACCTGTTCTGCGGAACGGTCGGCAGACCCAAAATGTTAACTCTGAGTTCTCTTCACAGATGCTGCCGGATCTGCTGACCTTTTCCAACAAATTCTGTTTTCATACCAGAGAACTCCCCTGCGCTTCTGATATCATGCTAAATTTTAATGCCTAACCAAAACTTTGGCATCGAAGAGTGCAGCACTCTTTCAGTATTACATTGAAGTGTCAGACTTGATTTTGCACTGAATTTTGAGAGAGGCATATGCACCCACAATCTTTTGACTCGAGGCAAGAGTGTTTAATTAACATATAGCTAGACTTCTGTGGAATGCTTTTAAAGCAATACATGCTAAAAGTTCTCAAATTAAAAATAGAAAATGCTATAATTACAGGAAAATAAAGCAGGATCTATAAAGAGAAACTGTAATAGGTATAGTTGAAAGCAGCGCCTGAACACAGTAAGTAGCATCTTGAAGAGTAAGTGAAAGGGGCAAACAGATGCGGTTATCATCATTTATAAGAGCAAGAATCAGGAGCACCTGGAGACACTCAGAATTATCTAGAACATAGCAAAAGCAAAAATAAATGTGTAATTGAATTAAATAATTAACCAACTAATTGATACACGTTAAGGATGGCAGGAAAGGTGATGTGTCACAGCTGCAGCATGTGGAGGAGCTTACCAGTTTGATCCAGGCCAAGCATATGTTTGAAGTTGGCTCTGAAATCGAGCTGATCTACAGATGTTGTGATGCACCAGTGAGTTGGCAAGTTTCCTGTATTTTTGTACTAGGATGCAGTTGCAACTCTAAGAATAGGGTCTTCTGTTTTGGTCATTGCTCAAGGACTGGAAGTGTGATTGTGTGTGAAGTGAGTAAGGTGATCTAGAGGACAGCATTGCAGGAGTATTAGCCTTTGAAATTGTTCGGAAGTTTTGAGGTCCTTTCACATTGCTTTGATGAGAGCGAGGGCTATGGCACTCTAGTACAGGAAGGCATTTAGGTGTTGGGGGAGTAAAAAAAGAATGCAATGTTAGTCGGGGGGCAATTATCATCAGAGGTATTGCTATCATTCTCTGCAGCAAAGACCATGAGTCCAGAGGGCAGTCTTGCTTGTCTGGTACTAGAGTTCGGATGTGCTCAGGGTTAGAGAGGAGCTTGCAGTGGGAGGAGTAGGATCTAGTCATCATGGTCGATGTAGGTATTAGTGACATTACGCCAAAGAAGGTTTTGCACTGCCTATACAAGGAGCCATGTGACAATTAAAGAACCAGGAACTCAGAGTTGATAATTTGTTATTACCTGTGCCACATGCAAATTGGAATAAGGCATATCAAGTGAGAGAGATTACTGTGTCCCAAAGACTTGTACGGAAGATTTGGATTTTGGTCTGTGGGGCACAGTACTGGGGAAAGAGATTTGTACCAATGAGACTGCCTCTGCTTGAACCATATTGGGACTGGTGCTCTTGCCAGCTGCATAACGAGGCAAAAAAAATGACATTTCAAACTAAATAGTGGAAGCTGCAGATTGCATTTGGGGAGCTGGGGTAAATCAAAGAGTCAAGACAAGGCAGAGGAGAATGGCATTAATATGGGAAATTATGGGGACAAGTGACGAGAAGGCGTAGAGATTATAAACCTTGGAGTAAACCAACATAATGGCTTGTGCTTGCTAAAAGAATTTTAAAAAGCAAAGATTTTGAATGCATATAGCATTTAGAGCAAAACATGAACTGTGTGTGAAAATGGAAGTAAATAAATATGATCTAAAATCCATTACAGGGTGACGGTTGTAGGTCGGCATGGATTTGTACTGGAAATATGGAAAATAATAGACTGCTAAAGAATTGTAGGAAGCTTGGACCAGGTAGACAGGTAACCAGAGAAGCCAGACTTAAATTCAGGACACCAGGATGTGGGAACGTTATGGTTAAAAATGAGAAATTTATAAAAGCAATGAGTCACTTGTGCAAGTGGTGTACAGGTCCTTTCACATTTGGGTAGAGCATATTGGAAGAAATAGTGGAAACGCGTCAGAAAATTGCAGCCATAATCATGGCAGAAGCTTGACACTGTTCAGGACAAAGCAGCCTGCTTGCTTGGCATTACATCCAAGAACATCCACACTCTCCACCACAGACATTCTGTAGCAGTAGTGTATACTATATACAAGATATACTACAGAAATTCACCGGAGATGTTCAGACAGCATCTTTCAAATCCATGACCACTTTAATCTCGAAAGACAAGAACAGCAGATAAATGGGAACCCCACCACCTGCAAGCTCCCCTCCAAGCCACTCAACATCCTGAAATATAGTGCCACTCCTTCGCTGTCACAAAGTCAAAATCCTGGAATTCCCTCCCTAATGGCATTATGGGTCAACCCACAGCAGATGGACTGCAGTAGTTTAAGAAGATAACTCACCATTGCTCTCTCAAGGGCAGCTATGGATGGGCAATAAATGCTGGCCAGCCAGCGTGGGTCACTTCACAGGAATTAGTAAAAATTTTAATCTAAGTATAGATCGAACAAGTCAGCTGTCCAAAGGCAACCTGTTTGAGTTCATGGTTTTTTCGCAATAGTTTCTTGGAAGTGCATGTTCTGGAATAATCCATCCTTTGGCTGGAAGAATAAAAAGAAATAATATTTTGGGGGAGGTAGTGGCACTGGGTAAATGTTCTCAGGTGACTGGTTCAAATCCTACCACAGCAGATGATGAAATTTGCAATCAATTAATCTGCAGTGAAGAGCATGAGCATAGGTGACTATACATCCCTACTGACTGTTGTATAAACCCACCTAGTTTATTAAGGTCCTTTCGGGAAGGAAATCTACCATCCTTACCTGGTCTTGTTTACGCACAACTCCGGACCCACAGCAATTAGAATTAGGTTTCATTGCCACATGTACTCATGTACAGGAGTACAGTGAAGAGTTTATAATGTCGTCATTCATGACACCATCTTAGGTACAAACTATCTAGGTACAGACTCTGAGGTATAAATAAAGAAATAAGTTAACAGTTCATCTTCGTATAAAGTTGTAAATAAGAAATAAAGTTAAAAATTCCAAATAACACTCTTCCTTTAGACATACGCCTGTAGTTTAGGGTTTAGGTTTGCTTGCTGAGCTGTAGGTTTGATATCCAGATGTTTCATTACCTGGCTAGGTAACATCATCAGTGGCGACCTCCAAATGAAGCGTAGCAGTTGTCTCCTGCTTTCTATTTATAGGTTCCTGGGGTTTGTGGTGATGTCATTTCCTGTTTGTTTTCTGAGGGGTTGATAGATGGTATCTCGATCTATGTGTTTGTTTATGGCGTTGTGGTTGGAATGCCAGGCCTCTAGGAATTCTCTGGCATGTCTTTGCTTAGCCTGTCCTAGGA
>NC_057714.1:103147203-103152037 GCF_004010195.1 Chiloscyllium plagiosum | reverse complement strand
TGTAGATGACGTTGGTTTTGTCCATGAGTTGTACTGGGTCTTTTAAGTTTGTTAGTTTTTGTTTGAGAGTGTTGGTGGGTTTGTGTGCTACTAGGATTCCGAGGGGTCTTAGTAGTCTGGCTGTCATTTCTGAAACTTCTTTGATGTATGGTAAGGTGGTTAGGGTTTCTGGCTGTGTTTGGTCTGCTTGTCGTGGTTTGTTCTTAAGCAATCTGCGGACTGCAGTTGTTCCACAATAGGTTTCCCCCATGAAGGTTCTGACCAACCTCCTCTGAAATGCCTCCAAATACTTTTATGTCCTTGTATAAGGAGACTATACTGCATGCAGTATTCAAGATATGATCTCACCAACATCCTGATTACTGAAGCATAAACCCCTTACTTTTATAATCAGCCTTCCTTAAAAAAGGGATCACATTCTATTTACCTCCTGAATAACTTTGCTGCATCTGCACTCATGTCACTCTTACAACATACCTTCCTGCCTATCTTTGTCAGCTGCAAATTTAGCCATCATATCTTTGTTCCACGATCAAAGTTATTGATAGAAATAGTAAAACGTTGTGTGCCTGCCACCGAGACACATGAGAGATGCCACTCGTCACAGGTGGACAACCTGAAAAAGTCTTGCACTTTTTAAAAACCAACCAATCTTCTAATATTAATATGTTAGCCTCTCTACCCCGAGTCCCGACTTTGTGCAATAATCTTTACTGTGGCACCTTAAAAAGTAGAAATCCAAATCTTTTCAATTTAATGAAAACAGATTGCTGGAAGAACTCAGCAGGTCTGGCAGTATCTGTGGAGAGGAGGCAGAGTTAACATTTCAGGTCCAGTGACCCTTCAGAATTTAAAGAAGGGCAACTGTATGGTGGGCATGAAAGCTGTGTCTACTGAAATGAAATGAGATAATTGTCAGGATTAAAGATCAGTAGAGAAGCAGTGGCAGATATTTAAAGGGATATTTTATATTCCTGTATTCCTATAGTTTACATCAGTGGACTTTTATCCACAGTGCATTTTACTCTTTCAGCAAACACCAAAAAATTAGTTTAGCAGTTTCCTCTTTCGTTGAACCATACTCTTGATCATTTCTAAATGCCTAGCTATAACTCCCTAAATGAGTGATTTTGACACCACCTCCATGATAGATTCAAGCTAACTGGCCCATGGTTTCATGTTTTCTGCCTTCCTTCTTGAATTTACAGCTTTCCAGTTTGATGTAACCTTTTCAGAATCTAATGAATTCTACAAAATTAACACTAGTGCATCTATATCTTTTTGGCCACTTTTTTTAAGATTGTACAATGGCGTCCATCAAGCAGGATCTGGAGACTTAATATCCTGCACCTCTATCAGTTTGTTTAGTGCTACTACCCTGGTAATTATAATTTGGCCAAGTTCCTCTCTTCCTTCAATCCTTTGACTTAGAGGTATTGCTGGGGTGTTTTTTTGTGTTCTTTGTCGTTACCTATGAGAATTCTTTATTTCTCTGTTTACATTTCTGGCTTGGCTCCTCTTGTGCTTTAATTTATTTGTCCTGGTTAATCTTGTAATCATTCTCTGCTATTATTCTAACAGGTCATTTAGTCCAGCCTTCATTTAGCAAATATATGCTTTTCCTTAACTGTTTCAATTAACGATAAATATTGGGGTTGTCTTGAAAATTTTCTTTGGTAGGGAATGTACTTATTAGGAGTATTCTAAAATATCCCTTCAGATTTCCACCACTGGTTCCCTACTCATCTATCTTCTAGCCCAAGATCCCAATTCATTTCAGCGAGTTCATGCCCACCCACAAAGTTGCCCTGACTTAAATGACAAAAGCTAGTCTTAGACCCACTCTTTATTCTGTCAGGTTGGATGTAAAATTCAGTCCATACTCTGATAGCTGCAATTATAGTACTTTTCCTCTGAAATCATTAATCCTGTAACCTGCTCGAGTCTGACCCAGAAACTATCCCTGACAACATTCAGCCAACTACCTCTGCATGAGATTAATCCTGAGCAAGTGCATTTGCACAGATGGTTTCATTTCTCTGGTGTTTCTTATGAATGCCAGCAGCAGCCATCACTGACAGCAGTTGACCATTTGTATGCTGTCTAGATAAAAGATTAATAAATGAGTAATTGCTGGTAGTTTTTTCATAAAATCTGTAATTACTTAACGTGAATAATTTGCAGATTTTTGTGTCCTATAATCAGAGTTTGTCATTTAGTTTCTCAATATGCCAGATCATATTTCACCCAGTGTCATCTGTGAAATGCAAATAGTTTGGAGAGCACCCACCTACAGCCGGCTTAATCAACCCATGTTTAAAGCTGCATAGGTGGAATGGACAGCAGGAGCATTAATCTTCAAATCAACGTTTTCTCAAGATATAATTTGACCTTTATATCATAGACATACATTCTCCCCAGTGTGCTGCTTTTTGCATGAAAGTCTGACTTATTAATTCATGGGATTTGTGTTGCTGACAAGGCTAGCTTTTATTCTCCATCCTTGATTTTTCTTGAGAAAATAGTGGTGAGCCACTTTCTTGAACCTTTGCAACCGATGCCACAGCATGGTTTGGTAGACCAGCAGGAGGCTGAAAAAACACAGCAAGCCAGGTAGTATCAAGAGGTGGAGAAGTCAACGCCTCAGATATAAGGGTAAAAACCAGGATTGCAGATGCTAGAAATCAGAGTCTAGATTAGTGTGGTGCTGGAAAAGCACAGCAGGTCAGGCAGCATCCTAGGAGTGGGAAAATCGACGTTTCGGGCAAAAGCCCTTCATTAGGAATAGAGCAGGGGAGAAAGTAGCATAGAGTACAATAGATGAATGGGGGTGGGATGGAGGTGATAGGTCAGAGAGGAGGTCCTCTCTCACCCCCCTCCATTTATCTCTCCTGCAGGCTCCCTGCCTCTATTTCTGATGAAGGGCTTTTGCCCGAAACGTTGATTTTTCCTGCTGCTCGGGTGCTGCCTGACCTGCTGTGCTTTTCCAGCACCACTCTAATCTAGCTTCAGATATAATCCTCCTTCAGCACCTGAACTGTTGACTTCTCAACCTCCTGATGCTGCTTGGCTTGCTATGTTCTTCCAGCTTCGTGCTTGTCTACCTTGGATTCCAGCGTCTGCAGTTTTTCTTTGGTCCCAGCGGTGTGGTTTGGGCCAGATACAGTGAAGGAAATGGAAGAAACTACGCAAACCCAGGAAATTCCCACATTAAAGCAAGATACCATGGATCCTGGAAATATGAGAGAAAAGCAGGAAGTACATCTGTGGAGCGAGAAACAATGTTAATCTTTTCAGAGCAGCATGTCTCCTCTTCAGAATTCTTCTTCAGTTCTGAAGAAGTCAATAAAATCATAGAGATGTACAGTATAGAAACAGACCCTTCGGTCCAACTTGTCTATCCCAACCTATTCTAGTCCCATTTGCCAGCACTTGCACGCAATATTCCAACAGTGGCCTAACCAATGTCAAGTACAGCCGCTGCATGACCTCCCAGCTCCTGTACTCAGTACTCTGACCAATAAAGGAAAGCATACCAAACGCCGCCTTCAGTATCCTATCTACCTGCGACTCCACTTTCAAGGAGCTATGAACCTGCACTCCAAGGTCTCTTTGTTCAGCAACACTCCCTAGGACCTTACCATTAAGTGTATAAGTCCTGCTAAGGTTTGCTTTCCCAAAATGCAGCACCTTGCATTTATCTGAATTAAACTCCATCTGCCACTTCTCAGCCTATTGGCCCATCTGGTCCAGATCCTGTTGTAATATGAGATAACCCTCTTCGCTATCCACAGCACCTCCAATTTTGGTGTCACCTGCAAACTTACTAACTGTGTACCTCTTATGCTTGCATCCAAATCATTTATGTAAATGACAAAAAGTAGAGGATCCAGCACCGATCCTTGTGGCATTCCACTGGTCACAGGCCTCCAGTCTGAACAACCCTCCACCGCCACCCTCCGTCTTCTACCTTTGCACCAGTTCTGTATCCAAATGGCTAGTTCTCCCTGTATTCCATGAGATCTAACCTTGCTAACCAGTCTCCCATGGGGAACCTTGTTGAATGCCTTACTGAAGTCTATATAGATCACATCTACTGCTCTGCCCTCATCAATCTTCTTTGTTACTTCTTCAAAAAACTCAATCAAGTTTGTGAGACGTGATTTCCCACGCACAAAGCCGTGTTGACTATCCCTAATCAGTCCTTGCCTTTCCAAATACATGTACATCCTGTCCCTCAGGATTCCCTCCAACAACTTGCCTGCCATTGAGGTCAGGCCCACTGGTCTATAGTTCCCTGGCTTGTCTTTACCGCCCTTCTTAAACAGTGGCACCACATTTGCCAACCTCCAGTCTCCCAGCACCTCACCTGTGACTATCGATGATGCAAATATCTCAGCAAGAGGCCCAGCAGTCACTTCTCCAGCTTCCCACAGAGTTCTCAGGTACACCTGATCAGGTCCTGGAGATTTATCCACCTCTAACTGTTTCAAGACATCCAGCACTTCCTCCTCTGTAATCTGGACATTTTGCAAGATGTCACCATCTATTTCCCTACAGTGTATATCTTCCATATCCTTTTCCACAGTAAATACTGATGCAAAATATTCATTTAGTATCTTCCCCCATTTTCTGTGGCTTCACACAAAGACTGCCTTGCTAATCTTTGAGGGGCCATATTCTCTCCCTAGTTACCCTTTTGTCCTTAATATGTTTGTAAAAACTCTTTGGATTCTCCTTCATTCTATTTGCCAATGCTATCTCATGTCCCCTTTTTGCCCTCCTGATTTCCCTCTTAAGTATACTCCTACTGCCTTTATACTGTTCTAAGAAT
>NC_057714.1:103140370-103146264 GCF_004010195.1 Chiloscyllium plagiosum | reverse complement strand
CCTTTTTGTACAGGTCACTTCTACCCCAAAACAGATTCCAATGATCCAAAAATATGAATCGTTTTCCCATACACCAGCTCCTCAGCCATGCATTCATCTGCTCTATCCTCCTATTCCTGCCCTCACTAGCTCGTAGCACTGGGAGTAATCCAGATATTACTACCCTTGAGGACCTCCTTTTTAAATTTCTGCCTAACTCTCTGTAATTTACCTTCAGGATCTCAACCTTTACCCTTCCAATATCATTGGTTCCAATGTGGACAATGACCTCTTGCTGGCCCCTCTCCCCCTTGAGAACATCCTGCACCGTCTCTGAGACATCCTTGATCCTGGCACCAGGGAAACAACACACCATTCTGCTTTTTCTCTGCTGGCCACAGAAACGTCTGTCTGTACCTCGGACTACAGAGTCCCCTCCACAATTGATCTCTTGGAAGCCGACGTATCCCTCGTTGCATTAGAGCCATCTCAATACCAGAAACTTGGCTGTTCATGCTACGTTCCCCTGAGAATCCATCACCCCCTACATTTTTCAAACCAGCATACCTGTATGAAATGGGTATATCCACAAGACTCCTGCCCTAGGTGCCAACCTCTCTTACCCTTCCTGGAGTTAACTCATCTGTGTGACTGTATCTGAGACTTTTCCCCCCCTTCCTATAACTGCCATCCATCACATACTGTTGCAAATTCCTCATCGCTTCTATCAGTCTCTCCAACCGATCCACTCGATCTGATAAGATTCGCATCCAACAGCATTTATGGCAGTTGTGAAACTTGAAAGGGTTCAGAAAAGATTTACAAGGATGTTGCCAGGGTTGGAGGGTTTGAGCTATAGGGAGAGGCTGAACAGGCTGCGGCTGTTTTCCCTGGAGTGTCGGAGGCTGAGGAGTGACTTTATAGAGGCTTACAAAATTATGAGGGACGTGGATAGGACAAATAGACCAAGTCTTTTCCCTGGCGTTGGGGAGTCCAGAACGAGAGGGCATAAGTTTAGGGTGAGGGGGGAAAGATATAAATACGTGTATGGAATGAGCTGCCAGAGAATGTGGTGGAGGCTGGTACAATTGCAACATTTAAGAGGCATTTGGATGGGTATATGAATAGGAAGAGTTTGGAGGGAAATGGGTTGGGTGTTGGCAGGGGGGACTAGATTGGGTTGGGATATCTGGTTGGCATGGACAGGTTGGACTGAAGGGCCTGTTTCCATGCTGTACATCTCTATGACTCTGACTCTAAGTGCTTGTGTTTATGGAACTTCATGCTAACACAAGTCAATAATTTCAGTAGAAGCCATAATTGCACAAAATGATTTGGAGTGTTATCAGGGACCAACATGAATTTAATTGTGAGATGACAACCTTGGTTCAATGGAAGTCCTCTTCTGAGTCAGGTCATGAGTTCATTCTCAGCACTAAAACATATCCATGTTCATGCAGGAGATCAAGCTTGTTGCCCATTTTTTGTACAAAACTTAAGGCTGAAATGAGTTCTTTTCATGAAAACAAGTTCTGCATTCAGAGTTAACTAAAAAAAATTGAAGATTCTTTTCCACACTAGAAAAAGGATTTTTTCCCCCCCTGTAACAGCAATTCAGCGGGATACCTGGAATGGGTGGCGTGGAGAAAGAATTCTTACTGGAAAGATTTCCACTAATCAGATGGTGGGAGGAGTGAATTACCTTCGAGAAGCACATTGGGAGTGATTGAATCCTGACTTTGGATGATTTCCATCGTAACCTTTGTAAAGTTTAAATGGTTGCAAGTTTTGTGCTTTGAAAGCTCTTTGGCTCAATTACTTGAATTCTCAATAAACTAGATATAAGCTATATTCGAAATAAAGTCCAGCAGGAAGTTCAGTCCAACCACTGAGCAGCAAAACAACAATGCAAATAAAGGAATGGGAGATGAGGGAAATGCTTTTTTTAAACCCCACTTCAATATTTCTCTCCATTTCTCCCCCTCAGATATGGATTTTGTTTAGAGGTGGAACTCCATTGGTGCCTGTAACCCTCTGGTGCCTCATACAAGGGCCATTTTATTTACTACCATTTAACATGAATGTCAATACAATACTTAACCATGGAAGATAGCATAAATGAATCTATTTTTATCCTCAACCTAATTCCTAGACGTAACTATTTTCCAGCAAGAATTAATGGAATGTTTTATGGTAATTTTCATCACTGGCTCAGAGGGCTAAAGGCTAATTATAGTAACTGGGGCTTTGGCTGACATGAGGTAACAGCACTGACTGGAACTTAGTCAAGCCAACACCTTTATCCACTGTGTCACTGAGGAATTCTAATTGCCTTTCTTAACTGAGATATTTGGGCAAAAGATTTCTGCAGCTTTCTACTCATTCATTTTGCTTTTATATATAAAAGAGGAAGATGCAATTTGAAAGACAAATTAACAGTACTGTACATCAAGACCATTTGAGAAAAACTGTGCATTGAGTACTGAATAGTTGTTACTGGTGTAGGGTGTAAACATAGACAGTGTAGGGAAACAATGTCCGGGGAACAGGAGAATCGACGTTTCGGGCATAAGCCCTTCTTCAGGATTATGCCCGAAACATCGATTCTCCTGTTCCCTGGATGCTGCCTGACCTGCTGTGCTGTTCCAGCAACACATTTTCAGCTCTGATCTCCAGCATCTGCAGAACTCACTTTCTCCTCCAGTGTAGGGAAACAGATATTTTGGAAAAAATATAATTTCATAAAATATTGTGAAATATATAGAATGTTATAGGAATTGCTGATTCAGTCATATAAGGAATGTTCCCACAGCAGTTTCCTCGACTGTCAAACACGTCAATGAAAGCCACTTTCTCTGTCAAGGACGTCTCCAGCACAAACGGGTTGAAACAAGGCATTGCTAATCCTGAGAGGTAGGGGTGGGTAGGAGATGACCTCATGATCCATATATAAGTCAACTATCTGAAGGCCAAACAGGATACTCTAACAAGAATGAGACACAAGATGATTTAATAGATTTCTAACAGATATCCAAAAATACATTAGTTTGAATATCCATTCCTTGCCAATCGGCAATTGAGTATACGATTAATGTAAGATTCCATGCATTTAAGGTATAAACAGACTGAAGAGGAAACCGATATTGCGTGTCCTTGATAGGTATGCCCCTGTCCGGCAGGGAGGAAGTGATAAGGTAAGGGAACCATGGTTTACTGCAGAAATTGCATCTCTTGTTAAGCAGAAGAAGGAGGCTTACGCATTGATGAGGCAAGATGGTTCAGATGAGGCAATAGCGAGTTACAGATCAGCTAGGTAGGATTTAAAGAGTTAAGAAGAGCAAAGAGAGGGCACAAACGGGCTTTAGCAAATAGAATAAAGGAGAACCTTAAAGCTTTCTGTAGGTTTGTGAGGAATAAAAGGATGACCAGGGTAGGAATAGGGCCAGTCAAAGACAGAAGTGGGAAGTTGAGTGTGGACCCTGTCAAGATTGGAGAGGTGTTAAACGAACATTTCTCATCAGTTTTCACTCGGGAAAAGGAGAATATTGTAGAGGAGAAGAATGAGGCACGAGATATTAGACTAGAAAGGATCGAGGTTAGTTACGAACAGGTATGATCAATTCTAGAAGGAGTGAAAGTAGACAAGTCCCCTGGGCCGGATGGGATTTATCTGAGGATTCTCTGGGAAGCTGGGGGGAGGTAGCAGAGCCTTTGGCTTTGATATTTGAGTCGTCATTGTTAACAGGTTTAGAGGACTGCAGGATTGCAAATGTTGTGCCCTTGCTCAAGAAGGGTAATAGAGATGACCCAGGTACTTCTGTTGTCGGAAAGGTTTTGGAAAGGATTATAAGAGATAAGATTTATAATCATCTAACAAGCAACAATTTGATTTCAGATAGTCAACATGGTTTTGTCAAGGGCAGGTCGTGTCGCACAAACCTCATTGAGTTTTCTGAGATGGTGACCAAGCATGTAGATGAGGGTAGGGCAGTTGATGTGGTATACATGGACTTCAGTAAAGCCTTTGATAAGGTTCTACATGGTAGGCTTTTGGAGAAAATGCAGAGGCGTGGGATTGAGGGTGAATTAGCAGTTTGGATTAGAAACTAGTTTTCTGTAAGAAGGCTGATGGAAAATATTCAGCCTGGAGTTGGGTTACTAGTGATGTGGCACAAGTATCTGTTTTGGGACCACTGCTAATGACGCAGGTATAGGTGGATGGTTTAGTAAGTTTGCAGATGACACTAAAGTCGGTGGAGTAGTGGACAGTTTGGAAGATTGTTACAGGTTGTAGCGGAACTTGGATAAACTGCAGAATTGGGCTGAGGGGTGGCAAATGGAGTTCAATGCAGCTAAATGTGAGCTGATTCACTTGGGAAGAATAACAGGAATGCAGAGTACTGGGTCAATGAAAATATTCTTGTGCAGAGGGATCTTGGAGTCCATGTACATAAATCCCTGAAAGTTGCCACCCAGGTTGATAGTGCTGTTAAGAAGGCATACAGTGTGTTCGGTTTCATTGAAAGAGGGATTGAGTTCCGGAGCCGCAATATCATGCTGCAACAATACAAAATGCTAGTGCAGCCACACTTGGAATATTGTGTACAGTTCTGGTCGCCATATTTTGGGAAGAATGTGGAAGTATTGGAAAAGGTGCAGAGGAGATTTACTGGGATGTTGCCTAGTCTGGAGGGAAGGTCTTATGAGGAAAGGCTGAGTCTCTTGGGTCTGTTCTAATTGGAAAGAAGGTGGCTAAGGGGGAATTTGATAGAGATGTACAAGATGATCAGAGGATTAGAGTAGACAGTGGAAGTCTTTTTCTTAGGATAATGATGTTCGCTTGTACGAGGGGGCATAATGACAAATTGAGGGGTGATAAATTTAAGACAGATGTCAGAGGCAGGTTCTTTAGTCAGTGGTGAGGGCATGGAATGCCCTACCTGCCAATGTAGTCAACTCAGCCACTTTAGGGAGATTTAAACAATCCTTGGATAAGCACATTGATGATGATGATGATGATGGGATAGTGTAGGGGAACGAGCTGAGTTCACAGATCGGCACAACATCGAGGGCTGAAGGGCCTTTTCTGCGAAGTATTGTTCTATGTTCCATGAAACTGCCATTTTTGACAGGAGAGAGCTTCTCTCTGTGCAACAATGTTAGCTTCAACTTTTGTCAGGACATGGCTTTGGATAGAGGAAGGCTTTTCAAAATAAAGGTTCTCCTTTATTCTATTTGCTAAAGCCTGTTTGTGTCCTCTCTTTGCTCTTAACTCTTTAAATTCTACCTCTCTGATCTGTAACTCTCTATCGCCTCATCTGAATCATCTTGCCTCATCAATGCGTAAGCCTCCTTCTTCTGCTTAACAAGAGATGCAATTTCTGTAGTAAACCACGGTTCCCTTACCTTATCACTTCCTCCCTGCCAGACAGGGACATACCTATCAAGGACACGCAATATCGGTTTCCTTTTCAGTCTGTTTATACCTTAAATGCATGGAATCTTACATTAATTGTACACCAGCATCAATCACCAATAATTTGATTAACTCGAAGACTAACTGAATAAAACAGAAAAGGCTGCTGCCTGAAGCCCTGGAGCTCAACTTGAAAACAGTAAAGTATTCTGAGGAGACGGCCACAATCAATCATGCTGTTCAGAATCCGCTGATTCCCCTCACCTTTTCTTGTCCACTCTGCATGATAGGACTTGAAGTAAATTAAAACACTATGTCTTTTCTGCTTACTTAGCTTGTGTATCATTCCTAAACCTTGCTTGTTAATAAACTGGCTTAAAATCATTTATGGATTATCCACTGATTGTCTGGGATAATCTGTAATTTCCGAATCTTAAGTCTTGGAAGACTGAGGAGAATGAACAATTCTATAATTTTCAGTCCGAAAGTAAAAACGAGC
>NC_057714.1:103087009-103139870 GCF_004010195.1 Chiloscyllium plagiosum | reverse complement strand
GCAGTCTTACTTAACTGGTGTTCATTAGATAATTACTCTGCCCTTGAGAGAAGTACAAGTCTTTGTACAAGTGCCACCAACCACAAGTGTGGACTTTATGCAGCTGATCGAGCACCAAAGATAAGTGTACCAAATTACTTCAGGGATGGGTCTGGAAGAACAAATTTTGCAAAATCTTTTGCGTTAGCACAGTTACACCTGATAAATTTACCTACAATGTTGTCAGATGTGCAGGATGAATATGGAAGTCAATGTAAGGACTTTGTTGACTCTAAACTGAGACAAATCAGAATTTTTTTTTTCTCAATCTGAGATACTGTCGAGGAATAGAAGATTTGAAAATCTACATTCATAAATAAGAGAAACTAGGGCATTTGACTGTTAAGCTTTGTCCCAAGTTGTGAGTTATATATATCCTTGTTCAGGCCTTGTCTGGAGTTCTGTGCTAATGTTTTGTTCAGTTCCTGTGGTGTTGCCATGTTACCATAGATTTTGGATTTGAAAAATACAGGTGAAAAATGGAGGCTGAGGATTGAGGCCAATTGCTAGTGAGCGTATAGCACAAAACATTAATTTTACTAGGTGAAAGGTTGGTCACCTTATTGGTGGAGACAGGTCTAAACATCAATCTTGGCATTCAAAGTATGGAATTGTTTTATGGACCAAGCCAACTTTGGCAGTTTGTAATAGCATAAGATGATAGTCAACACAGAAATATACCCTTCTGACCAACGTGTCCATGCCGAGCAGATAACCTAAATTAATCTAATCCCATTTGCCAGCATTTGGCTCATATCCCTCCAAACCCTTCTTATTCATATACCCATCCAGATACCTTTTAAAAGTAATAATTGCACCAGTCTCGCCCCTTCCTCTTGCAGTTCATTCCATACACACACCATCCTCTGCATGAAAAAGTTGCCCCTTATCACTTTTCATTGATAATGTCGACCCCCTCATAGCTTCAGAAGTGTTATGTAGCAATGTTTCGTTCATCTACGGTTGTCACCTAAATGGTCAAAAAACAGCATCTGAAGTCTAAAAAATTAGTATTTTAATACTGTATATGTTGCAGTCTTGGACTTTTGGACTTCGTTCCCTGGGGAAAAGACCTTGATTATTCACTCTATCCATGCCCCAAAGATAAGACGGCCAAATAGTATCGCCGCAAACACGTGCTTCAAATGAAATATGCACATGTGAGAAAAAAAGGACTAGATTTTATTAACTTAGTTTGTATTCCCTTGAGTTTTGATAGTAATGGATGATCTAGTTCAAGTATTTAGATGAACTAATGGATTTAACAGAATGGTGCAGTGAAACCTTTTTTTCAGTGAATGAATCCAGAACCGGAGAAATATTGATCAACATTTGATTTGGGTTATTTAGAAGTGAAATTAGTGAGCATTTAGACTTCAGAGGGTAGAGGAAGGCTATTAATCAATTGAAATTTTCAACAGTGATCTAGATGAATTTTTTTTATTGGCCTTGAATCTCAAAAGATATGCAATCAGATTAGGTAAATGCATTGACATGGAGATAAGCAATTAAAACATTGAATAGTGGAATAGGCTCAAGGGGCTGAATGGTCTCATTCTTCCATGTGATCTGCTCCTTGTGAGTCTGGAACTCCATTAACCATAATGCTTATATTGACTCTTGCTCCTTTTAAACACTCCCTCATCCTGTGAACTATTCTTTGAAGGATAAGCAGTTAACCAATGAAATTTTTCAAGTGCTGCAAATGTGATCCAGTTTCTCAAGTAATATTTTTGCTCAATGAAATATAAGTATTACATCCTCATCAAAATTTGCAGAAAACAATTTGTTTTCTCAATCCAACCTTCGATGATTAGAATAAACTGAAATGATTCACTTTGTCTTGCGTAAGCAATAAATAATACAGTAATATTTGACTCCACTGTCAAAATCATTGAAAGAATGCAGCACACTGTATGAAAGTCAATATCTTGAGGATTAATTATGTTGCGACCCATTTATTGTTTTGTAATACCTTTTAATCATCAGCACCACTCCTTGAAATGCAATTACTAAGCTAACGACAATAAATGTACTCAGACATTTGCTGAATTAAATGTGTTCAGTAATGTAAAAGACACCGGAAAATTAAGAATTGGACACAGGGGAATGTGCTCATAATTATGCTCCCTCTGGTGAGCTGTGCTTTACCTGAAGCAAGTTACCTTTAATCATCTGCACGGATATCTTTGATCTCAAATTCCCTAAATAAAATATTTAGTTGTTTGTATGTTGCCATTACCTGGTCATTATAACCTTTTTTATATGTATTGATTTTATTCACATAATGTAAAAATGTCTTAACATTCATACTGTCCACATGCTTCAGGGCACTTAAAGTAACCTTATAATTAATCTTCAAAGTGAATCTTTGCTGATAGGTGAGAATAACGACACAAATTAGCCATGTAACTTTACTGCTGGCCAGATGGTTTTTAAATTATGTTACAAATTAATTAGATCCTTCTTTGGAAATTGTAAGTGCTGCAGATCAATTTCCATTGGACTGATAACAACACCCACACCACCTGTCTTTGCCGTTAGATGAAATTGTGATTTCAACAATGTAAGTACCTTAAAATTTGCTTGATGAAGTGTTACGTAAAAACTTCAACAGTGATAATTCACAGATCCATCACAGTGACGTGCATTAATGGCATGCCTTCAGGTTGATTACTAGTATTGTATTACTTGTGTGAATCATGGCTGCTTCATTGGAAATGATTTGAAGATGGCCTGAAGGCTTTCTGAGCTGCTGAGAAGCTAATGATTGTCTTTGTTCAACTTCCTCTCAGTATTGTAAGATGGAACCCATGTTTATTAAGAGGAGAATTTGACATCATTGCTGGCTGTATAATGTTTGGATACCTTCTAAATTTCTCTTCATGTGGCACCTCTTGGATGCTGTGCAGAGTTTTTATCCATGTTCAAACTGAGACATTCTTCATTTCCTTCTACTGAAAGCTTTATATTTTGGTAACTTTGAAAAAAGGACAAGCAGGTGCATCCTTAATATTATTGCCTTTTTAATTTGCCATTTTTTTAAGCTGCCAAGTCAGTTTTTGTTGGAAACCATCTGATTTCAACACTGCTACCACTGCCCTGATAAGTGGAAGATGGGAGTGAGTTTCAAATTTGAGCAGCCCCTTTCCCAGACACCACAGTATTTAAGGTGATGATTTAGCCATTGGTTTGGATCATGCTTCTAAGTAGACTGTTGTGAAAGTCCAGATGACTTCAGTGCCATGACTTGGTTTTAACCTCAGTGCAGGAGTGTTGTGCCAATTGCTGCTGAGTAATAGCAGCTGGACAGAAGATACCCAGACTGAAACTGACTGTGTGGGCCAGAGGGAGCAGGAATGATCTTAAATGTTGCTCAAAATGATCATCCACAAAGTGTGAATCCCAGAGTCTTCCTCTCATCATATCCCTGTGAATATGTTGTCACTGTTTGTTGAAATTTAAAATTAAATTTGGTTAATTTGTATGTGTTGTCCAGGTTATTCTCTGTTGTTCCCTTTGGTAGAATTTCAGTTAGTTGTTTCATACATACTAGAATTGGTTTTCTATCCCTTTTCTTAAACATAGTCTTTTCTGGTCGTGTTTAATAATCAAGCTCATTTTGGATTCCTTCTGTAGATCATTTAATTTCCTTCAAGAAATAGCTTTGTATTTGATCCTTGAATAAAGTGGAAGTTAAACATCAGTTCTATTACGTAACTGCTAAGGGTTATTTTGTCATGGAGGAAAATGAAAGATGTGTATTGTGATGGATGTATAGATAGAACTGCTATTTTCTTGAATAGGTAGCATCATAACTACTTGAGCATATTATATTTGATCCTCCAAAGCATGCAATTTTGAGTAATGCACACAACAATACAGAATGGAAACAGACCCTTCGGCCCTGCACTGACACATTTTTGCTCTTTCATACCAAAACTGTTTTCACTTGAAGGATCTGTATCAGTTTATTCCCTTGCTACTCCTATATTTTTCCAGGTACTTCTTGGATGCTGCTTTTGTGTCTGCTTCCACCAACACGTATGGCAGTCCATTCCAGGCACTCACCATGCTTTGTGTGAAAATCTTAACTTGCACATTTCTGTTGAAACCTCCCCCACCCCCTGCACCTTGAACTTGTGTCTCTCACCCTAGGAAAAGGCCTCATACTTGCCACTCTCCATGCCATTCACAAACTTTTAAACTTTTATCAGGTTGCCCCTCAATGTCCTGTGTTCTGTTCTTCGTCGCTAAAATTCCCCATACATCCTGGAAAACCTTTTCTGTACCCTCTCCAAAGCATCCACATCCTCCTCGTCGTATGGTGATCAGAACTGCTCGCAACATTCCAAGTGTGGCCTAACTAGAGTTCTATAAGACTGCAGCATAACTTGCCTATCCTTATTCTCAATGCTCCTTCCAATGAAGGCAAGCATGCCACAGGCCTTTTTGTCCACTGTCTGTGCTCCTTCAGTGATCTATGGACCTGCACACCCAGCTCCTTCTACATATCAATAGACCTAAAGGTTCTGCCATTCAGTGTATAATTTCCACTTGTATTTGTCCTTCAAAAATGCATTCCCTCACACTTGTCCGGATTAAACTCCACGTGCCATTTTTCTGCCCATGCCTTTAACTGTAATGCAGGATGAGATGTGCCTTGGACTGCTTTGAAAGTCAGATTTTTCAGTGCCTGAAGGGGTGTTATTTTCACCAAATTTTGATTTATTGTAAAGAATTAGGCAGATTTGTTTTGACTTGATGCTTGCTATATCGATGTTCTGAATGGGAAAGAAACAGCATTGCTTACTTTTAACTTTTTTGGTAAATACACAATTTCAAAATTTACTACTTTCCCTGACCTCACCAGAATCGAAATGGAAGCAGGCCATTTGACCCATTGAGTCCACACTAACGCTATGAAGAGTATCCCACCCAGACCCAACCCCTGTAATCCTGCATTTTCCCATGGCTAATCCACCTAGCTTGCACAGTATCGGCAGTTTAGCACGGTCATTCTACCTAAGCTGCACATTAGATTAGATTTGATGACTTACAGTGTGGAAACAGGCCCTTCGGTCCAACAAGTCCACACCGACCTGCCGAAGCGCAACCCACCCAGACCCATTCCCCTACATTTACCCCTTCACCTAACACTACGGGCAATTTGGAATGGCCAATTCACCTAACCTGCACATTTTTGGATTGTGGGAGGAAACCGGAGCACCCGGAGGAAACCCACGCAGACACGGGGAGAATGTACAAACTCCATACACAGTCACCTGAGCCCAGGTTTCTGATACTGAGGCAGCAGTGCTAACCACTGTGCCACCGTGCCGCCCATCTTTGGACTGAGGGAAGAAACCCGAGCACCCGGAGGAAACCCACGCAGACATGGGGAGAATGTACAAACTCCATACACAGTCACCTGAGCCCAGGTTTCTGATACTGAGGCAGCAGTGCTACCCTCTAAGCCACTGTGCTGCATCAGTGCATAAATATTATGCAAATATTGTTGGAGTTTATTTTCTGCCTTTGGGGTCAAGAAAGTATTGCATGTCTCAAGGAATATACTTTGTGGTATTAGATGTATCTTGGACTTTTTCTTTTAACCTTTTCAGTTCACAACTTGCTTTTATACACACAGCCAAACAACACACACTTTGTTTAGGGAGTGATGAAGATGCAAAAATGTATTTAGTCTTAATTTTGGTTTACATGTTTTCGTATTCTGAAACACAATGGAGTATAAATAAACCATTAAGAACCTTAATAAACATTCACTCAGCACTTCTGTCTCTGTGTAATTTGTAAGTAAATCTCAGCACTGTCAATCTTACTGTGCCATCTGCTTTGTGTAATAATGTTACGCTCTAAACCTTGTTGATGCAGTTGTTCCACTTCAGGGACAAGGAAATTTCAGATTTGCAGATCGGTTTAGTATTAGACTAAATGTTTATTTTGTTAAGATCAGATTATTATTTTGGGCCTGATCCTTGGTAAATGCCATGTGGCATTCAGGGTCCTTTATTGTGGTGAACAGCATGCAAAATTTAGCTATTTCGTATTTGTCATGTGTGTTGTCAGGATGATAGAAATGTTTTTGTTAACTATTCCCTGGAAGTTCCTGCCACACTCTTTTGTCTTGTATTGACTGGTGAAACACAACCAAATTTAGGTTGCAGTTTAGGATCTCATCGGACAGCGTTGTCCACTCTTTTCAAAAAATAGTGGGTTCTCATTTGTTGCAATCCAGTGGGTACTAATGAAAACCCGATTACCTCTTTAGCTTGTTCATTTAATAAGCCCAAGGCTTTATCTAATTATTTTATGTATATTTATGTGTATATGAAACATTGGATTTGGAAGCTTTTATTTGGGCTTTTATTAATATTGAAAGTTTTCAGTTTTTAAAGTGCACATTGTGCTCAATTTAAATTATTATTTTAGGCTGTTCAGAACTTTTGAACAGTTGCTTTATTTCTACGCTTTGTAGAAGATTTGTATGTTTGTCTGAAATAGGAGCTATAATTGTGACTTACGGATTGCTTTTCTTTGGGTTCTTTTTGTAATTATTTTTAGCATTTGACAGGAAAGTTACTTTACATTATGGATAGATATTTTGACATTGCACAATTCTAAAATAGATCTGGAAGTGATGGTGACCTTTACCCTGTTCAGTCATTGCAGACCAGCAGTTAAGAAAGAAAACCTGAGGTGCGCAGCCAATTGAATAGAATGCATTTCTGAAGCTGTTATGCTGGCGCTACATGGTGCTCTAGAATGGGTGATTTCTAATGTACTGTTCAGTTCTCGATGTTGAAACACAGGAAAGTTATCAAAGACCTGGAGAGTGTAGAAAACAGCAGAAATACTGATAATTTTAGGCTAAAAAGCCATGGGTGGATCAGTTAAAAACAAGTTCTGAATTCAAGTTCATGAAATATTTGCTGCAGAATGATTTAATATTTGGTACAGTTTTCCATGGTAATAGAGGTTAGAAGATGATTATTTAAATGTTAGAGTTGCTTTAATAGAAGAGCTGAAGGCTTGTATGAACTAAAACTAAAACAATTTAGCAATGCTGGGAATTTCGAACATCTTTTGAAGCTACTAAACATAAAAGATGGATTTGGTATTTCAAGTTTAACTTTATTAGCCTGCGATAACAAACAAAAACATCTGCATATGTATGTCTGTGATGTACTGCAGATATGATCTGTCGAGCACTAAATAGTAAGTCGAACATTGAGAAAACATCTGAGAGCAAAGCAGAAGCCAGCGGTGAAGATATTGCTTGATTACATTCGACGTTCACTGACCTTTGCAAATGCTGAACATCTATCCCTTCTAGCAAAATCTAATTTGTTTCAGAAACATCAGTAATATAAAAAGAGGCATGGGGATAAGGAAAATATTAAAGCAAATATCAGTGGTATGCATTTGCCAATTACCGATTTTGGACTTCACAGAAATTCAGCAGAACCACTACTTGACCAATTATATTTTCTATGTTTGCCATTTTTAACTTTGAGAGGAAGTGAAGCTCATTTGAAGTTAGCAATTTGGTGGACGATGTTTTGCTCATTTTTAAACATTCCTTTCCTCTATTTATGGTCATTTCTATTCCCTTCTTTGTAAAGTTGCAGTTCGCAGCTATTATGCAGTGGTTGATTGACAATGTTTAGGCAGTTTTTAACTATTGAGATCTTTGAATGGTGTTCAACTATTCTATACTGGAAAATAGCAGTTTGAGACTTCAGGAACTTTTGTAAAAACTTGCTTTAACCAATATCTATTTTTTATTGTGATAGGAGGCAGAATTAAACTTGTTTAGAATTTCTGTAATGTAAAATATATCAAAAAGTGGGAAATAAAATATAACTACCTTCTATGTTATCAGTATTTGCTACCATTTTAGCTTTTATTTCTCCAAACATGGTGCCTCTTGGGCATTTGGAGACCATTTGCACACACTTTGCACACACATGGGATTAATTGACTGTCTTGTTGAGACCAGACGGGAGAGTTTGACTTGCTGTTTAATCTTTAACATGCAAAGAATGAGCTGAACTGTTGAATGTTTTGCCTTTCACTTCGTGTGTGTGTGTGTGTGTGTGTGTGTGTGAGAGAGAAATTCTGCACATGCACACTTTGAAACACCCTGCCAGTTTAAAACATGGCTCACAAATAAATGAATGCATGAGATGGGATTATATATCTGGCGGGGGTACTGAGCATGTGCATTTTGGGGATGTCAACAACTATTTTCTTGTGGATTACTAACCCAGCACTGTTACCACCATGCCACCAACACCCCCATTTGATAGTTGTCCTGTTTCTACTTACTGTTTTCTAAAACTCTTTTCTTCTAAATCGAAGAGTGAATCGAAGGGAGAATTTTTGGAAAACCATTAGTCAAATCAGAAGATAACGCTAACCAACTCTCAAACTCTTCCACCCAAATTAAGCATAGCAAATAAAAAGGGAGGAATTAAGGTACCATCCCTATCACTAAAAGAAATATTAGACAAACTAATGGGGCCAAAGACAGGAATATCTTGTATCCTAGCATCTTAAAAGAGGTAAACACAGTTTGGTGGACACATTGTCATTTCACAAAAATCAATAGATTCTGGAGAGGTAATAACAGATTGGAAAATTGCTTACACAACACACTTATTCATAAAAGGACAGAGGCATAAGTGGGTAACTGTAGGTCATTAAGTCTGACATCTGTTTTTGGAAAAGTATTGGCATCAATCATTAAGGAAATAATTGCAGAAAATTTGAAAAGTCAATACCTAATCAAGTAGAGTCAGCATGGTTTCATGAAATGCAATTTATTAGAATTTCTCAAGTCTCCACCAACATGGGTACAGGGAAATCGGTAGATGTTCAGTATTTAGACTTCCAGAAGGTGTTTGGCTTTGAAAAATGTTAAGCCTTACAATAAAGAGCACAAAGTGTTGGAGGTAGCGTGGATAGAGATTTGGCCAATGGGCTGGAAATGGAGTAGGGAAAAATAATTATTTTTAAGGTTGGTCACTCTTGACCAGTGGGGTTGCGTGGGGATCAGTGTTGGGACCATGACACTATACAATACATGCTAATGACTTAGAGGAAATAAGTGAATTTACTGTAGCTAAATTTGCAGACAACACAATATGGGGAAAGGCAGATTGCAAGAGGGATATTGATAGGTAGCTTTGGGCAAAAAGTTGGCAAATTGCATGTATTATGTGAAAATTTGAAGGTCATTTTGAAAGCGAGGACAAAAGAACAGAATATTATTTAAATGGAGGAGAACTGCAGAAAGCTGCAACGCAAAGGGATTGGGGATACTTGTGCATAGAAAACAGAAACTATTATGTTGGTACAGCAGGTAATCACAAAGGCTATTGGGATGTTGGTGCTTATTTCAAGGGATTGGGCTATAAGAGTAGGGAAGTCTTACTGTAACTGTACAAGGTGCTGATGAGACCACATCTGGAGTACAGAGTGTAGTTTTGGTGCTCTTATTTAAAAAAAGGTATCATTTCATTGAAGGCAGCTCAGAGCAAGTTCACTAGGATGATCCATGGTATGGAGGATTGTCTTATAAGCAAATGCTAAACAGGAGAGGACTCTATTCATTGCAATTTAGAAGTCTGGAAGTGATCTTATTGAAACATATAGGTTTACTTCGGGGCTTAGCAGGGTAAAATGTTGAGAAGTTGGTTCCCCTCATGGGAGTGTCGATCAGAGGGCATAGTCTCAGAATAAAGGAACACCAATTTAAGACTGAGATTAGGAGGAATTTATTCTGAGAGTTGTGTGTCTTTGGAACTCCTTGCTACAGTGAGCTGTGGAGCAACTCCTTGTATATATTTAGACTGAGAATAGATGGATTCCTAATGAGTCTGGGAATCCAGGGTAATGGGAAAACAACAGGAAAGTGGACGTGAGGAATTTAGGATCAGTCGTGATTCTCTTGAATGGTGGAGCAGGCTTGATGGACCAAGCAGCATATTCCTGTTGCTATTTCTTATGGTTTTATAGTTTAATTGCTATTTTGCAGCCAGTGACTTCCAAACACTTCACAATAGTACACAGCTTGAATATTGATGAAAACAACTGGGCACTCTTCAAGATCGAAAGTGATGGCTTTGGGGGTGTTCTTGACTTTGTATGATATACAGTGAAAAACGATTTGATCATCGCCATCATGTGGAATAATGATTTTTATCATTCACCCCATTTCCTTGAACCAAATGGCTTGAGTCCCATTTATGAAGTTACCTAGTCAACCTCTCATTACTCTGGATGGATAAAAAATGCTGATAAGTTTTAACAATTTAAGATAGTTGTTTTAAGCTCCTACAATAAGAGTGATATTCACTGTAACTGGATTCGAGTCAGAAAGACGTTCTGCATGTCATTAAAAAAATGATATGGTATATAAATTTCAGTGCCTGTGTGATGCCAAATATATAAAATGAGAATCCCAAAGACTGTTGTTTTAAATAATATATCTATTTTGTTGTTTTCAACAATCAGAATACTAACTCTATCTAACCTGTCACTTTTGCAAAATTTGCAACACAGCTCCAACATTACATGTTATTGCTAAAAATTCCTGAGTGAAGAATTGTAAATTAAGATTTTCAGTCGGTCACATGTATGGTATACTTCAGTGCTGTAGGTGACTTCATACATCAGGTTTTGACTAATCAGTCAACCTGCCTGGTTTAAAATAGAGAACCTGGCAGTTAACTGCCTGTTATCATTAGCTGGTTAACGAGACCTGTACCAATTGGAGTCCACTTGCCAGCCATGCAATACTATTTTCATACAGTGTAAATGTTGGCTTCCCCCCCTAAATTCATATTCTTGTGAAATAACTTGAGTGCAAAACTAAAAGCTTTGACTAAATGAATGTTCTGTTTGAGGAGAACTTCAAATATCTGAGTTACCCTCCTAAAATAGGTGAGTTGTGAGTGTGGCGCTGGAAAAGCACAGCGGGTCAGGTAGCATCCGAAGAGCAGGTGAAGCAACGTTTCGGACGTAAGCCCTTCTTCAGGAATGAGACTTGTCGACTTGGGAGCTGAGAGATAAATGGGACAGGGAGGGGAAGGTAGCTGAGTACGTGATAGATGAAGGTGGGGGAAGAAGGTGGTAGGTGGGACAGGAGGGTGGAGCAGATAGATGGGAAAGGTGATGGACAGGTCAAGAGGGCAATGCCGGGTTGGAGGCTTGGGACTGGGATATGTGGGAGGAGGAGAAATGAGGAAACTGGTGAAATCCCCACTGATTATGTGGCTGCAAGGTCCCAAGGAGGAATATGATACCTGCACCAACCAACCCCATCACTCCCTGGCTGAACACTTCAACTCCTCCTTCCGCTCTGCCAAGGACATCAGGTCTTGGCCTGCCTTCATTGCAAAACCCTTACCACCGCACACCTGGAGGAAGAATGCCTCATATTTTGCCTCCAACTCGACACCACTCTCTTGACCTGTTCATTGACTTTGCCATCTATCTGCTCCTCCCTCCTCTCCCACCTATTGCCTTATCCCCCACCTTCATCTCCCTATCGCATTCCCAGCTACCTTCCCGCCAATCTCACCCCCTCCCATTTGTCTCTCAGCTCCCCAGCCCACAAGCCTCATTCCTGATGAAGGGCCTATGCCCGAAATGTCGATTCTCCTGCTCTTCGGGTGCTGCCTGACCTGCAGTGCTTTTCCAGCGCCACACTCTCGAATCTGATCTCCAGTATTCGCAGTTCTCACTTTCTCCTAAAATAGGTGTGAGGCTCCTTGAGTGTGCCAATCAGGTCCCTGGTCTCAAACTAGGTTGAAAAGCCTGCCCATACAGGTAATGTGCATTCTGTTCAGTTTTTGCAGATTTATAGTGGCCATTTCATAGTTCCTCATAGGGTCAGTTACATTACGTGATGGTAATATTGTGCAGTCAGAACGACGGGTTTACAAAGGCTTTTGCATTATGGAAGTGTCAATTATAATGGAACATGTCAACTTGAAATATGCAAAAATTTAATAACAAAACAAGTTGCAGTTTTAATCATTCATTCCTTGCTAATGATCACACTAAATAGACTATATCTACAACAATCGATCTTTTTGTCATGCAGGTATTCATTTAAAACAATTGTAGATGTTTAAAAGTGAATTAATTCATATACAAGGTTGCTATAAATAACACTCCACATAAGGTACATGCCAGATAGTTTTTAGTTGAAGATAGTTGGTGTTTCCCTGAGGTAGTTTTTCTCCGTGGTTACATTGAGTAAGCTGGACTGTGGATTTCAACAGATTTAAAGTTTTGCTCAGAAATATCACATGGAGAGAAGCTTTGGAGACTGCAGTTGGGTTTGAAACTCAGCACGAGATGATCAGCATTGAAAACTCAACCAAGCCCCACCAAAGCTTAGTGGTCACCCCCATCATTCCATTGAGTGATTAGCCTCAATCCTCTGTTGTGTCCGCGCACACACTTTCAATCTTCAACCCTTCACAGTAGATCTTGGCTTGCTTTATTGATCAGCGGGCTAGAATACAGAACCTTCACAATACTTTGCTGACAGATCCACTCCAATATCACACAATTGAGTGAATTAGTTTTTGCATTGTTCTTCAACTGATCATTAGTTTTTAAGTTTCACCTTCACTGTAAAATTTTAACAATTGGACTTTCTGCTTTAAGTCATGTAGTAGTGACATTTATCTCACGCAGTCATGCTACGATGCACTGCTGTCAAGTCTTTGCGAAACCTCCACTTACTTCGCTATTAATAATGAATAGCGTCTCCTTCTTGCACCACCCATAGCCATATTTAATGGCCTTTCTGGCATGTTTATTTAGTAAAATAAAACTACCTTTGTACTGGAAAGCCCCAAAATCCCAAGATAAGGCCAGTATGTGAGACTGTCGGTGGTGTTGCAGACCAGCTGCATTCAATGGATTTTAGATCAGAGCAAGCCGCAGCACTTGGCTGAAATAGCATACGTGATAGCAAGTGACCCAGTGACCCTGTCACTGACCCTCTTGGATTTTCTGGGGCAATTAATGTATTATTTCTGGGTTCCAACAGAGTTTGGGTCAATTTTCTTAGAGGGATGAACATTGAAGTCCTGCTTGAAAGGAAAACGGCCAGTGGATACAGTCCAGAACTGGTCAAAAGTATTTTGGGGTACAGATTTCCTGTGCAAATTGACTTGAGGGTACATTCAAAAGCAATCTTTTGAGTTTGAAGGTTATTTCAGTCTTTAGGCATGTGGTTAAAAGATACCTGACCGATATGAAGGATCTTAATTTATAGTAATAGTTTCGAGCCATTATTGTAATGTACAAAGATGCCCGCAAATTAATGTTAATGATTAAAGATAAAAATTAATTGAATCATGTGACTTTGGTGCATATCCAAAATTTGCTTTGTGATAAAATTTGTATGTTGCTCAAGCATCATTGCAGATTAAAACAAAAGAGGTCCAAATAGAGTTGGATAGCATTTTGATGGTTATAGATAAAATTGGTCACCCATCTCCCATGTTGAGTGTAATGCTGAGGAATAAATTTTAAATTGCTAATACTTCTGCATTTTAAAGTGTGTAATGTCTTTATTTTCCTTTCAGTTACCAAGATGTGTCTATTGACATGAATGCCTCAGCATCTTTTGTGGGTACATCTTTAGAATTGTCCAAGAGTGTCGGTGATAAATCAAGTGAAGAGGTAATGCATTATGCAGACCATGATATAGATGATGAAAATGCCACTCTTGAAGTTGCAGAAGATGCACAAGAAGAAATGGAGGGCTACGTACATGTCGAATACGCTGATGAGGAAGAAGGTGTGGAGTATGAAGATGATACACAGCTTGGAGACGACCAAATCGATTATCCAGCAGAACAGGGGGAAGAAATGTACAATGATGAAGTGTTAGACCTTGAAATCAATGACCCTCTAGATGATGAATTTCAAGTAAGTCCTTTTCTGTTGTATCATTTCAGATAACACTTCATCAGGATCCAGGCTGATTTTAAAACTATTTCTGTCCCAGGGGATGTGTGAAAATTAGACCTATTATCACTTGCTGTCAGTTTCTTTATCTCCTGTCTGACAAAGTTTATGTTGACAGCTTGTTTGGAGGTAGGCAATACTCTTCTGACAGGCTTAGAGACTGTTTGGCATTATGACCTTGAGGGTTGTATCTTTGTGAAAAAGCCTGCATTGTCTGATGCAGATACACTGCCAATTGTCAAGCACAGTTAAGGTGAAAGGTTTTTTATCAGCAGATTGGATGGGATCTGATTGAGCCCTGTAAAGGTGCATAGATTACTGACCTCTTCAGAATGTTAATTCTCAGAAATGATTGATGTTCTCTGCATCCTTTCTTTCAGTACATTGCCGCTTTAAACTGAATAAAGAGATTAACTCTTAGCTTTTGAGATGATCTCCTAGTGTAGAAGCATTTATCATCATTAACTGGTAAAAACCACAAGTCAGTGCATTTTGAATGGGAACAGAAAGTGTTATAAATCTCTCATAACAAGGAAAATTATTTTTGGAAAAATGATTAAAGCTGACATTTGACCAAAAATTTACATTATTTCAAGTAATGTAATTTCAAAGCATTTTGTATACCTTGTGAGAAGTGATTTCAGAATCTTCTAAAATTGGTTTCAGTGAATTATGAGGGGGGAAAAAAAATCCAGTTTAATTAAGCTTTGAAGCATTTTAAATTTTATTTCTGTTCCATCCCAAATATCTCACTTCTGTTATGATTGATCAGAATAATTTACCGTCGCTGTTGTGGATGCTCAATTCTGTTTCTGCCAAGAAGTGTTCTTAGCAATGCAGGAAAATACCCTTTACAGTGTCCTATTCAAGGCCAGAAAATTTATTCTATTGGGGTCGGCATGAATATCTGTCAAACTGATGTGAATTTGAGTCTCCAGACTGTTAACATTATAACCTCCGGTGAATCTTTTTGGCTGTAAAAATGATGATGGAAAATATACATTTGCTGATGTCATAAGGAGCGTCTTTTTAATTGGTTAAAATGTATAATTGGACTATGGTAACAGAACTTTAAATATGCCTTGAGCACATCTTAGATACAGACCATCTTGAACATGATGCATGCAAGTAAGTGGAAAGATTAAAGATGTCAATTTTTCATCATTCTTGCCTCTTGCCTTGACCACAGAAGAATTTAAACATGATGTTTGGTGCATATGTTTTCATGGATATTTTTAAGAATTGAGAAAATCCCCTCCGATTTTCCTCTGAGAAATATCTTTTGTAAACCAGGCAAATTCTGTCTGTCTTTGACAAATTAAGTACAGATAATACATTGTAAAAGCATTACATTTTATTCATTTGCAATGGTGCTAAAATAGGAGTTTAGTACTTTATAACCTAGGAACAGGTAGCGCTTTGAATCTGTTGTGCTACTTTAAAAGTTTTTCACCGTGGGCAGCTTGGCTAGGCAAGCATTTATTACCCACCCCAACTGCCTTTTAAAGACTGTGCTACACTATTGCCTTCGACTACTACCATCCTGTGATGTAGGAAACTGCAGTGGCATTAGGCAAGGAGTTCCAGGATTTTGACCCAGTGACAGTGAAGACATGGCAATAGTTTTAAAAGCCAGCATGGAGTGTGGCTTGGAGGTGGTGGTGTTCTTTTGTGCCTGCTGTCCTGGTCCTTCGATGTGGTGAAGATTTAGATTGGAAGGCTCTGTCAAAAGCGCCTTGGTAAAATGCTCAAGTTTGTTTCGTGGACACTGCTGTCACTGAAGAGAAAGTGAGGACTGCAGATGCTGGGGATCAGAGCTGGAAATGTATTGCTGGAAAAGCGCAGCAGGTCAGGCAGCATCCAAGGAACAGGAGAATCGACGTTTCGGGCCTAAGCCCTTCTTCAGGATTCCTGTTCCTTGGATGCTGCCTGACCTGTTGCGCTTTTCTAGCAACACATTCACTGCTGTCACTGAGCCTTGGTGGAGGGAGTGAATGTGGAAAGGTGGTGGATGGAGTACCAATTCAGCAGGCTTCTTTTCCCTTACGCTGCTGAGCCATGTCTTCTGTACCGACGTGCTAGGCTGCTCCCATCATTGAGAATGAAGATAACTGGATCTTCCTCCTGCTCCAGTTGTTTCATTGTCCACTATTCATTAACAGATGTAGCAGGACTGAAGAATGTAAATCTGTTCCTATGATTGTGGGTTTGTTTAGCACTGTTAGAGTGTGATGCTTTTGCTGTTTGGCTTGCAAATTCATTCTGCATTGACGCTTCGCGTTGATTTTAGTTTTAGGTACACCTGTTTCCCGTCCTGACCTACATTCCTAAACACGTTATTGAACTATGGCTTGATATGAAGTGTAGGGCATATGCCTCACTATGAGGTTACAGATTGGAATAGTGTGCAATTCATTTATTGCATGTTACAGATTACATTGCAATATGATTCTGCTTCTGCTGATGGACCACAACCCCCCTCAGATGTCTAGTTTTGAATTGCTAGAACTGTTCAAATTTATCCCATTTAGGATGGTGGTAGTTAAAGTTATGTGGAATGTAAAGATGGGGCTTCATGTCTACAATGATTCTGCAGTTGTTATTTGTATTAATATTGTCATGAGCATATGCATCTGGGAAAGGTAAATTGTTGAGGGTGAGTTGTGTGTTTTTCTCTTTTCTTCCAATCTGTTGCAGACAGTGTCTTGCAGCTAAGTCATAGGAACAGGAGTAGACCATTCAGCCCTGCCAGCTTGTTCCACCTTGAGTGAGACCATGGTTACTCTGTGGTCTAACTTCATAGATCTGTTTAGGACTTAGCCAGCTAGCTGTATAGTTCTAATCCTGGGCCTTTTTTTCTTCATTTTTGGGATGAGGATGTCACTGGCAAGGCCAGCATTTGTTGCCTCCTCCCTAATTTTCCATGAATTGGGCAGCTTGCTAGGCCATTTGAAAAATCAGTTCAGAATCACATTACTGTGGATGTGGAATCACATGTTGGTCAGGCCAGGCAAGGACAGTAGTATTCTATTCGAAAAGGCATTAGCGTGCCAGATAGGATTTTACTTCATTAATAGTTTCCTGGTTACGATAATTAATAGCACCTTTTATCTTCCAGAATTTATTTATTAAATTTGTTTAATCAGCTGTTGTTATAGAACTTCAACCTCTGTCATTAGCCTTAGCCTCAGGATTCTTGTTCAATGACATTGCTGTGAAGTCACTGTCTCTCCCTATTCTTGGTGCTGTATATGGAAGTTATGTTCATGCCACTATTCATCATTTCTCCAGTTGGAAAAACCGCTCTTCCAGTCAGAATCTGCAGTCAGTTTTGCTCCAATGCGGTCGTTCTGTTTTCATGCAATCCTGTGTTATAAAAAAATTGTATAATAGCAGCACCATTTAAACTAATATAGCTGGAATTGCATTATAACCAGTACACACAATCCCCAGTTCATCAATCTTGTTACAGTGAATTCATGTTAATGAAACACGCGTTATAGCAGAATGACCTGTACTTACCAACTAGTACTCATGCAATGTAACTCGTTATTCCCTTTGAGATTTGGTAGTCTTGCGATTTTGTTCTGATGAGTCTAAGAAACAAGGTTCAACAGCTTTTTTTCTTAAGAATATGCACGAAACAATACGAAATGAAAGGTTGAATTAAACTGAACTAGCCATGGCTTGGGTATGTAAGTCTGTAAAACCAACTGTTTCCAAGCTATAAGTTGAATATAACCAGGTCAGTAAAGGTGTTTAAGAAACATTCTGTTCCCTCTATAATAAATAGAGCTATCAATTCATTATGTGGGAACTAGATCACTTCACAATGATGCTGAGTAGTGTCTGAAATAGAAAAGAAAAAAAACAATTAGATGCACTTTCTAATATCTTGAATTACACAATTTTCTGCAAGGGTACGCTTTTTCTTCACAATCAGGATGAAGACTACACCCAGTTTTATGCCACAGACCAGGATATGCCAGAAGACCTGCAAACTCAGGACAATGAAGTCTATGAGGAAGCAAGAGCTGCAGATACACAGGAGCAAGTTGTTGAAGTTGCGCAAGAACCTGAAGAGGTAAAAGCATCAAAAATGTGAAGTGTTTTTGACTCGAGTAAATAATGGATGAATCAGCCCAGGCTCCTTTTGATGCATTTGGATTGTGAAATTAGCAGTAGTAGTCTGAGGCCCTACTATATATGGGGAATAAATAGACAACTTATAAAATATCTTCTAATGATCTCATGAAGACGTTTCCATATTAATAAAAAGATCTAGACTATAAGATCCTAGATTTGTATGATCTTCACAAAAATGCAAGTCCTCACAACAGCGAGCATTTACATAATGTTTTTAACATCAAGTGTCCAAGATACTTCACAGAAATGTTATCAAGCAATATCTTGCAACATGCCATATATCAGACTATCAGAAAAGATGACTAATGAAATCAGTATGTGTTTTAAAAGGTTTCTTAAAGGAGGGTCTGAGGATTATAGGAGGAGGAGGTCCGGAGCTCAAGACCCAGGTATGCATTCCAGCTGAAGGCATGGTCATTAGTCGTGATCTGATTAAGATCGGCAATGTCTAAGAAAGTAGGCATGGAGGAAACTGATTTTGGAGGTTAAATGACTGGAAACAGGTAACAGTGATAAGACAGCAAGGATGCAAAGCGATTTGAAACAACAGTGAGAACTGAGACCTTGCTGATGTTGATGAAAGATGTCAATATGGGTGATGAATGGATAGGACGTTTGGTTGAGTTCAAGTTTATGGGGGGTTAAAAACTTGTTCAGCAAAGCTTATCAACAGTTAAGTATGGACGTTACAATAGTACAGATAAGATTTTCAACAGCAGCAGAGTGTAGGCAGAATTGGGTGATATCACGTGGAACTGAAAGTTAAATTGCAAATTACTGTTTAAGCCATAAAACAGAGACCTCAAGCTAGAACATAACTGATGTCCAACATGTTATCATGATTTTGTGTTGGGAAATAATGTCTCACTAACTTGAGTTTTTTAAAGGAATAACAAAGAGGATTGATGATGGCAGCATGGCGGACATGATCTACACTGACTTCAGTAAGGCATTTGACAAGGTTCCTCATGGTAGACTGATTAGCAAAGTTAGATCACGTGGAGTACAGGGAGAACTAGCTATTTGGATACAGAACTGACTCAAAGGTAGAAGACAGAGTGTGGTGGTAGAGGGTTGATTTTCAGACTGGAAGCCTGTGACTCATTGTGTGCCACAAAGATTGGTGCTGGGTCCACTGCTTTTTTGTTATTTATATAAAATGATTTGGAAGTGAACATAGAAGGTATAGTTAGTAAGTTTGTAGATGATACCAAAATTGGAGGTGTGATGGACAGTGAAGAAGGTTACCTCAGAGTACAATGGGATCTTGATTAGTAGGGCCAATGGGCTGAGGAGTGGAAGATAGAGTTTAATTTAGATAAATGTAAGATGCTGCATTTTGGAAAGGCAAATCAGGGCAGGCCTTATACACTTAATGATAAGGTCCTGGGGTGTGCTGCTGAACAAAGAGACCTTGGAGTGCAGGTTCGTAGTTCATTGAAAGTGGAGTTGCAGGTAGATAGGATAGTGAAAAACACATTTGGTATGCTTTACTTGGTCAGATTATTGAGTATAGGAGTTGAGAGGTTATATTGCGGCTGTGCAGGACATTGGTTAGGCCACTTTTAGAATATTATGTGCAGTTCTGGTCTCCACCCCCCTATCGGAAAGATGTTGTGAAACTTGAAAGGATTCAGAAAAGATTTGCAAGAATGTTGCCAGGGTTGGAGCTATAGGAAGAGGCTGAATAGACCAGGGCTGTTTTCCCTGGAGCATTGGAGGCCAAGGAGTGACTTTACAGCGACTTATAAAATCATGAGGAACATGGATAAGGTAAGTAGTGTTACGACCCTGGGTAAACCCCTCTGCTAATTTAAACCAGCCACAGAAAAGAGATTCACCCCATGCTATAATTATTAAAATTAAAGAAGCAAAGAACAATCCCAAACGTCACTATTTCAAGTAAACATTAACAACTTTTTTCTTTACGTCCAACAGAGAATATTAAAACCAACAACTGTTTACAACTTCTTTCTCTTTAACCTATCTTTTACCTCCCACGCTACAATACTAGTCTGATTTAAAAATAACCTGATTAAAATTTAACCAAAAAAAAGTCACGTTTCATAACCAATCAGCTTTGTCAAGTTTCCTTTGTAGATTTTCCTGTGTAGATTCTGTCTAGGTCAGTTTCAATGTTCTACTGTGCAAACTCCTTCCAAAGGCACGTACCTTTCAGAGACCTCTTGAGCTAGCAGCCTACATTTATTGGTCTTCTGGCAGTTCTCCCCCTAACTGTTCAAAATGTCCAGTTTTATACCCCAAAACATTGGATCGTTTCATTGGTTTTAATATTATCAAAATACTAAATTCGAATTTGATTGGATTTTGCTATCTTGGAGCATAATTTAAACTGGCTGAGTTTGAATTTGTTTTTGTTTCATGGCAACCCAGATGTTGCTATTTGTTTCAACCCAAGTATTACATTGTTACCTTGTTCAGGACACTCTGCGCTTTCAGTCCTTTTCAACCAGCTAGCTTTTCAACTCTCTTAAAGGTACAATACACATCTATACCTTCATGACAATAGGCAAGGTCTTTTTGCTGGGCTGGGGGAGTCCAAAATTAAAGGGCAAAGGTTTAGGATGAGAGGGGAAAGATTAAAAAAGACCTAAGGGGCAACTTTTCCATGCACAGGATGGTGTGTTTATAGAATGAACTGCATGAGGAAAGGGGTGACTGGTGCAATTACAACTGGATGGGTACATTAGTAGGAAGGGCTGAATGGGATATGGCGGAAGTGGTACTGCAGATGCTAGAGATTAGAGTCCAGATTAGAGTGGTGCTGGAAAAGCACAGCCGGTCAGGCAGCATCTGAGGAGCAGGAAAATTGATGTTTTTGGCAAAATCCCTTCATCCTGATGAAGGGCTTTTGTCCGAAACGTCGATTTTCCTGCTCCTTGGATGCTGCTTGAGAGGGATATGGGCCAAGTGCTGGTGAATGGGACGAGATTAAGATATCTGGTTAGCAAGGACAAGTTGGACTGAAGGGTCTGTTTGTGTGCTGCACATCTCTATGATTCTATCTGAGGTGTTCCTGAAATATTTAATGCTTCACTTTTCCAGTAAGTAATACAATTCTCCTTTTTGGGGATGGGCAATAAATCTCATCCTTGCCAGCAACATGCACATCCCATGAAAGAACAAAAAAAAGTAAACAAAATGGAAGCTTGGCATTTGCGCTTAGCCTGATTACAAGTTCACAATAGTGAATTTTACTTTTGTTAGTTTATGGGATGTGGGTGTCGCAGACTGGACCAGCATTTATTGGCCATCCGTAATTGCTCTTGAACTACATTTTCAGCTGTCGCTCTCTTAGACTGAAATAAACGCTGTTATATAGGCAAGGTCAGTATGCTCCTATGTAGCTTTGCTACCTGTATGACGAATCTCCAATGCTGCTGCTTCTGTCAGTGTTTCTTATTTACTCTTTTTATCCTATTTTTGCTTGATTCTTTTTTTAAATGGTCTTTCTGCTTAAAACATTTTTTAAAGCAAGTTGGAGATGCTCCAACTGGCTCACTTTTAAGTTGAACCTAAATTTTTAAGGACTTTCTAATTGAAAATCCCAAATAGGAAGATCCATCCTTATTTTGCAATAAATCCTCAGGGCTTAGTTTTAAGTGTACCTATCTTAAGCTCACCATTAACTTTGTCTTGAGGTAAATTCATGCATAGTTGAGCCTGTTGTGTGTTTTAAGGCAGGGGGTTGAAGTTCTCTGTCCAACCAGTCATTCTTGACTTTTTTAAGCATGATATTTTTCACAATGACTATAAATTCAGATTGATGGAGAGAAAATAAAATGATTGATTTAAGATTGTTTTGGGTCACAGTCCCTTGAGCATAATTATTTAAGTAACTTGCTTCAAACTTTGAAGCTTTCACCTGGCATGTTAATCCAGCTGCAAGGGAAAAAATTCTGTGCAGCAGTCTATGAAGCCCATAACCGAATGGTCACATTTTCAATGTTGTAATTTTGTTTCAATATTCATCTGAGAGCCCTTTCGTAAGCATATTTTTCAATTCCTCCTTTATGGAGCTTTAGATATCTGTGGTCAAATTGGTAGTTGCACAGTATCCTGCTCCTGTGATTTAGTGTTCTCGTATTGTTTGGTGTACCTTGATAAAGAGAAACATTAGCTGAATTGTCTACTGCTGATCATAATTCCTGTTACATCTGCAGTACCATTGAACTAGATCACAGTTAGTCAGTCATTCTCCTGGACTGTCCCTGTATTGATATTTTTATTACTTAGAAATCTGCCAAGCTCTTAATATACTTAATGACTGACCCTCTGCAACACTCTAGGTTAGAGATTTCCAAAGATTCACCACCGTTTTGAATTAAGAAATTCCTTCATATCCTCTATAGTTTACCTCTTATCCAAGGTTCTATAACCCAAGAAGCAAATAGCATAGGAAGCATCCAGATCAATGTTTGTATCGTCATGGAATGATTACAACATATCTGCCAATGGGTGCAATTTGTCTCTGTAGTCCTTTTGGACACCTCATGGTGTTAAACAATCGTATCAAATTTCCTCTCAAGCTTCTCTTTTTAAAAAAAAGAATGACCTTTGCTTCTCAAACTTCTTCATTGAATCAGGATTGATTTCCTGGTTTGGTGATAGTGAAGCTGCAGTCACAAAGGACCATGGCACCTTTCTTCATTAGGTAGAGAGAGACATAATTATTTGTAGTTTGAGGGTAACCACTCCACCAGCATGGGGCAATATGAGGAAGCTTCATGAACTACCACAGGGATTGAACCCATGCTGTTGCCTTCAATCTGCTCCATGGGCAGAAATGGGTGCAGTATGTTTATGGTGTGCCATGAGGTTACTTAAGTGGTTCAATACAGTTCAGTTGCTGATGTCCACAGGACTTCATGTGTGCACGGTTTTGCATTGCCAGATCTAGGTGTAGTGGACAGTGAAGAACGTTACTTCAGAATGCAACGGGACCTTGATCAGATAGGCTGGAGAGTGGCAGATGGAGTTTAATTTAGATAAATGTGAGGTGTTGCATTGTTGGAAAGGCAAATCAGGGCAGGCTTGTGCTTAATGATAAGGTCTTGCAGAGTGTTGCGGAGCAAAGAGACCTTGGAGTGCAGATTCATAGTTCCTTGAAAGTGGAGTTGCAATTAGATAGGATAGTGAAGAAGGTGTTGGTATGCTTTTTTTTTAGTCAGAGCATTGAGTATAGGAGTTGGGAGGTCATGTTGTGGCTGTACAGGGCATTGAGGAAGAAGTGAGGACTGCAGAGGCTGGAAACCAGAGTTTAGATCAGAGTGGTGCTGAAAAAGCAGAGTAGGTCAGGCAGTATCCGAGGAGCAGGAAAATCGACGTTTCAGGCAAAAGCCCTCCTCTCATCCTGATGAAGGGCTTTTGCCCGAAATGTCAATTTTCCTGCTCCTTGGATGCTGCCTGACCTGCTGTGCTTTTCCAGCACCATTCAAATCTGTACAGGGCATTGGTTAGGCCACTTTGGAATACTGCATTCATTTTTGATCTCCTTCCTGTAGGGAGGGTGTTGTGAAAATTGAAAGGGTTCAGGAAAATTTACAAGCATGTTGCCATAGTTGGAGGGTTTGAGCTCGAGGAGCAGGCTGAATAGAGTGCGACTATTTTCCCTAGAGCGATGGAGGCTGAAGGGTTGACCTTGTAGAGGTTTATAAAATCATGAGGGGAGTGGATGGGACGAATAGCCCTAGGTCTTTTTGCCAGAGTAGGGGGTCTAAAATCAGAGGGCATACGTTTAAGGTGAGAGGAAAAGATTTAAAAGAGCTCGAAGAAGCAGCTTTTTTTTTTACAAAGAGTGCTACGTGTTTGGAATGAGCTGCCAGAGGAAATAGTGAAAGCTGATATAATTACATTAGAAGGCACCTAGATGGGTATATGAATAGGAAGGGTTTAGAGGGATATGGGCCAAATGCTGGCAAATGGGGCTAGATTAATTTAGGATATCTGATCAACATGGATGAGCTGGACTGAAGCATTTGTCCAATGCTGTATAGAGTCATAGAGGTGTACAGCATGGAAACAGATTCTTTGGTCCAACTTGTCCATGCCGAGCAGATATCCCAACCTAATCTAGTCCCATTTGCCGGCACCCAGCCCATATCCCTCCCTTTCCTATTCATATAACCATCCAGTTGCTTTTTAAATGTTGCAATTGTACCAGCCTCCGCTCTGACTCTAATTGAAGTCTTTCGCATTTAGCACGATGGTAGTGCCACAACACACTATCTTCAATGTGAAGACAGGACTTGGTCTCTACAGTAACTACATGTGGCTATTCCTATCAGTACTGTCATGAACTGATATACCTGTGGTGGTTAATGAGGACTAGGGCAAATTGTTTTCCTTCTGGTTTCCTCACCATCTGCTGCTGACCCAGTCTAGCAACTGTACTTGTTATGATAAAGTTGATGGTGGTGCTTCTAAGTGATTCTTGGCAATGAACATGCCCACCTCGAGTCATTCTGTGCACTTGCCACCCTCACTGTTTCCTTCAAGTGCTGATCAACATGGAGAAGTACATCAGGGCATCAGCTGAGGGGGGTAGTACATGCACTGAGCAGAAGTTGACCTGACTGCATGAGGCTTTAAGCTCCAGTGTCAATGTTGAGGAATCCCAGGGCAACTCCTTTTACATGCCATACTGTTACTATGATGGACATCATCTGGGTTTGGCTTGTTGGTCTATTCGAGCAATTGTTTGAAGTCTTTGCCCCTTTCGTAAAACCTTCACAAAATTCCTGAAGTATAGTGCCCAGAATTGGATATAATGTTTCACTAGAAGGCCACACTAGTATTTTATCAAGTTTCATCAGCTATAAATGAACTCTTCTACCACTATTTTGCTGATTTAGGATGAAGCTGGTGCAAGATTGATTTATGAAGCTTGGAATCCAGTATGCCATTTTGATCACTTTCTCAATCTACCATATCACCTTCAAACTGTTAAAGCAAACCCTCAGACCTCTCTAGTCCTGCACCCTGTTTTGAATTGTGCTCTCTCCTTTACATTGGTTCTCCATTTTATTTCCTACCACAATACACTAATTCGATCCTCAGCTTTAAATTTCAACTGCTACATGTCTTCCCACACCACCAGCCTTCTGTGACTTTTGAATTCAATTGCTATCCTCCTTGAAGTTCACGGTACCCCTTTGTTTTATGTCATCTGTAAATTGAATTCAAATTTCACAAGTTATTGTATGATTTATTGTGAAGAGAGACATTTGTCTGATCATGACGAGTTTGTAGCATATCTAAACTTGAGCAGACTAGAATTCCCTATCGTGGAAAGCTTTGGAAATAGTAAATTCAGAACCACTTGTTGACAAAGCTGATTTGGCAGGGTTTGAGTAGTGATGACTGGAAAATGGGAAGGAGTTACGCAGCTGTAGGGCACAATACACTGTGCAGTGCTTGGAGCAGCTGCAGCAAATTGCATTTTTTACTGTGCTGAGTGGAAATGGCACACAAACTAGCAAGCCGATTATTCATAAATAGATGGTACTTGATTACAGTTGAGTCTTTGCGCAACAGTTTTGCTGATTTGGGATGAAGGGCTGGGCACAATTTAAAACTGTTTATTGTCACAAACATCCATGGGCAATTGCTAAATTTAAAAAAAAATCCAAGCCAGTATAATAATTGTACCAGTAGAGCTGCTCATGTGAACTCCTAGTTTCATGGAAGTTTGTAAGTCAATAGCTATGTGCTGAAATAAGATTTTAAAATACATGGAGAGACTTGTCCAAAATTATTAATCTATCAGCCATGTCATGACTCATCTTGCAGACTGATGTTTGCACTTAAAATGCATGGTATATGTTGTTTAACCATGGCACATTCAGTGAAATGCTGTGATGCATTGAAACTAGACTGCAGCTGACAGTTGGTAAACTCCAGTATTTCATGTTCTTGATAATACTTAATTTTGTTAATGTTACCTGCCAGATATGAGTAGAGCAAGGAAACAGTGAGGATTTTTATGCTAGTTGGTATCTTTAATGATTGGTTTATTCATTTATACAAACATTTACTGCATTCATTCGTTCACATTTGCTTGCTTGGATTATTGATGAATCTTGGTTAATATAATAACACCAACTTGAAGCTGAAAGATTTGGCATTAACAAACACGAGCCTTATTAAATTTGCAGTCGGTTTTCTTGTGTGGAATTGATCCAAAATTGGATCAAGGATTTATTGACGCTACTTCAATAAAAATCCATAAGCCATGAAAAAAAAATTGTTAATGCCCTATTTATTCTCTCCTTTATCAGATTAACCAGTCCTAAACCATTACAGCTTCTTGTAGCACAAATGCTGCTGTCAGCTTAATTTATTTAGGTAGTATTTTCACCTTTTAGACTTATCACTGTCTTGAGTGGATTTCTCTCGTCAGATTTGTGTCTTCTCATGGATGTCCATTCCAAAGTCTGACTAATTTATGTACCATTACAAGCTGCAGTGCAGTTAGTTTGTGATTTGTCCACCTTTACACAACAAATTTCTATGCAAAACTACAATCTGTGAACAATTTAAAGTCAAATTTAACATTGGCAGTTAACGTATTAAAGTATCATTGTTAGGTCAGTGGAAGCACTCAATTGAATTGCAAGGTGTTATTTCATGTCTTATTCCAGAAACTGGATAAATATTGATCTTTCAGTACGAAATAGATGAATACTGCGGTCCTTTTAGTCATTGGTGAAATGTGACATTTTTATATGTTTAGGTGGTGAAACAAATACAGGAAATAGAAGAAAGAAAGGAAGTCTCTGATGATGAAGACGAAGATGATGAAGAGTCTGGAAGAATGCGTTTCAAAACTGAACGGAAAGAAGGAACTGTTATTCGGTTAACAGATGCAGCTAGAAAGAGGCGAAACATTCCAGACACATTGGGTAAGTGATCTGTTGTAAACAAAATTTTGCTTTTGAAATTTTTCTTCCTAATCATTTCAATGAGACAAAAATGATGTCACCATTGATTTGACCCTTTCTCCATTTTGTAAGTCAACTTCTGTTCATAGACAGCTGCAACGAAAGAGACGGCGTTCATGTATCTTCATTAGTCATTAAATATTATTTCATCTAATATTTGTCAGAATGATCAAAAACAGAAATTGCTGAAAAACTCAGCAGTTCTGGCAACATCCTTCAGTTCTGAACAATGGACACTGGAACTGAAATGTTAACTGTCTTTTCTCTCCACAGATGTTGCCAGACCTTCTACGTTTTTCAAGCAATCTCTGTTTCTGATTTCTAGCATCTGCTGTTATTTGTTTTTTTAATCAGCATGATGTTTGATTAATGGCATGTTACAGCTAAGCTTGATTTTGTTCTGCATCCAGTTTCTAATGTATGCAAATAAAGAGGTGCTGGAAATAGTCTGTAGGTCAGGCAGCATCTGTGGAAAGAAACAGTTAATGTTTCAGGTTGCTGATCCTTCATCAGAACTGAGTAGCTAGAAATGTAATTGGTTACACAGGTCATTGTCCTGAAGCACTTGTGCACTCTCTCTTCTGCTGGTTTATGTGCACTCTGTCCTCAAAGATTCTTTATAACCTGAATATTTGCCACTTTTTTTCCATTTTATTTTAAAATTTCAATATCTTAGTAATGTATAAATGAATAGCTGTGAGAGTCCAGCAAGTAAATTAGCCATTGTAGTAAATACGTCCACACCAGGCTGATTAACACAACAAGCACTCCAATGATTGTTCAAAGGTGCTGACCCATAAAAGCAGAATTTGAGAAAGCCAGACAAACGTTTAATTAGACATGCTCTCTCCATTGAGCCTTTAAAGGACGGGAGCATTTAATAGATGACGATCATGCGTCTGAAGACACAACTACAGTTGATTTTTGTAAACAGAGGGTGGGAAGTTACACAAGATGCAGTGAGGGAATGAAGAATTTTGGATTAATTCTAAAACTGGGGGAGATTGCAGAAATAGGACAAGGCTATTCAGGTAATTTATAATGTACTTGCAATTTGAGGAATTGAGGTTCTGGAATTATTTGCTTATCCAGTAAGAATGACTATCTAACGTATAACACAAGTTGCGTTTCCTGAACCACACTACTGTGGAAACCTTCTCTGAGACATGAGTCTCAGAGCAGGTTTATGCGGGAATTCACCATTCTTCTAATAGAAGCTTGTAAGAAAAAGCTTAAATGGTTTGTTTTGTAGAGTTTGTTGAGATTAGTGCAAAACAACCAGAAGAATTTCTATCAAAATTTTAGATATTGGAATCTTTTCTCAAAATATCTGCAAAGGATATTGATAAAGGCCATTAAAATCATTCCAGCTATACCACTTTCACTTCGTATTTTGCTGACAATATACCTTGGTGCCAAATAAAGGTTTTCCTGTTGTGATTCCTGGGACCTACGAAATACAAAAGACTAGTTATCTTTGTCAGTCTCTACATTTCTACATTTATCACTGTTTCTTGATATTTGCATGGTTGAAGAATTTCAGAATCTGGAGCCTGGTCAGCTGAGAGTAAGGGGTCATTAATTAGGGAAAATGGAGTTTGGGATGCCAACGAAACTTAAATTAGCAGAGTTGGGAGATATTGGAGGTTTATGATACTTCCAAAGACCACTGAGAAAGGGTTAGTTGAACTGTGGAAGGAGGCTTATTTATTGCCTCAGTTGGAGGTCTGGAGATTGGTAACCCAAAGAAAGAATTGGAGCACAAAATGTAGGCTGACATTTGTTTAGAACGATGTTGAGGAACTTGAGGTCTGTAAATAAAATCATAAGTAGGGTGGGGGATATTTATTTAGTTCACCCCTCTCAAGGTTATTTGAGCATTTGGCTCAGTTGTCCTAACTAAAGACAATTTTCAGTTTTAATTAATTTATGGGGGACAGTATGCTTGACTTCTGTCCTGTAGCTTCTTAATTTGAAATCTGCGTATTGTCATCCTGTGTTTTTTGGTTTAATAATTACTTTTTAAAATTTCCTCTTTCATGACAAGTAGCTTTATTTATCTTGGTAAAACTGAATTGCAGTTCATTGATTGCCTTCATGTGTGACAGTGACCATGACTTATTTGCTTTTTATGTCAGAAATTACCATCTAAGAGTTGGATAGCGTTCTCAAGGATAGTGGAATCAAGGGTTATGGAGAAAAGGCAGGATACTGATTAAGAATGATCAGCCATGATCCTATTGAATGGTGGTGCAGGCTCGAAGGGCAGAATGGCCTATTCTTGCACCTATTGTCTATTATCTAGTCACCTTCACCCAAAGCGAGTACTTAACTTCACATTCATTCTTGCAATTTTCTCATTTCCTCCTCTCCTTTTCCCTCTTTCTTAAAAGCATTAACTCCTTCATAGAGGACAGTTCCTTGCGTACCAGATGTCCTAGTCCAAGAAGCTTTCCTTCGTGTATAAACTTTATCACTGAGTTCAGTGGTATTTGTATAGAGGGTGAGAGATTAAAACTGGAGTCATCCTTTCTCATGTATAGTGTCACAATTCCTGGGATAAGTTCACTGACATGACAGGAAAAGAGTTGATGGTTTTATTGCGTAATTATAATTGGGAACGTTGAAAAGAATAAGGGCATATCCAAGACCGAAAAGCTCGATTATTGAAATATCTATTAAGAATATTATTTTTTACAGAGAATGATAAATGTTTTTAATTTTGTAGCATTGGATCTGTGATGTAATATGACTTTAATTAAAAAAACTGAATTACTCATTTTTAATACTCTAAATTTGAAAGTTGTGTGTTCTATTTCCTTGGAAATCTCATTAGAAATCATAAGGGGAGTTTGTGGACTTGGTCATACTAATGTAAAGGAACAGACAAATGGATAAATCAGGTGTAGACAGACGATTAGTACAATTATATGGGAAACTGTTTTGAATTCCCTGCTTGTGAGATTATTTGTGCCATTGTAGTTTTATGTCACTGAAGCAGTGCAATTTCTGTGCCTACAAATGTTCTCCCACTCATTGCATTGTTATATTGTGAATGGCAACTAGAAAATTGGTTTTATTTCTCCTCCTCACATGAAGAACTTAAGATGGGGAATAAAACATCCTTTCTGTCAGGAAGAGCAGAAAAAAAAATGTTCTCCTGTTCTCCATGAACGAAAAAATCTGTAGTTTGAGGTAACAAGTGATACAATGCTTTACTTGAATTTCACAAACTGGAACATTATTTATTTCAAGTATTTGTTGCTGTATCAAAGGATTTTAAATAATTTTCATAGTTATATTTCATAAACAACAATGAAAAAAAGTTGCATTTTCTTTTAAATTAACATGCTTTAAAATGACAGCAATTTTGAAAATTTGAGACTTTTTCTAAAGAATGGTAAATGAACAGGTTATCAAGCAAAAGAAATCGATAAACAGCAACAAAGAGCAGAGTACTGCAGCCACTCTCAACTGGAATCTTGAAGTAGTTGAAAAAGCACTTAAAGGACAATTGACATTGCAGTTCACGTTGCAAATGTAATCTCCACTTTGTCAGATTTTGCTGACCTAATGTGACAGCTTATTTCTATTGGATGGAAGCATTCTTGCCAACTGATTAGAGTTGTCATGTGAAACCATTTTATTATTGGCTATACTGAAATTAATCTCGACATCTAAGAATGCATGAATAACATCTATAATTGCTGATTCACTCTATCGCCAAAATATGAGAAATGTTCTGTGCATATTTAAAATCAAGCCCTTTTTGAATGGTATTGTAGCCAAAGTTGAGTGATTATTGATATGAAAAATATCTCATTCAAAGTTGGTCCTTTAATTGCTTTGTTTGAATAGATTTTTGCTTTAATGAAAACATGGCTAAAATCTAGAATGTTCTATGTTGTTGAAGAGTTGGTTTTGCTTCCATTGTAATTGTGTGAGAGTTCAGAACGTGATCGTTGTCAAAATATGAAGAACTAACTGGATGTTAACCTTTGTTGAGAAAAAGCAGTTTTGATTCATGATTTTTAGTGCTATCGTGAGGGAATTTTAAACTTCGGTGGTTTTAAAAATTCTGTAGCATCATTTGAAAAGAACTAAATGTTTCCCTGCTGTCCTAGCCAATGATTTATCCTTGAGTCAATATCAAAGAAACAGATTGTCTGGTTATTCATTTCACTGCTGTTTGCAAATTTTCCAAATTAACTGGCTTGTTTTCTATATTGCAGCATTTTTTTGGAATGTGCCACAGTTATGAAATACAAGCATATGATTGTTTCTACCTCACTCATCTTAAATATTCTTTACTTGCTCAATACCATATCTGTTTCCCATATCTTGTAGAATGTAAAGCACTTCAATATGGGGTTGTGCATTTCTGCAAACAAATTTAAGTGAACATTCTAGTATTACAGTTTCCTTGAAATCCCACATTTCAGGGAAGATCCTATCAGTATTTCCAGAGGGCTTCCCACAATCAGCAGTGGTTTCATGGTCGTCATTAGACTCTTAATCCCCTTTTTTAAAAAAATTCAAATCCCATGGCAGGATTCAAGCCCAGGCCCCCAGAACATAACCTGTCTCTGGACTAACAGTGCAGTGATAATATCATGAGGCCATCACCTCTCCTCATAAAGTAACGTTGTCATTGTCATGATCTGTCATTAGAGGTGACTGATAGTGGTTTAACCTAAGGGCCACCATGCCTCAGGCAAGGGGAGAGGTTGGGAAGGAGGCCCATTCATGGTAACCTCAGCCAATGCAGGAATTGAATCATGCTGTTGGCTTCATTATATTGCAAACTAACTGTCCAGCCAACTGAGCTAATCAAATCCCCTCAGATGTTTCTGCAGCGTGCTATCCTATGTTTATGCAACAGATAGTAGTACTTAGGTAAAATAAGTACCTGCTAATTTATCTTGGTGTTTGTGGGATATTGGAATGGACATACTGGCTGCCATACTTGCATGTGTTAGAGCAGTAATTGTCCTGTTGAAGTTCTTAGTTGGCTGTTCATTTAAAGCCTCTGTGCTTGCTAGGTCATTTCAGAGGACACTTAAGTCAATGCAGATAGTGTCTTGTCACATTTGCACACGATCTAAATCTTCTATTGAATGTGAGGATCTTTACTTGATCCTGCATTGAAACAACACTTGTTAATAGGTGTTTGCTGTATGCAGTCTAATATGTGTGCACATGCAATCATTAAAAAAATGAGTGAAAAAAGAGTTCTGCCCATCAAGTCCACTTGAATGTTTTTTCTCCAAAATCCACTTTATTGAAACCTACTTTCTTGCTTATTTCTTTCCTTTAAAGCAGTCATGTATTTCTGAATCTAGTTTTCTTTGCGTTCTCAGGACTTTCACTTCAATTAGTAGGCGCTGTTATAATTTTTAAGTAGAAAATCACAGTGCCATTGGTTTAGATGCTTGGAATATAATTGAATAAAATTGTTACCATGTAATATTTATTATTTTAGAACTTTCTGATGAGGCTAAAGCAGCATTGCGTGAGTTTGAGGAGACTGAACGCCAACGAAAACAGGGAAAAAGAGGTCGAAGGGGAGGGCCTTCAGCTAATTTCCCTTTTTGTGATCCAAGGAGAGAGAGTGGTAGGAGGAGAGATCAACGGCCACCCTTGATGCAAGTGCCTCCATCATTGCAGGTAACTATATCTACTTGTACTTGATCTTCAATAGAAACTCTTTTTGTTAATTTCGTGGATTAAGCAAATGAAGTTTGACAGTGTTGAAGAGTAGACAGTGATTGCATCCAGTGAGCAAGTTTTTTTTTTGTCTGCCTTCATTGCTTGTTCAGCCATGATTTCTGTATCTCTGGGAATTGTAATAACTTGTATATTTTTCATAAATTACCTGTGCTGCTTATTTGTTATATTTGTTAGTATTGACATGTAGAAATCAGAGTGCAATAAAAAAGTTCATAATAGTCAGAGAAAGAAAATCTGCACCTGGGCATTTTCTATAATTGTGCAAGTGAAAAACTACTTTAAACCTCATCATTTAATTGACACATGGTTTCTATTTCCAAGATGTTGTAGCAATCCAGCTAAAAGGATTGAAAGACTAGTTATTTATTGATTTTACTTCTGAGTGGAGAATTTTGCCAGTGATCAAAAATAAGCATTAACTACAATTGCTGTTACTTTGTATTGGTTTGTTATGCCCTTTTCTGAAAATCAACTCCATATATATTTGTTCAGCATCATTGTTAAGCACACTTGAACGTTGTACCTCTGCTTCACTGCAAAGAATATGTGATTGTTGAATTTCATTTGCGATTTGAAAGGCATGCATGGCAGAGCCACCAGACTGTTCCCAGGGCATCAAGGATTAGATTATGAGGGGCGATTACATTTGCTAAATTTGCATTCCCTGGCATTTGGGGAGTTAAGGGCATTTTGAGAAGAGGTTTATGAGGTAGATGGAGTGAAGTCAGTCAATCCATTTATGAGGGACATTGCGAAACACTTCAAAGCAAAGAGTGGTAGCATTGCGGAACTTTGTTGCAATAAGCTTTCAAATGTTCGCTCAAATGATTCTTAATCTAAAACAGGTGGAGTTTTGCTAGAAAGTAATAGAAATATAAAAGATGATTTGATGTCCAAGATGGATGAATGGAGTTGAGGTACAGATCATTCGTGATCTCATTGAGCAAGCTCAAGGGGGTGACTGAACCACTCTATTATATTTGAAGTTGGTGTACTGAAGTTGATGTACTGAAGTATTGATGTACTGAAGTTTTATATCTGTTTTAAGTGTATATGATTCATTGTATTAGAATTTCTCCTGTTGCGAAGAGAGCAGCATAGTGAGCATGGGAAGATAATCAGAAAACAGATGGATCATTTTAAATGTACCAAATTTACTGAAAAGATAAATGCTATACAGGCGAGCAAGGTCCCAAGTTTTGACTGACTGGTCAGCATTACAGTTTTGATTGCTATCCAGCAGCCATTATTAGATGTATATGTGTGAAATGTTGATGACTATCCCAGATGCTCTCTTCTGTTGTGCATCCGAGAGTACTGTTCAAATAATGAGGCAGCATTTTATTGAGGCATCAGAGGCAAAGTGTTATGTTATAATATATTGAATATTTTGTATCATGCAGGATCCCAGAAATAGCAATGAAGTGAATGATCAGTTTTCGATACTATGAAATAAGCATAAAGAATGTTGTACTCTTTATATAATGTTGCAGGCTGAATTGAATCACTGGAACAAACAAATGAGTTTTGCTTTAACGTCTCAATCATGGAATGACAGCTGTGACAATGTCGTTCCAGCTCCATACTGCACTGCTTTTGAAATAGTTTATTTATTCAAGTCCTGGAGTAATGCATATTCTTGCAATCTTCCATTTGGAAGGAAGAATGATATAAACTGAACCAAGCTAAGACTTGTTTGCATTGCAAACAACAGTATTCAAATTGCCAGTTGCACTCGATAATAGCAACTGCAGGATTTAAAATGTCTCAAATTGCTTATGAGTGATATGTTTAATAAATTTTGATGTGAAGTCTAAGAGATGTAAGCTAGACAGTATTACAGGGATAAATCTAGTCTCTATTCACACATCTTTTGTTGTATTAGGAGGTCATCAGAAATTGTTGATACTGTGCTAATTTTTGCTATTTCAATTGCAATAAATGCACTAGCAGGATACACTAAAAATCAAGTGTATTGAAGAAAAATGCCTGTCTTTTGGCTTTTCAGCTGGCAGAAAAATTCAAATGAACTATTGATTTTCCTAGAGTCCTCGTACTACAATGAATTCTTCAGAGCAGCAATCTGGCAGAGGCACTTTACAACAGCGACGGCAGCCACCGCCTCTTCTGGTACCCCAACGACATCCTTCCACATCTGAAATGCCCAGTGGCCCTCCACAGCAACCAGAACAGCTGGAACAGCAGAACTCAGAAACTGCTTCTGTTGGTGTGAATTCAACAGTAATTCCAACACAACAACCAAAGAACATTCATATAAATCCTCATTTCCGAGGTCCAGTGGTTACACCTGTGCAAGGTTAGAATTGGAAAATTTTACCTAAATTCAGTGTGTGTTTTCTCCTCTTCTGTCCAGAAGACAGTAACTTATTCAGTGGTGCACTTATGAATAAAAGGATTCTCAGCAATACTTTACCAAAGTAAACATTATTGCTTAAACTTATATGTAATTGTTTTTGTAAATGCGGATAGCATTTCAACCTGCTTCTGTCTTCAGCTGATGTACATTAATCTTTCCAGCACAGGTTACTTGATGTCAGGCACTGAACATTTAACTGTTCTTTCCTTTCAACAGACTAGAACACTTCGCCAGTTTGTCATGATACTGACCATTATTAAATCTGAGATTAGCCAACCTATCAAAGATCAGAGGTGAAATTTAGCAGACTGGCTGACAAATGTACAGACTATGATAATGGAGGAGAAAGTGAGGTCTGCAGATGCTGGAGATCAGAGCTGAAAATGTGTTGCTGGAAAAGCGCAGCAGGTCAGGCAGCATCCAGGGAACAGGAGAATCGACGTTTCGGGCAAAAGCCGAAGAAGGGCTTATGCCCGAAACGTCGATTCTCCTGTTCCCTGGATGCTGCCTGACCTGCTGCGCTTTTCCAGCAACACATTTTCAGCTCAGACTATGATAATGGGCATGTAAACTATGTTAGAGGTTTTATTGAAATGTTTTAGGAAGATTTTAGGAGTAAGAACTTCTGGTTTAAAAAGCAAGTTAATTTGCAGATGACTTATTCTGCTCCTGTCCATAACATTGAACATTTCCATCTTAATTGCTCTTCAAGTGTGAAAAGATTACAGTGAAAATATTTGATAGTGAATTGAAGTAAATTCAAATCTTTTTGCCTTTTTAATGAATTTTATATGTAGTTTGTATTAACCTAAATTTTTAAATTTTGAATAAATAGGTGTTTGAGAGGTTTGTTTCCAGCATCAAGAATTTTCACTGCCACTTGAATTTTCAATTTGATTTCTATTCTATTAATTTGTAACTGAACTGATTCACTCTAAAAGTGGTGCAGTCAAATAGCTTTGTCACCTTTGTACCCTAAGATTTTGAATGATTCCAGTACAATTTTATACTTGTTATTCTAATCCACTTTGAAGCATTACTTTTCCCTGCTAATTCTTAACAGGCAGGATGTTGGCTAAAGTAATTTGTGTGTTTTTTGGAACTAATTCATAACTTAAAAGTAAATCATTTCAACTGAATGCAAGTATTTTCTGAAAAATATTCTAAAGCTTTTATCATAAAAGGCAGAAATCCTTTATGTGTAACTTAAATTTTGATCAATTTCAACTGCACCCATTTGCATCAGTAATCTGCTGAACCGATGCCATGAATTGATTCCCAGTTACGCTACTTCAGCCTTTTTCTTCAATGGAAGGGGTGATGTCAAAACGAGTAGCACCATCATTTTGCAGCACTATTTTAAAGATATCACTTGAAAATTTTTTACTTTCAACATTAAGATTATAATTGCACATTTATTATGATTCAGTGAATATTGATGCAGCAGTTTACTTTAATCTGTTCAACTTGATTTCTTGTAAAGCTGGTTGTTTGCCTTGAAGTCAGTGCAAGATCATCTCTCTGGTTTTGTAAGAATGGAACCTCTAATGTAGCAACATTATGGGAATATCTACACTATACACTGCAGTGGTTTAGGAAGGTAGCTCACCACCACCTTTTTGAGGCCAGATAGAGTGGGGCAATTGTCAATGCCACAACATGAATAAATGTAAAAAATGCAATAAGTAATCTCATTTGTGAAAAGCCTTCTTGAAGTGCTTTGTATTTGATAACATATGCTTATTTATGGAAGACAGTTAATTTATATATTGAATAATATGAAATTATAGTTAAAATAAGTTTATTTTAGTCCCACTGGTGTATCATTTTAAAAATGTAAACTCCATTTTCTTTCTGTAGTTTTCAATTGAACTTTAAAACTTCAAAAGTGAATTACTGGGAGCAGCTGTTAAGGAATTAATTTTGGATGGATGACTCTAAAGTGCTTCCGGCACTCCCCGTTAGGTTGTTCAGCTCCCATACACTTGCTTAGGACCTGCTTCATATTTGTGTGCCTTCAGTGTTATTCTGTAAACTTCTTTGAATGTTGGTCAGAAATGAATGCTAATGTAATGTGTCTATCTAAATTCAAAAACTCTTGGTTCCTTCTTGATGCTTTAACTTTAATCTGTTTTGTGATTCACATCAGTTCTTTGCTGCATCTGTGATGTCATCTTTTGGTCAATTTACGTATCACCCTTCTTTTTGTTTCAATACTTTCAAGTCTTTGCATTATATGTTGTAAAATCATTGCTAATTTTATGCTTAAAAATGAAGAGTTTTCCTGGTGGTTTGGGGATATGCACCTGATTAGAAAGTTGTGATAGGATGGGACAAAGTAGGCGGGATTTATTGAACGAGGAGAAAGTGAGGGCTGCAGATGCTGGAGATCAGAGCTGAAAATGTGTTGCTGGAAAAGTGCAGCAGGTCAGGCAGCATCCAAGGAACAGGAGAATCGACGTTTCGGGCATAAGCCCTTCAGGATTTATTGAACACCGAAAATGAGAAGTGAAATAAGTAGTAAGATGAGTTACTCCTCAGGATGAAACCTTGACAACACTGGAACTTCTATTTCCTTGTTTTACAATGGAATTTTTCTTTTACCTGTGTTGATATTAGTGGTGCGTGATACGCAGTCACCGATTTGCAATTTTCTGGTGATTTGATGAGTTTAAGAAGCAGTAATTTAGATATGATGCACTCTTTAATTAGATAAAGTAATTATACAGTGTGACAATTGGGGATGGTTCATTGATAACAGAGGACAAACAGGCTGTTGGCATGGAATGTCTTGATCTCATTAATGTAGTGGGGGCAACATTTTCCTCTGTAGCCAAGTTGTTTGGGACCTTTTTCTTTGGTCTTCCTCATTTCCTTTTGATTTGTCTTACATCTGCCTGCTGAAGACTGCTGCCTACAAGGTCTACTTGGTGCAAACTCTCTGGGAGAAACTCCCCTCTGTCCTCAGTCTACGCTGTTCTAGGTCTCTACGCAAATTCTCCAGCATGGTTTTGACCTATTCCCGACACAGTTGTTCAGGCATGAAATCTAGCTTCGTAACCCTTGGCCCTGACATGGCTTTTCCAGTGCTAATGTGGCTTCTGCAGCTTCTTTGACCCCAGCGCGATTATTCCAGTATGGAATTGGCCAACCTGCTATAAGGAGCTGAAAATGTGTTGCTGGAAAAGCGAAGCAGGTCAGGCAGCATCCAAGGAACAGGAGAATCGACGTTTCGGGCTTCTTCAGGAATCAACCTGCTATAAGCCTACCTTGATGCTTCCTGTCCTGAGTGCTCCTGTCTGAGCCGGGCAGTAACTGTTATATGATATTTGCAGGGACATGTAATTTTCTGTGTTAATCAATTGTCTGAACCCTTTTGGCCAAGGGCCATGGGACAGGCACTCATGATGTTGGATAATGATTGTCCCCTTGCCTGCCTTCGGCTGAGGATTAGTTTACTATTCTTTCTCAGAACAAAACCTTATTTTTGAAAACAGCACCCTGATAATAGGGTGTTTTCGCTGCTGGATAAATTGTTGACGCTAGTTCAATTGCCATTGTGACCACTGTTTTATTCGTAATTTCCCTTTGTTTTCACATGAGAATTTTGAAAAGTTGACTACTACTGTAATAGCTTTTAAATGAAATCTCCTGCTCCTCTGTACATACTATAAAAAAATCAGTTTTTAAGCAGCCACAATATTTAACATATATACTTTTCCAAATATACTAACTTTGTTAATTCATAGTATTATTTGTGATGATGAATGTGACTTCAACCTTGTTACATTAGAAACCTTGCAAATTTGTTAAATACTATCAAATGCTGATGTCAAAATACTTAAGTGCCAATTGTTTTTTTTAATCAGTTTGTGATGGGATCAAATGGTGTTTAATTGGAAGTTTACATATGTCAAAAGCTGTTTGGGCAATATTAACTGTTAGAGGTGCAGGCCCAATTGATTTTATTTGTTTTAGAAACTTGATCGATATTCATGCTTGTGCGTAAACTGTTTTGCTGCTTTAAAATGTAGAGAAAGAGCTGACACTTTGCTTTATGTCTTAACAAAAAAATGTTCCTATTTTTGGTGTTGAATTTATTGCAGCAAATATGCCTGAATTCTTTGTATGATCAGAACTCAAAGGTAATGATTGGTGTTTTTCTTTCCTCTCCTCATTGTAATTGCAGTGCCCTTGATGCCTACGCCAAACCAGCCGAGGCCTGCTGTGGGCCCCCAGAGATTCCTAGTGAGTAGCAGCTGCTTCCTTTTGTATTGCAATATTGATTGTATGTACCCCTGTAAAGTAGTATTAACATAGTAATTAAATACCAGCGATGCTAAATAAAGTTTTGAGAATCTGTAAACATCTTTCGTTGTCTGCACAGCTGGAAATGTTTGATATGAGCTTTATTCTGTGATAGATCTGGTGACTTGACTGTGAGCTCTACAAATGGGAAGATGATAGGATATGTAACAGGACTTCATATGCTTTCAAGAACAAAATCTATTAAAATTGACAGACTTTTGCTTTATGAATGTAATGTCTTATTTTTCAAGTACAAGAAAGATATTCCCACTGTTCCATTTGGAAGTATTAGTCAAGGTCAGAGGCCTTGATTAAATCCCATGTATTAAATTATTTCCTGACATTTTCATTGTTTAAATCTAAATGGTTTTGCACTTGCTTTTCTTTTAGGTTTGAGCATATGGACTTGAGTTTTTTTAATTGTATATCTGAATCCATACTATTTTGTAATATAAATCTGGAGCACTCTGAAGGAATTACAGTATTTCAGCATTCAGATTTGGTGAATATTCAAACAGTTGATGCTACTACTCTGTAAATTTCCTTCTCCTGGCTTCAACCTAAAAATTAATTTCTTCCTATGTATCCTGAATAACTGCCAAATAGCAGCAAACAAGAGCAGAAAGTTGTATAATTTTCAGGCAAGATTAAAATGGATACAAAGGTAAAAACAGATCAACTGAAAGAGAATCAGTGGTATGCTGTAGTTAATGTTCAGAACCATGGAGAGTTGCATTGTAGTCTACAGGGTACAAGACATCAGGTGTTGGTGATTGACACTTCCTGGGTAGAGATTCTCATATCAGTTTATGCAAATTGAGTATGAACAAGGTTGCTGAAGCAAATTATATTTCATTTAGGTTATGGACCTTGCTAAACTGAAGCAGGGCTCTGTTCTGTGTATAAGATATCCGTCTGAGCTTTTTGTGTTTTCAAGCCATGTTTTGGAAAGCTAAGTAATTATAACCTTTATAGGTGGTAAAGGAATGATGGGCATTTTCTCTCATCAGATCTTGGGCGGAGGAGAGCAGATGCAGTATTAGATACCACCAGCTGTCAAATACTGTCAGACGAGCATATACAGTGCACAATTTAAAATGCAGGTGACATAATACCAAGCAACTTCCATTTGCCACCAGGCATCTGATTAATCATGATTAGCATACATTATCATACTATCAAATTTAATCATATCCATGAGTTTCCATCTGCAGAGCTCAATGTAGCTGTACAGAATATGGTTCAGATTTGAGAGTTTGTATGTCTGCATGTGCATTATATGTTGATTTCAAGATTAGAAAATATAAAATTTGTGTGTGAATAAAATTCTCTCTCGACCCAATGTTTAAATATTTTATGTATAGTAACTAGTGTTCATAGAATTTTTGAGGCATTGCAACCTTTGATAAGTTTGGGGAAAAAATGCTGTCTTAAATAGGCATTCCTGTGATTGAGTGATGAGGAATTTACTTTTTCTCATTGAGTCCACGACCTTCATAGGATTGTTAAAATTTATAGCTTAAATTTGTTTCTTCATTTACCTTCATTTTGCTGCTGCTTCTGTAGCTCCACAAAGAGCAGTTCATGCCCAAGTGTCAGAGCATCAGGCTAAAAATGAATTGACACTAAAACCTCAAATACCTTATTGAAATCATAAATGCTAATATACAATCAGGTAAAGGGACTAAAATTATGAGAGATCTGTAAGAATAAAGATGGGGAAATTGTTCCCATTAATAGAAACAGCAAGAACTAGAGGATGCAGATTTAGGATGATCAGACTCAGTTGCAGCTTTCAAAAGGAATTTGAACAATTATCTGGAGAAAAAAATTGCATGCTGCAGAGGAAGAGCAGGTGAATGGAACTAGCTGAGTTGCCCTTGCAGTGAGCCAGCGTGCACAGGATGCAATGATTGATTCTTTCAATGCTGTAAATGTTATATAATTCCATGAAAAATTCAAAGTGGAGTTTTTCATGCTTGACAAGCAATGCTGCTTGTAGAGTTTCTGTCATGCATTGCCCTCCAAATTTTTGTTGTTATAAAATATTTCCAAGTGTAACTCTGAATTTCAACAGTGCACTAATAATCTTAACAGCAATGGAACACTAATTTTGGGACAAAATGAAGTGTTTATTGCAATCCACATCTTACTGTTAGTCTATTTGACTGCGGTAAAGGTTTTGTGATGCATATTAACATTTATTAACAACATTTGTTGAAATCCTGGGTAGAGAGAATATTTTTTGCCTTTTTTTATGAGTAGTGATCCAGATAGCTCGGAGGCATTTCAGATCAAAGTTGCATGCAACTTGCTGATCACTGTCAAAGTGGCTATAATGTACAATTGTTGATATGTGAGTTACGAAGGAATTAGTGGTCCAAGATTCTTGATTATTAGCAAGCAAGTTGAGATAATTTGACTTCCAGGCTCTGTAGTTGACAGGCATTCTGGTGCCATTGAGATTTATATTGGAGCATTGGTCACTAGTATGAGGTAACATGATTTATTACCTGAAGAAGATGATGGTAAGCTGACATCTGAAAACTGTAGTACTTAGGGTGTGGAGGCACCTACAGTGCAGTTTGGAAGGGAGTCCCAGGCATTTGACCCAGAAACAGTGAAGGAATGGTGATACAGTTCCAATTCAGGACAGTGTGTAACTGAGAGTGAAACTTGAAGATGGTGGTATTCCCATACATCTGAAGCCGTGGTACCCCACTCATATAGAATTACAGTGAGCAAGATTGCTTAGAGATCAGGAGCGCGAGAGCAGTATAGTGTGAATTGTTTTTAAAAATCGGTCTTGTTCAAACATTATTTATAAAATTTACCAAAAATGGAGATAACATTTGACTAATATGCATGCATCTTTCAGCCAACAAAATAAATTAGAGAAATGAAAACGAAATGACCTCTTGGATATTTTTATGTTTCTGTCACTGAAGCTTAAGATAACAACCAGAATATTAATGTTCTGTCCTGTATTTTATGCAATATACATATTGAAAACAATTTACCCTTCCTGGTATTTTTTAAAGACAGCACAGAAGATGGACATTCAATCTATTGTGTCTGTGCAGCCTCTTGGCAATAGATAATCCAGTTGTTCAGACCCTCCTCTATTCCATAGCCATGTAAATATTTCCCTTTCACATACATGCCCAATTGCCTGTTGAAAGTCACAATCGAATTAGCTGCTCGCATCCAGTGCACTCCAGATCACAACTCAATGCATTAAAATCAAATCTTTTTTACAATTTTGGTTCTCTTCCTCGTATTCTTAAATTTGAATCATTTGCACATTTACTTTAGTAAAAACATCAAAAGTTTGAACATCTATATTAAAACTCTCTCTCGCCTTCTCTGCTATAAGGTGGAAAAAACAGTTTTCTCTCCTTCAAAATAAAATTCTCATTGCTGGTACCATTCAAATAAATCTTAGCCTACTCCCTCCCTCGGTCTTGACTACTTCGCGAAAATGTAGCACCAGAGTTGGATACAGTACACCGTCTAAGACTTCAGTAATTTATGAAGATTTTGTTTAATATTCTTTTATGTAAAACGAGGGAATTCACATATTTCATTAACACACTCATCAACTTGTTCTATCAATTTCAAATATTTCTATGCATTAACCTTCAGTCCTTAGTTTCTGCATCTCCCTTGAAATTTTCCATTTAACTTGTCTTTCCACATTCTTTCTTCCAAAGAGGATTACTTCTGTACATTAAGTTGTCTTGTGTCTGCCCACTCATTTATTTTCTCTTGAAAAATCTGCTACTCACCTCCTTGCAAGAGTTGATCAACCTCAGTAAAACTGTCATTATTAGCAAGCGTATAATAAAGTTTAATTTTTATTTTAGAACTTCGTCTTGCATATTGAATTCACTATTTGCATTCTCTGCAATTGTAGAGAAGAGAGCAGCTTAAAAATCTTCAAACTTCTCTGGAAATGCAGCTTAGTGAATGTAGAGCTTCAAATGATAATTAAGGCTCATGTTCCATATTCCCATTTTTATTTATACCTTTTAGCATTTGCAAAGTGTATGCAAATGGATTATTAAAATGAAGATTCACACCAAGATGTTAGATGTGGCGTGAAATATTTACAATAGTTGCTTCCCCAACTCTTTTTGCTCTCCTTAATTCATCTTAAAGCTAGACAAGTTTGGATAGAAAATTATCCTAGTGTGAAAGTTATTTAAATTGTAGGTTAAATCTTAAAATTTCAGGTTTACAACTGTTCTAATGAACTGTCATGTGTTGAGCCTCCGTAGTGATTGTAAATGAAGTGTAGTTAACATTAGCATTTAGAAAACACTTTTTTGGCAAATGTGGACATTAAATAAAGATCTAAAATATTTATGCATTTCTAAAATATGATGTAGCTGTACTTAAGAACAAAAATACATATGCCTGAGGGGTATGTCTGGGTTAATAACCACTTCGGTGTATGTAGCCTCTGTGAATGTAAAGAGGGAGGCGTACAGGTTTATTCATGACATCTTTTTTTCCTTGCAAGCGCTTGATACTGTCACTTCTGGTCTGGAAGATAAGGGGATCTGTATCCTGTAACTGAAGATCCTTCACCGTGTATTGTAATAGTAATGCAGGCTGTATAGCAGTCATTTAATTTACTTAGGTTTGTCTTTTTTTCAGCAGTCAGTGACAGCCAGTTGAATTAACTTATGCTCACCCACAATATCAGATTTATTTTCACGTATAACTATTTTACATTTAAAGTAGGATTAATAATGAATGCCTGCCTTGAAGATGGACAGTATTAATTTGTTGAACAATTCATAAGATTTCAACAATGTTGTTAAGGTATTTAATTAAAGGTTTTTGTGACTATAGCTGAAGCTATTGAGAAAACTGATAAGTGGCACAATAGCCATTTGATCTTCTTGGTTAGCTGTTCCTCCTTTTCAATAGTTGATTAACTTTTTGTTGAGCACCTTATGTGAAGTTTTAGCTGTTTTATCATTGTAAGCAAGTGCCATCATTCCATATGAAAAGATGGATTACCATTGATAACATCATATAATTAGCCAAGGTAGAAAAGCAAAAGCACAGTTTATATAAGGATCATATGCCAAGGAAGTTAATTTCTTAACTGGGAAGAGTCCATGAGAGTACAAAATGAGAAAGCTAAGTGTCGTCTTATTCCGCAAAAGGATTAGAACAGCCTTATCTTGCTTATTTTCTTTGAGTGGGTGATAAAAAGTGTGTTTCTGTGCTACGTGAATGCAATGTATTATGAGATTTTCACTACATATAATAAACTGATGACACAGGTTTGCTCCTGTAGAAGAGACTGAACCAAGTAAATTGATGGACAAAATGAATAATTAACCCACTATCATTCTCTGTATTGTTTACCTATTGGATTTTGTTGTCCTACACTTAGTCGTGATCTATTAACTTCTAATGTATTTAATAAGGAAAACAGATTAATGAGCAATTGAGACTAGGGAAATTTGGTATTTCAGATTGGCAAAATCTGATGATTGCACTGAATCTGTTAGGAATTAAAAATCAAGTCTATTGATACATGATGCTCATATAGTGGTGTGTGCAAATAATATTGAGGAAGAATTTATGACTGATTAGATGTTAGGTTTCCTGATTCATCTAAGAAATGATTGACAAAGATTCAGATCCAACAGCATGTAAGAAGATATTCAGTACAACCTTCTGACTAATAAATCATTTTGTTATCAGAGCCCTCCAGAATTTCAACCACCTATTCCAGTCCCTGCTAATTTTAATCAGCCACCCAGACTTCCTCTTCAGGAACCATGGAGAGGACCACACCCTCAAGAGAGAGAACCTTTCTTCATTGGTGGTAAGAAACCATGGAAATTTTTAATGCAAAAGGTATCAATTTAAAAGTAGTTAGAGTTGTGGAAAATATATGCTTCGAATAATGTAAGTTACAAACAATGCTAAAAGTTTCAAGACTTGGAGGTTCAACTTAAGCATTTTGCAATACCTAAAGATTTTTTAGTGAAAGAGTTAGTTTGTAATGTGCAAAGAAATATTAATACAACGTAGTTCAAATCGCGTTAATGCATGTTTGAATTCACAGAGCCAAGGTTCCAAGGGCAACATGTGTTTGAACAAGGAAGTCCTCCACCCCCACTTATGAATAACCATGCTATGTCTTTGCAACCTCCCATGGTGTACAGCCATCCAGGCTCAGGTTTCAACCAACAGGGACAGCATCACATGTTTCCGCGGGAGGCTCCAATAAGAACGAGTCTTCAACCACAGGGTCATATGGGAATGTCTCCCTTTAACCAACCTGGTCCATTGAATCCCAGACCATTTATTCCTCCAAGACAGCAATTTCCGCAAGGTCCTGGACAACCATTTCCACCCTCACCCCATATTCAACAAAATCTGCAGGTAAATGAAAAGCTTGCTCAGTCCATGAATAACTAGAATAATGAGAACCTAATCTTAGCTGCAATAGCTGTGGTTAAGAGTATTGTAAGCACTTGTGAAAGATTTATAGTTGCCTCATGAGTTGAAGTTATGTACTTATGCAGTAGGTTTGTATATAAGATGATTCTTCAATATATAATTTACTACTGAACCAACCAAAAGTATTTTCTTTTCTGTTCCTAACAGTTTTTTTTGGCTGTTTGTAGTTATTGACATTGTGTGCCAAAATACACATCTTACTTGATGATAGGTGTTCCAATAAATGACAATATGGCCCCTTGATTGTGTACTTGAAAATGTAATCTCTGTCTTGGATTTGTATTAAATATGGAATTAATAGTTGGTATAAAAATGCCCAGTGTACAATTGAAGATAGGGCGCCCTCTGCTGCCTGAATGATAAGTAAGTAGGTCTCCACTGACACTGAAATCTCTTTGAATTTTAAAAGTTGAATTATCCAATATTTTGAATTAAGCACTATAAATAATGCAAAAAAGTATGAAATAGTTTGTCACTTTCAGTGAAAAGACTTCATTGAAATCTGAAATCATGCAAAAGCCTTTTTTGAACAAACTAGAAAAGTCATAAGCTAAAAATTAAATAACATTTTAGTCAATTGAATGTCATCAGCAGTAACATAGAATTTTTAATTTTGGTGAGGACCTATATATTGGGTAACTATTGTAGATGAGATTTTTGAAAATGTGGATATGTTAGTTACCAGCCATTGCAGCAGTAAAGGTTCACAGTGTCACCGGATGAAATTTACCAATTCAAATACAGTTTCAACTAACCTTGAGTCATGATATTAAGCATTCCACATTTGTAACTGTAAATCATGCAACAACTTGGTAAGCAGGATTAAATTTAAAAATAAACTAATAGCTCACAGTTGATGTAGAATAAGTACTTGGTGAGGGAAGGGAGAAAGTGGAAGAAACATGGAGAATTATGATTGGACTTCTAATGAAATTAAGACAAGAAAGTGATTATTCAGCAAAAATAATTGAAGGGGTCGTAATTACTGGGGAAAAAAAATTAACGTGTTACAAGAGTAATGTATGCATTAATTTTGTTACATCTTTGAGCAATATGCTCTCTGATTATTCTTGATTGTATAATGCATTTGTTGTATTAAACAGTGTATTCAGCATTGCTGTGCAGCCGGTCATGTCCATATCTGAATACAACCTTTCGTTTTCCCTAACCAGTTGTATTGCAGATTGTTGCACTTTCAGTAGGTCACTGAAGTTCTTTGAGTGTGTATTTCTTGCACAGCATAGATCATTATTTCATGTTATTGGAATCTTAACCCCTTCATTATTTTGTTCTTTCAGCCACCCTTGCAGCTTCAACCACTGCCCCAACACCAGCATAACTGTTCCCCTCAACCAATCATTCCTAATGCACCGCACCAGTTTAGGCCGCACTTGCAGATTCTTCCGACATCTGTAAATGACAAACGACTGCAGCGTCCGCAGCGGCAAAATATTATGAAGCCTCGGCATGTGAGCATCTTTTCAATTTTAAAATTCTCACATCATAAAGTGGCAAATCTTATTTTTAAATATTGTTTTGTTGGCACTTCACTTGTTTTTGCTTTTATAATCTGCTTCACTTCTTGGAATTTTAGCAGATGGTGCGTTCTTTGGTGTGTGACATTATGCTCAGGGTAATTACCAAAGAGAAATTTGACTGGCTTGATTTAACTGTAGATCACCAACAGCGGTCCTTTTTTTTGTAAATTAAGTTACTTCATTAAGAGTAAATTATCTACATGAATTTACTTCACTAGTTCTGTTGATAGTTTATGAGGAGGGAAGTGATTTTGGTGGTATCTTCCTGAAAATCCTGATTTTATCATTGTTTCATGTGGAGCCTCTACTTCTTGAATTGATGTTCAATGTATTGCATCCAAGCGCAGACTGTAACATTATTACCATGTAAGCAGTAGCCTTCTGCACAATCTGTCAGCTATTGGTTGAGGCCATTGTTCTATAGTTAGCCACAAATTACAAAAAAACACAATTTCTGGTAATTTGCCAGTCAATTAAGCTTCCTGGTTTGAACCTTTTAGGGCTTTTAAGGTTGCGTGAGATATGAAGAGCTGTGAAATGTCATGCAGTAAAGGACACAATAAAAATCAATATAGACTTATTGAGACATCGTAAATTTCAAAAATGGGCATTCAGTTTAATTAGCTAATCCTTTTTCATTATATTGTTCAACCGTTGCATTTAGCTGCATCATCTTTGTTTTTAACTGACTGATACTCATGAACCCTACTCTGCAATTTAAGGGTCTGAATAGCCTGTTCCTATTTATTATATTCTTGTATTCAATTCAAAAATCTTCACTTATTTCACATCGCTCGTATTCATGATTATGTAATCTTGCATGAATTCCCCATTTCTTTGAAACTTTTGCCATTAAAAAATACTGTATTTTGCCAAGAGCAACCTGCAATAATGCTATGAACAATTTTGGCAACTTTATATGGCTGCCTTGAATGCTCTTTTTTTTTAAAACTAGAACGCGGTGGCACAGTGGTTAGCACTGCTGCCTCTCAGCGCCAGGGACCCGGGTTCGATTCCCGTCTTGGGCGACTGACTGTATGGAGTTTGCATGTTCTCCCTGTGTCTGCATGGGTTTCCTCCAGGTTCTCCGGTTTCCTCCCATAATCCAAAGATGTGCAGGTCAGGTGAATTGGCCAAAGTGTTAGATGTGTTAGGGTAGGGGAAAGGGTCTGTTTGGGTTACTCAGTGTGGACTTGTTGGGCCCAAGGGCCTGCTTCCATACTGTAAGGAATCTAATCATCAAGTCTGACTTCAATATTTGTGTGTTAGTTGAGCTCACTGCACTCTTTCTTCATTATCAAATACAATGTCTTCTAAGTAATGAACGCTACCGTGTAATGTAAGTAAGGTCAAGCTCAAATCTTACTATCTCTTATGTTCTGTACCTCTCCTAATGCTTAAATTACTGTTTCTGTCATTGCAACTACACTCTAAAATGGTTTAACTTGTTTTTTACAGTAGCACCCCATGTCTTTCTGTTGAATAAATTATTTCATTCACTTCAATATTTTTCCCACTTTAGTAGCTTCTAGCTGTAGTTTTTTTTAGCATTTATCTGTATTTCCCATGTTGAGGCTTTTTTTAATATTTTGGATGTGTTTTCTTTAATACTTTCTTTAGATATTTTTTGGAAAGCTTTTTAAAATCTTTTACAAAACATTTATGTATAAAGAAAAAAGAAATTCTTAGTAAACAACCCACTATTCTACTGTAACAACTCTATCTACTTAACTAAAACTAAACTACAGACATATTGAAGTCTTGTTGTTAAGTTTGTGAATGTAGCTTTTAATAAGTTCGAGGCTCAAATTTTCCATTGCATGTAAAAAAAATTTGGTTGACTTTCAATTTTAGCAAAGTCACACTATCTGTTTATTTGTATGTTTCAACCAATAAATATTGAGTCATTGACTTTGCTGTAGAATAAAGCCTACAGTTTACAACTTGTGCACCAAATAGGCTTTTGCTTTGTGTCTTAAAGTGAACAGCCAAAAGAATCTGCGTCAACCACTCTATCAGGTATTGTCATAATGTATGTTTCAGGTAGTTCTGTTAGGGAGTTCCTCAAATATTCTTCTAAGAAAATATATTATGGCTCCATATGTAAAGCTGTAAATATGTAAAGTTTGTGAGATACATCTAATTCCTGCACCTTTTTGTTTCTTTTCAACATAAAGTCTTCACTCAAGTTTTGTTAAAATTTATAGCAGAACATAATAAATTAGTTTATCAGATTGGCGATGTGTTGAAATTACCTGCAAATTACAGGCATTAGATAATTCGATTCCTTCAAAGCAATTGACACTTAATATGCTCATTGAATTTAAATTGTCTATTGTTTTACTTAAAGATATAGCTCAGAATCAATAAAATAAAAAATGGTAAAAATTGGAATCTGAAACAAAAATGAGAATCGTTTGAAACTTATCAACTTTTGTAAAGCAAGATGGTGTATCAATAGTAGAACTTGTGCTTTTCTGAGTACAGACGGAATTAAATCATCACTTTTTTGTTCTCTTCAATTTTGTTGCATATCCAATTGGAAGTGTTGTTTATACTTTTGGATTTTGTGATGCTCCGCCAAGTGCTGAGCTCTCCAATTTTTGTGTTATGTAGTTCCTCCATTAAGAATGCATGGGCACCACATTCCAGATCACTGTTCATGTCATTTTGACCAGTCAGCAAAGTGAACTTGTGCAAATCACATAATCAGTTAATCCTGTTTTCATGGAATGAAAGATGAGAATAATTTTTGGCCCCTGTTTAACAAGTTTCAAACAGATAATTACTGGAAGGAGAAGGGAAATGGCCCCAGTGCTCCCCTTCAACTTGAACATTTCTTGCACAGCAAGTGCATGTCCTATAGTTTTAAAGAAACAAGCTCTTTGGTTGGCATGGATGAGTTGGACCAGATGTCCTAAACTGATATTGTCCTTTTGCCAACATTTGGCCATATCCCTCTAAACTTTTCTTATTCAATACCCATCCAGGTGCCTTTTAAATGTCATCATTGTACCTGCCTCCACCGCTTCCCCAGGCAGTTTGTTCCAGACATGAACCACCCTTTATGTGAAAAGGTCGCTACTCAGATCCCTTTAAAATCTTTCCCTTCTCATCTTCGTTTTGGACTCTCCTATCCTGGGAAAACAAGCTTGGCTATTCACCCTATCCATCCTTCTCATGATTTTATAAACCTCCAAAAGGTCACCCTTCAGCCTCCGATGCTCCAGGAAAAAAAGCCCTAGCCTATTCAGCCTCTCCCTATACCTCAAATTCTCCATTCTTGGCAACATCTTTGCAAATCTTTTCTGAACTCTTTCAAGTTTAGCAAATCTTTGCTGTAGCAGGAATTAAGCACAGTATTCTAAAAGTGACCTTACCAATGTCCTGTAAAGCCATATTAGATCCCACCTCATGTACTCATTGCACTGACCAAACTGCTATCTTAACCACCCTATCTACATGTGATGCAAACCTCAAAGAATTATGTACCGTGAACGCCAGCTCTCGTTAGCACAGTTCTACAACACTACCCAAGGTTATACTTTTAGTTTTATTAGTCCTGCCCTTGTTTGTTTTACCAAAATGCAATACCTTGCAATAATCCAAATTAAACTCCATCTGCTGCTCTTCAACCCATTGACCCAGTTAATCAAGATTTCTTTGTAATCTGAGCACTTACTTTGCTTGCCCACAATACCACCAATTTTGGTGTCACCTGCAAATTTACTAAAGGAGTGCCTTCTATATTCTCATCCAAATTGTTTCCATTTTTCTTCAGTATTCGCACTGGAAAAAGAGGAGGACAAGACTAAGATACAGGCTACTAGACTAGATGGGATTGAGGTTCATGAGGAGGTGTTAGCAATTCTGGAAAGTGTGAAAATAGCTAAGAGTCCTGGGCCAGATGGGATTTATCCTAGGATTCTCTGGGAAGAGAGGAAGGAGATTGCAGAGCCTTTGGCTTTGATCTTTGTCGTTGTTATCTACAGGAATAGTGCCAGAAGCTTGGAGGATAGCAATGTTCCCCCCTCATTCAAGAAGTGGAGTAGAGACAACTCTGGTAATTATAGACTGGTGAATGTACTGTTGTGGGTAAAGTGTTGGAAAAGGCTATAAGAAAGAGGATTTATAATCGTCTAAAGAGGAATAAATTGATTCGGGATAATCAACCCAGTTTTCTGAAGGGTAGGTCTCACAAAGCTTATTAAGTTCTTTGAGAAGGTGACTAGACAGGTGGATGATGATGTATATGGATTTCAGTAAGGTATTTGATAAGGTTCAGAGCTTAAAAATGTGTTGCTGGAAAAGCGCAGCAGGTCAGGCAGCATCAAAGAAGCAGGAGAATCAACGTTTCGGGCATAAGCCCTTCTTCAGGAATGATAAGGTTCCCCATGCACAAAATACAGTGACATGGGATTGAGGGCGATTTAGCAGTTTGGATCAGAAATTGGCTAGCTGAAAGAAGACAGAAGATGGTGGTTGATAGGAAATGGTCATCCTGGAGTTCAGTTACTAGTGGTGTACTACAAGCATCTGTTTTGGGGCCACTGCTGTTTGTCATTTTTATAAATGACCTAGATGAGGGTGTCGAAAGATGGGTTATAAATTTGCGGATGATGCTAAGGTCGGAGGAGCTGTGGATAGTGCTGAAGGATGTTGCAGGTGACAGAGGGACATAGATATGCTGCAGAGATGGGCTGAGAGGTGGCAAATGGAGTTTAATTTGGGAAAGTTTGAGGTGATTCACTTTGGAAGGAGCAACAGGAATGACGAGTACTGGGCTGATGGTAAGGTTATTAGTAGTGTAGATGACCAGAGAGATCCCTGAAAGTTGCCACTCAAGTTGGTAGGATTGGTAAGAAGGCATATGGTGGTTGTTAGGTTTTATTGATAGAGGGAGTAAGTTTTGGAGCCACGAGGTCATGCTGCAGCTGTTCAAAACTTTGGTGCGGCCGCAATTGGAGGATTGTGTACAGGTCTGGTCATCGCATTAGAGGAAGGATAGAACATAGAAGAATACAGCGCAGTACAGGCCCTTCAGCCCTCGATGTTGTGCCGATCCAAGCCCACCTAACCTACATGAGCCCACTATCCTCCACATGCCTATCCAATGCCCGCTTAAATGCCCATAATGAGGGAGAGTCCACCACTGCTACTGGCAGGGCATTCCATGAACTCACGACTCGCTGAGTAAAGAACCTACCCCTAACATCTGTCCTATACCTACCCCCCCTTAATTTAAA